>NC_090815.1:61048659-61380885 GCF_000390325.3 Nicotiana tomentosiformis | reverse complement strand
AATTCTCCGTACTATGGGTATTGTGGAGATGAGCGGGGTTGCTTTTACTACGTTCCAGCTTAGGGGAGCGGCTTTTCAGTGGTGGCGGGCATATGAGTTGGGTAGCCCAGCGAGTTAGCTTCACTTACATGGGTTCAGTTTTCAAAGATATTCCTGAGAGAGTTTGTACCTCAGTCCCTTCGAGATGCATGGCGCACGGAGTTTGAGCAGCTGCGCCAGGGCACTATGTCAGTGTCAAAGTATGCCATGCAATTCAGTGATTTGGCCAGGCATGCACCTGCTTTGGTCGCCACAGTTAGAGAGCATGTCCTTAGATTCATTGAGGGACTCATGCATGATATTCGGTTCAGCATGGCTCAAGAGTTAGAGTCAGATATTTCATTTTAGCAGGTGGTAGGGATCGCTCACCGAGTAGAGGGCATGTGGGATCTGGAGAGAGAAGACAGGCGAGGCCATGAGAGAGAGTACAGGCGATATCAGGAGAGAAAGGACAGGGAGGTGAGGAGGCCTCGTAGACCGGAGAGATCAAATGGTCCTTATTTTGGAGGCAGGGTACAACATGGTAGAGGTTTTGTGGGTCAGCTAGTTCAGTTTACACTTCAGGCTTCGCATAGTGTTTCAGGTACTCATGGGTCTCAGAGTACCCGTACCGCACATTTCCCACATCCACGTCGGTAGAGAGGTTGCTTCGAGTGTGGAGATACCAGCCACATGGTGAGAGATTGTCCTAGACTTCAGACAGATGTGTCACAGCGGGGTATTCAGGCGAGTAGAGGGCACCCAAGAGGGGAAGGCCCATCCTGTTGATGTGTCTCATATAGTAGGCTGGAGGCCGTTGTGCCAGATGATGTCATACCAGTATGCTTTTGATTTGTTACAGAGAGGCACCATTCGTATTTTGATTCGGTTCTACTTATCGGGGCGAGTTCCCATATTTGTTCTCCCACCTATGGGTGAGTTCATGACTTAGCATTATGTTTTTGTATTTGCCCTGTTGGGAGATTCTATGAGTGATAGCCGTGTCTATCGTTGTTTTAATTTATTATTGGAAGTTACCAAACTAGAAATGATTTCATGTTGTCCATTATTATAGATTTGATGTGATTCCTGAGTAATTGATTTCGATTTGTGATTTGATACTCTACCGGGGTGAGAGTTCAGTAAGTGTTATGATTTTATTGGAAGAACTGAGTTAGTGGATGATTTCAATTGGTATATGTGTATTCGGTTTGTGATTCAGAGTTGAGGGTGAGACCCTCGCGATTCCATGTGTTTTGATATGTTTGAGTCGGGTTGCGTGCCGCGGTGGACGGTTATACCAGGATGAGATCCTTATGATTTGTTCATGTACTTTGATTTTTCCTTTTGAATTGATTCGTAGTATGTTACTGTTAGAGAGTTGTGCCTGTCGGGCTTATTTGATATTTCCCTTATGTGTTTCTCTTTACATATTCAGTCATTTTCATTATGTGCTTCTCGAGTTTTAGCTTGCTGGGTGTGTGCCCGGTGGTGTTAGTTGTGACTTGTTAATTCGGGTGTATAGTTAAGAGGTCTTCATGTTTCTTGCATCGTTATCAGTATTGTGGAGGTTTGAACAGGGTTCTAACGGATATGAGGCTAATTGCCGGTGCTGGTTTTGATTACGGGCAGCTATTATGATCAGAAATGTTATTATGGGCCTATGTGTGGTGTGTCTTATTGTGTGGTCGTACCTTGTGGGTGTAGGCATGAGCTGTTACAGCTGGTTGAGACTGATACCGGTTATGGATTTAGAATCGAGTATTTTGAAGATAAATGGAAGGTGAGAATTTTGACTCTAAGGCTTATCGGTGTTGATAGAAAGGATAAATTACAGTTGGGATGGTGTCGTCAGGCTTATGTGGATTGGGGTGACGTAGGGTCCCCCGTGGGTGTATGTTGGATATGTACTTTTAGTGATTTGAAGACTTCGAGGCGATTCTTAACACGTTCGAGGATGAATATTTGTTTAAGAGGGGAAGGATGTAACGACCCGGACGGTCATTTTGAGAATTTAAGTCCCGTTCGGTTGCATAAGGCCCTGAGCAGCTTCGTATTATGTGTATTGACTTGCGTGCATGGTTGAATTCAGTTATCGGATGATTTGGAGTAATTTGGGACACTTAGTCCTTAAAACGGAAGTTTAAGTCTTAGGATTTTGACTGTAGTTGGAACTATATGAAGACGACTCCGGAATGGAGTTCCGTCGGTTCCGTTAGCTCCGTTGAGTGATTTTGGACTTAGGAGCGTATCCGGACTGTGAATCTAAGGTTTGTAGCTGATTTAGGCTTGAAATGGAGAAAGCTGAATTTTTAGAGATTTGGACCGGAAGTGGACTTTTTGATATCGGGGTCGGAATGCGATTCCGAGAGTTGGTACAGCTCCGTTATGTTATTTGGGACTTGCATGCAAAATTTGATATCATTCCGGGTTGATTTGATAGGTTTCGGCGTGGGTTTTAGAAGTTGGAAGATTTGAAATTTTTTAAGTTCAATTCTTGGTTTGATTCATAGTTTCGCCGTTGTTTGATGTGATTTGAGACCTCGAGCGAGTCCGTATTAGGTTATGGAACTTTGTTGTATCCTTGGACGGGGTCGAGGGGGTCCGAGGTGTATTTCGGACGAGCTTCGGATGGTTTTTCGTGGTTGTGAAGAGGTTTGTGTTCTGGTGTAATCGCACCAACGGACCTTAGGCGCAGGTGCGATGGTCGCAGGAGCGAAGTTGGAGGCGCAGGTGCGAGAACAGCTGGACTTGGCAGTCTCCGTAGGTGCGAAGAATTTGTGCGCATCAGCAGCTCCGCAGAAGCGGATTCTGGGACGCAGAAATGAGAGGAAGCGCAGGTGCGGTTGGACATGCGCACCTGTGGTTGCGCAGAAGCTGCTAATTATGTCGCAGGTGCGGTCACGCCTAGGTTGAAAAGAAAAATTCGAGGGTTTGAATTCATTCTTCGTTTTTGGACATGAGAGCTCAGAATTTGGCGATTTTTCGAGGGATTTTCAGAGGAAGCTTTGGGATAATGATTCCTAACTCGTTTTTGGTTGTATTCCATTAATATATAGTTGTTTTCTCCATTTAATTTCAGATTTTTGGGGTTGAAATTGGGAAAAATTGGAAGAACTTCTTCAATAAAGATCTCGAGTTTTGAAAGGGGATTTGTGGTCGGATTTGAGTAATTATTATATGGTTAAACTCATGAGTGAATGGGTGTTCGTATTTTGTGATTTTTAGCCGATTCCGAAATGTGGGCCCGGTCGACCTATTAGGGGAATTTTGAAATTTTTGTTAAAATATTAATTTCATCAATTAGATGAGTCTGTTATGGTTATATTCATGATATGCAATTGTGTTTGGCTAGATTTGGACCATTCGGAGTCGGATAATTGAGAAAAGGGCATTCTTATGGACTGATTGAGCTTGGTTCGAGGTAAGTATCATGCCTAACCTTGTGTGGGGAATTTTCCCCTTAGGATTTGAGTCTTCTATGTTGATTTCCATGTACGCGAGGTGACGAGTGCGTGCTCAGACTTATTTGTGAAAAGTTAGCCTTTTAGGATTCTTAAGTCCTTATATTCACCGAGTATGAAGTTGTTCTTGATATGATTAAGTTCCTATTTACTAGTTTCACCTCTACATTATTTAATTAGAATTAATTGCTTCAAGATTCACTCTTATTGCCTATTTGACTCTTATTTGACTTGACTGAAGATTTTACCTCCTCTATTGTCATGCTATCTTTTTCATAACTGCTTATGTTTATTTGGAATTATTATTATTTCATCCTATAATTGTTCAGTCATAATTGAGGTTATGATTATTTTTCGCTGCTTATCCATAATTGAATTGTTGAATATCCTTCGTAATTTCCTCAACCTTAAAATAAGTTTAGATATTTTATATGTTAGTCGACTTGTATTATTTGGAATTATTTGACTCGTGTTAGCTTCCCTGTTGTTGAAGTGTATATTGTGGGATCGTTGCTACACATTAGTTTTCCCTAGTTGAGTTGTTCTCTTTACGCCTAGCATTCTTTACTGTGGTTATTCCTTGTGAATTGGTTCTACCGTTTCTTGTGATTTAAAAGTTCTTGAGTTGATTTACTTGTCGTACTTTGTATTATTACCATTTTTGTTGTTGTACTTGTTGTGGTGATGCACGAGGTTTCTATCGTGCGGTTGTTATTATTGTGACGCATGAGGTTTTTGCCATGTGGTTGTTGTTTTGGGGTTGCACGAGGTTTCTGCCGTGCTATTATTACTATTAATATTTGCACATGCGGCATGACAAGGCGGAATATATATATATGTGGGTTGCGCATGTGGCGAGACAAGGTGGGAACACTATTATGCACGTGTGGCGAGACAAGTCGGGCATTTATGTTACTATTGCACATATGGCGAGACAAGGTGGGCCGTGTCAGGGATTGATTTGTGATGATTTGTGTCCTAGAGGCATTCTTGTTGTTGATATTTGTGTAGTGGTATACGTACCTGTGTGAGCTTTATCTTGTGAAAGCTGTGAGACAATATTCTACGTGTTGTCCGTTCTTTTTCCTTATGCTTATTTGCTGGTATGGACCATGGTAGGACACTTGTACAAGCATACACGTAGTTAAGCACTCTTATCGGATAAGAGTTGTTCTTGATATTATTGAGCATAGATTCTCACCCTTGTTTACTTGCCTTCTATGTGAGAATGGCTCTATTGGCACGTGAATCGTCAGTACGGTTATGAGGTGTTATGAGGGCATAGGATGCCAAGTGTTAGGGTTTGGGTATTGAGACCCGTGAGTTGTGATTTGTCCGAGGTTTGGTACCTCGCGGAGTTGTTGACTAAAACCTGATGTAAAAGCGGTTGTAGTTGCCGAGTTATTACTTGTCCTTGCTGTATTTGTGATTCCGGATTTAGGTTGTGTTCTATTCATTTTTCTGTGTCATTTTCATGATATTTCGCTGATACTTGTTGTTTCCTTCCTTATTGCCATTACTGTACTGTGAGCCATATTGCATAGTCTTTATGTAGACATCATACTTCTGATGCTCATATACTTGTACTTGTTTATTTTATTAGACCAGTGGGTATCTTGACAACACCTCATCACTACTCCACCGAGGTTAGTCTTGATACTTACTGGGCATCGCTGTGGTGTGCTCGTGCTACTCTTCTGCATATTTTTGTGCAGATCCAAGTATTTTGTTCGTTAGCTAGTTGTGTGGACTGTTGTTGCGGAGACTCAAGGTAAACCTGCCGCTGCGTTCGCAGGCTTCGGAGTCACCTTCAAGTTTTTGTTTTTCACTGTTTATTCCTATTTCTGGACAGTTGTATTTAGAGGTTTTCTAGCAAAAACTCTGTAGAGCTTATGACTTGTACTACCGGATTTGGGAATTGTAAGAGATTCTATTTAAATAATATTGTTGTTTCAATTATTGTTAGGCTTACCTAGTCCCTAAGACTAGGTGCCATCACGATACCCAAACGGAGGGGAAATTAGGTTGTGACAGTGCGCAATAATAGTAATAACAACAATAATAGAAATAAAATAAGTAACTCATTTCAACGGTTGAAACCAACTCGACAGTTATAACCAACTATTATTTCAATCCATTTCCGTTGCGGCGAGCACCCGCTCCAACAATATAATTCTTCAATAAATTTTTGTTGCAGCGTGCAACCTGCTCCAACAATATAAACTTAAAATATAATCCGTTGTGGCATGCAACCCGATCCCCCAATATATTACTTCTCATTTCCGTTGCGGCGTGCAACCCGCTCCAACCATATAATTTAACAACTCTTATATATAATAAAAAGACTCCAATAAATACCACATTCAGTAAGAAATTATTAGGCAACAATGCACACAATATTTATAAATTATTTAGGAACAAGTAATGACAAGTAGCAATTAATTGTGAAAATCAGGGAGAAAATAGGCAATTTAATTTCTAATATACCAAATATCAAGTAGGAATTAAGTCACATAAGTCAAATAAACATGTAACAATTATAGCATGGATTCAAGGCGAAATATTGAGCATGGAATATAAGAGAAATAATTAATATAATAATTAATTCATGTCTTAAAACAATTTAAGATTTCAAATAATTATGCAAACAATTAATTTGACGACGTATAGACACTCGTCACCTCGCCTATATGTCGTTATCATGAATTTCATATAACAAATAATTCAAGGGTTCTATTCCCTCAAGTCAAGGCTAACCACGACACTTACCTCGCTTCGCAACCAAATTCAAGATTCCAATAAACCCTTTACTCGCGAATTAGTGTCTGAAAGCCTCAAATCTAGTCATAAACAATTCAATATACTCAATACAAATCATAGGAATTAATTTCATATAAATTTACTAATTTTTCAGATTAAAATCCAAAATTCATTTTTAAAATTGGCAGTGGGACCCACGTCTCGAATCCCAAAAAAGCTCACAAAATCTGAACACCCATTCCGATACGAGTTCAACCATACAAAAATTATCGAATTCCGACATCGGATTGACCTTCAAATCTTCATTTTACATTTTTGGAAGATTTTATAAAAATCTGATTTTTCTTCCATAAATTCACGGATTCATGATGTAAATGAGTATGGAATCATGAAATACAATCAATATAGGATAAGGAACACTTACCCCAATGTTTTCCCATAAACATCGCCAAAAAAGCATCTTACCCGAGCTCAAAATCGAAAATGGTAGAAAATGGGTCGAAATCCCATTTACAGAACTTAAGTTCTGTTTGTCTAGGTTTTTACCTTATGCGATCGCGGAAATTCCTTCGCGATCGCGTAGCACGTCTTTGCCCAGTTTCATTTTACTCTTTGCGATCGCGGATAATTCTTTGCGAACGCGAAGCATATTTTGGCTGCCCAAATTTTTAACTCTACGCGATCGCGTAAATGGTCATGCGATCGCGGAGAACATTTTTTCAACCTTACGCGATCGCGTACTGCCTTGTGCGATCACGTAGCACAAATGGCGTGCCCAGCTTCTGCCTTCATTCCTTCTACGCGAATGTGGCTTAGCCCTCGCGTTCGCGGTGCTTTGACTGCGGACACTGTGCGATCGTGGACATGAGATCGCATAGTTAAAATTTTCATCAGTGACATTAATCCTTCGCGATCGCGGATGAAGCCACGCGATCGCATAGAAGGAAACCAGAACTGGGAAATACCATATTTCCAGCCATCTGTTCTTGAACAAAAATGGTCAAAAAATCGTTTGAAACACACCCGAGCCCCTCGGGATTCCAAATCATATATGCACACTCGTCCAAAAACTTAAAACGAACTAGCTCGCGCAATCAAAACACCAAAATAATACCTAGAACTATGAATCACACACCAAATCAAATGAATTTTTTAAGAAAACTTAGAATTTCTATTTTAACAACCAAAGGACGTCTGAATCACGTCAAACCAGCTCCGTTTCTCACCAAATTTGGCAGACAAGTCATAAATATAGTAATGGAGCTATACCGGGTTCCGAAACCAAAATACGGACCCAGTATCAACAAAGTAAAACATTGGTCAATTCTTTAAAGTCATTATGCCTTAAACTTCAAACTTTCGATAACATGCGATAACTCGAGATAGGGACCTCCGAATTCTATTCCGGGCATACACCCAAGTCCCAAAATACGATACGGACCTACCGGAACTGTCCAAACACT
This sequence comes from Nicotiana tomentosiformis, assembly GCF_000390325.3. Lineage (NCBI taxonomy): Eukaryota > Viridiplantae > Streptophyta > Magnoliopsida > Solanales > Solanaceae > Nicotiana > Nicotiana tomentosiformis. The sequence goes on along the minus strand of NC_090815.1, from coordinate 61,373,180 downwards.
GATTCGAGTCCGTTTGCTCAAAATGTTGACCAAAGTCAACCCAATTGAGTTTTAAAGCTCTATTTCACATTTTAATCAATTTTTCACATAAAAACTTTCTGAAAAAATTTATGGACAGCGCACGCTAGTCGAGGAAAGCTGAATGGTGATATTTGAGGTTTCAGAACACAGAAATAATTATTAAATTTAAATATGACCTTTTGGGTCATCACATTCTCCACCTCTAAAACAAACGTTCGTCCTCGAACGGAATTAGAAAAGTACCTGAGCTGGTGAAAAGGGGTGGATATTTACTCCGCATGTATGACTCGGACTCCCAGTTCTGTCTCAATTGATTGACCTCTCCATTGCACTCGAACTGAAGGATAACTCTTAGACCTCAACTGTCGAACCTGCCGGGCTAGAATAGCTACAGGCTCCTCTTCATAAGTCAAATCCTTGTCCAATTGGATTGAGCTGAAATCTAACGCATGGGACGGAGCACCATGATATTTTCGGAGCATAGACACATGGAACACCGGATGAACCACTGATAAACTAGGTGGTAATGCAAGCCTGTAGGCTACTTCGCCTACCCTTTCAAGAATTTCAAAGGGTCTAATATACCTAGGGCTTAACTTGCCCTTCTTTCCGAATCTTATTACACCTTTCATAGGTGAAACCCAGAGCAATACTCTTTCTCCAATCATGAATGCAACATCACGAACCTTACGGTCGGCATAACTCTTTTGCCTAAACTGAGCTATGCGAAGTCGATCTTGAATAATCTTGACCTTATCCAAAGTATCCTGTACCAAATCGGTACGCAACAACTGAGCCTCTCTTGGTTCAAACCAGACAACTGGCGAACGACATCGCCTCCCGTACAATGCTTCATATAGAGCCATCTGAATGCTCGACTGGTAGCTATTATTATAGGCAAATTCCGCAAGTGGCAAGAATTGATCCCAAGAACCTCCAAAGTCTATAACACAAGCGCGAAGCATATCTTTCAATATCTGAATAGTGCTTTCTAACTGTCCGTCTGTCTGTGGATGAAATGTTGTACTCAACTTAACCCGCGTGCCTAACTCACGCTGTACAGCCCTCTAGAAGTACGAAGTAAACTGCGTACCTCGATAAGAAATGATAGACACGGGCACACCATGAAGGCGGACAATCTCACAAATGTAAATTTTAGCTAACCGCTCTGAAGAATAGGTAACTGCCACTTGAATGAAATGTGCCGACTTGGTCAACCTGTCCACAATGACCCAAACTGAATCGAATTTTCTCTGAGTCCGTGGGAGTCCAACAACAAAATCCATAGTGATACGCTCCCACTTTCACTCAGGAATTTCTAACTTCTGAAGCAAACCACTAGGTCTCTGATGCTCGTATTTGACTTGTTGACAATTTAGACACCGAGATACATATGCAACTATATCCTTCTTCATTCTCCTCCACCAATAATGTTGCCGCAAATCTTGATATATTTTGGCGGCACCCGGATGAATAGAATACCGGGAACTGTGGGCCTCTTCAATAATTAATTCACGAAGCCCTATCCACATTAGGAACACATATACGACCATGAATAGACAAAACTCCATCATCTCCTACAACCACATGCTTGGAACCACTGTGTCGCACCGTGTCCTTAAGGATAAGCAAATGAGGATCATCATACAGTCGCTCTCTGATACGCTCATATAAAAAAGACCGAGCGACTGTGCAAGCTAGAAACCGAATGGGTTCTGAAACATCCAACCCCGCAAACTGATTGGCCAAAGTTTGAACATCTGCAGCTAGCAGCCTCTCACCAACTGGAATATACGCAAGGCTGCTTATACTCACAGCCTTTCTACTCAAAGCATCGGCCACCACATTGGCCTTTCCAGGGTGATACAAAATGGTGATATCATAGTCTTTCAACAGCTCCAACCATCTTCTCTGCCTTAAATTAAGATCTTTTTGTCTGAATAGATACTGTAGACTATGATGATCTGTGAATACTTCACATGACATGTCGTAGAGGTAGTGTCTCCAAATCTTCAGCGTATGAACAATGGCTGCCAATTCGAAGTTATGAATAGGATAATTCTTCTCATGGACTTTCAACTACCGCGATACATAAGCAATCACTCTACCATCCTGCATTAATACTGCACCAAGTCCAATACGAGATACATCATAATACACTGTGTAAGACCCCGAACCTGTAAGTAATAACAATACTGGGGCTATAGTCAATACCGTCTTGAGCTTTTCAAATCTCTCCTTGCACTCTTCGGTCCACCTAAATGGAGCATCCTTCTGGGTCAATCTGGTCTTAATGGTTGTTCATAATCAATTACAGAATCATCAACTAACTTCATGTTAACAAAAATCTCGTTTCAAACCTTCACAATACTAATAACGAGATGCGAGGCATGAAGACTTCATAATTATTTACCCGAATTAACGAGTCATATTTAACGCCACCTGGGCTGGCACCTACCTCGTAGGTTAAAACTCAATAATTACAACACGAATTTGTCAAGTATGCACAGAGAATTTCATACAAGAATTTTCAAATAAGCCTAACTGGCATGACTCCCTATTAGTACTATAGTACAAATTTAATTTCACAAGGGAGAACTTAAACACAAGAATTTTCATCACAAGGATCTCGTCCTTATATAACTTCCACCGCAGCTCGTAGCCCGGTCTAAACATATCAATTTATATTAAAATACGAGGATCTCATCCTCAGTTCTGAATCACAAGTAATATACATATCATGCCAATCGAAACTTTCCATTTTTATCCTTTTAAATAATTCCCGTTAAACAAAATCACAACACATAATGAACCCCACACCAATTGGGCATATAATTCAGAAATTTGTAATTAATTATCCAGAAATTACATCAAAACTTACTGAAATGAGTAACAGAAAGCCACCTTTAGCCTCGCAGCTCTTATTAGTGACCAACACGGAATGATATGCGTAGTTATCTCCATAGAATCTCCCAACAGGAGTAAACACATAAGTAGATTATAGAATTACGAAGCTCACTCATAAGTGGAGCACAATAGGCGGACTCGTCTCGATACTCAGAACTGAATCAAGTTAAGGAAATTATTCTTTATATATTAAATCGAGGTTGTACCTGTAACGACACCATCTGATGTAGCGACCTCAACCATTCCATAAAATAAAATATAGCAACAGCTGGGCCTCTACCTCTAGGACACCCTCTACCTGTAAGGTCCCGTAAAATTCTTCCTAAAACCCGGTTTTTCCGTGATGCCAAAGTAGGCGTAGAGGTTAATAATAGTAGAAATTCTTCGTAGCGAGCTTACGAGCTGTGGTTCGGACATTTTGGATTGAACAGTGCGCTGGGAGTTGAAGGAAAATATTGGACAGAAGTACGCATTTTTGTGGCCCATTCTGCGGCCGCAGAACCACTCTGCGGAACACAAACTGGTCGGAGAGTGGGGCAGGTTTTTGGGGCATTTTTGGTGCCCAATTTCGCGGCCATTATGCGACCGCATAACCGTTTTACGGGCCGCATTCTTGTCGCATATCCCACCTTAGGATTTTTTGGAGGGAGGTTCTGCGGTGCACTATGCGATCGCAAAACCGTTCTGCGGTGCATTATGCGACCGCAAGACCGCAGACCAGATCAGTTCCTTTCCAGTTCTGGCCCCCATTTTCGTGGTCATTTCGCGGACCGTATAACCATTATGCGGTCACATATGCGACCGCAGAACCCGTTCCGGAGTTTCATTTTTGGGGTTTTTAAACCCGACCCAATTCCGTTAAAACACCCCTCAGAGACCATTTTGAGCACATTTCTGCTATTTTAGAGTGAGAGGGAGAGTTCTTAGAGTGGGGGAACAATCTTTAACCATTATCCATCAATTCTTGCTCAATCATTGAGGATTAACAAAGGGAGTCTTCACCCTAAAGTTAAGAATCTATGTCCTAACTCTCAATTTCGAAATTTTGCAAAAATGGGATAACTAGAGAGGCAATTATTGGGTGTGGGCGTTGTTGTCTTGCATGCATGTATCCTTGAAGTATGTGGGAAGGTTGTGAGCTAAACAATGGTAGAGAGTGGTTTGGAAAATTATGGAATCTTCCATAAAAAGGGGCTTAAAACATTGATGCACACCTAGTATTTGATAATATGCTCAAATGAGCTAAAACCATGTTCATCTTCCTAATTTTTTGTCCAACTTGTTATATTTCTAAAATAGATTGAAGTTGCTAAGAATTCCGGATCACTTTAGAGTTTGAGAAGCTCAATTGAGGTATGTTGGCTAAACCCCCTTCTTCTTAGAATCGAATCCCATGGTGTTCATGTAATTGGAGTATGCCCTTGATTATTATAGAATTGGCGATTTCTAATGTGTTTGTGTTGAAGGATGTAAGTTCAATCCTTATTCTAAATGCTTCATCATGTTATCTTGTTATTTGAGGATGTGTTCAAAATGTGGAATATGTGCTAGCAATGTTAAGACATCATGTCAAGATCAAAATAAAGGTTATTATGCCAAACTGTATAAAAAGCCTCTATGTGCCTAAGACTCCCAAATTGCTCACATGTGAATTTAACGTCTTAAATGGGAAGCCTTATTGTTGTTGATACTAATAATGTTGGATGTGGAAAAAGAACTTGAATTATGAAATACGTCCTAGCACCAAGAATAACTTTATAATTGGGGCCACTCGTGCCATTGTATTGAAAGTATGGGAAAGAAATGTGAATTGAGATGACTGATTGACTATGAGTCATGTCTCAAATGAGATGGCCTAGCCGATCGGGCCGATATCGGACTCCGTGTAAGAACACGGTGGTATCGTGGATGAAATTGTGAAAATGGTTGATGTCTCAAATGAGATGGCCTAGCCGATCGGGCCGTGATCGGACGCCATACCGCACACATGGTGGTACTGTGCTGGAAATTATAATGAAATTGTGGTAATGTCGCGCTTCCCGAGGTTGGGCGTGACACTACCCCTAACTGGTCGTGTAGGTGGTGTAGTAATAGCAATGGGGCTTGTAGCCTGAGTGCTTTGACAAAATATGTCTCTCCCAAGTCTGGGACAATTTTCTCATGATGTGCCTAGTATCACCGCATTCATAACAACCCCTTTGCGGGTTTGGCCGCTCGTAGTGAGTCTGTGCCAGATAACTGGAATAATCATTATAGGAAACTCATGTCGGTGGTGCATTAAAAGAACTTACTGGAGCACCCCGAGTAATCCGATATGCAGACTGGGTTGGCCGATTGCCCGAGCCCCCGCCATAATGACTCATACTTGCAGAGTAGAATCCATTGAATCCTCTAGAACCTCGAGACCTCTTGGTCTCCTTGGTTTCCTTTTTTTTTCCTCACACCGAACACGTTCTAATATCTTGGCAATTTCTACCACTAGCTGAAATGAAGTATCAGCCTATAGCACCCGAGTCCTGCAAAATTTTACGATCATAATTGAGTCCTTTAATGAGTCAGTGGACTCGCTCTCTGGCTGTAGGAAGCAAAGTAGGAGTGTGACGGGCTAACTTATTGAACTTGATAGCATATTCTGACACTGTCATGGTGACCTGACGCAACCGTTCAAACCCCATGCGCCACACATTACGGAGAGTCCGAAAAACAAACTCTTTCAAAAGCATTTCTGAGAACTGAGCCAAGTGGGCGGTGTTGCATTGGCTGGTCTGCCCTCTTCATAGGTTTGCCACGAACACCGGTGGAGAATTATTTCTCCCAAGGCCAATTTCTTCTTTTGTTACGCTGACTCAACACTGCTGAGCTGACCCATTTCATAACATACTCTTCGATTCTTCTTTGGGGTAACCCTTACCCCTATTTATACACAACGATCACAAAAGTAGAGCTCCATACAGACAAATCTTGGCATGAACCACATAGTCCAGAATCTCGTCAACCACTGTACTTCCTCCGAAGCACCCCAAAAATTCGCAACTGTGACGTCCACGTTATGTAGACCTTCTATAAATTTAAAGTTGTTTCTCTAACTCCTTTGGTACTGAAGTATAGGATTATTAAAGAGGCGGACATACCGCAAGTCCCAACCTTATCCTTTACAAAATCTCAGGCCGTAAATATGTGTAAATTTTGGGGAACCTTTCATTATCACATATGTACATTTCAGGCCAAAACTAATATAACATACGACCCCGCAATCCATCCATTGATAGTGGACTCCCCCACTTGGCGTGAAGTCATAGGTCACAACGTCTGATAATCCACAATATTAACCTTCACATCTCGTATAAATCAACCAGATACCAAGGTACGTTGCACCCCTACATGATTCACTGGGTGATCTCTCAATACGTCCGCATCTTCAGTCAAAACCACACGTTGAGGCAATATTTGAGCATCTATGGCTTCCTCGTAGTCCATCTGCGGCATCACAAACAGTCGACGCACAACTGATATCGAGTGCGCAATGTCATACACTAGTAGATACAAAGGAATATGAGATATATGTTTCAAGCTAAATCAATACCCTACGATAATGAATGAAAGAAGTGAAATTATTCCTAAACTCTGTAACTTCTGGAAGATAAATACAGACGTCTCCGTATAGATCCTTCAGACTCTACTAAGCTCGCGCGTGACTCGTGAGACCTAGGTAACCTAGTGCTCTGATATCAACTTGTCACGACTCAAAATTCCCACCTTCGAGACCGTGATGGTGCCTAACATTTCACTTGCTAGGCAAGCCAACGTTAGAATACAATTAGTCATTTTAACACAATTTTAAATTAATTGATAACAAAGAAATAAACGCGGAAATAAAGTCTGAAATAAAGTGAATACTCCATAACACTAGCGATGTCTGAATACCATTCCAGAACTGGTGTCACAAGTGCATGAGCTTCTAGAATAATACAAACAAGAGTATGAACAAAATAAAATTGTCTGAAAGAAAGCACACAGCTAAAATATAGTAGAAAGAGACTTCAGAACTGTGAACGTCGTGCAGCTATACCTCAAGTCTCCATTGGTAGCTGAATCCAAGCACAATCTACAGTACGCCGCTAGGACCAACTCCAGAATCTGCACAAGAAGTGCAGAGTGTAGTATGAGTACAACCGACCCCATGTACTCTGTAAGTGCTGAGCCTAACCTCGACGAAGTAGTGACGAGGCTAAGGTAGGTCACTTACATTAACATGTACGCAATAATAGTAATAACAACAATAATAGAAATAAAATAAGTAACTCATTTCAACAGTTGAAGCCAACTCGCAGTCATAACCAACTATTATTTCAATCCATTTCCGTTGCGGCGTGCAACCCGCTCCAACAATATAATTCTTCAATAAATTTTCGTTGCGGCGTGCAACCCATTCCAACAATATAATTCTTCAATAAATTTTCGTTGTTGCGTGCAACCCGCTCCAACAATATAAACTTAAAATATAATCCGTTGCGGCATGTAACCCGATCCCCCAATATATTATTTTTTATTTCCGTTGCAGCGTGCAACCCGCTCTAACCATATAATTAACAACTCTTAAATATAATAAAAAATACTCCAATAAATACCACATTCATTAAGAAATTATTAGGCAACAATGCACACAATATTTATAAATTATTTAGGAAAAAGTAATGACAAGTATCAATTAATTGTGGAAATCAGGGAGAAAATAGGCAATTTAATTTCTAATATACCAAATGTCAAGTAGGAATTAAGTCACATAAGTCAAATAAACATGTAACAATTATAGCATGGATTCAAGACATAATATTGAGCATGGAATATGAGACAAACAATTAATATAATAATTAATTCATGTCTTAAAATAATTTATGATTTCAAATAATTATGCAAATAATTAATTTGGCGACGTATAGACACTCGTCACCTCGCCTATACGTCGTTCACATGAATTTCATATAACAAATCATTCAAGGGTTCTATTCCCTCAAGTCAAGGTTAACCACGACACTTACCTTACTTCGCAACCAAATTCAAAATTTCAATAAACTCTTGCCTCGCGAATTAGTGTCCGAAAGCCTCAAATCGAATCATAAAAAATTCAATAAACTCAATACAAATCGTAGGAATTAATTTCATATGAATTTATTAATTTTTCGGATTAAAATCCGAAATTCATTTTAAAAATCGGTAGTGGGACCCACGTCTCGAATCCCGAAAAAACTCACAAAATCTGAACACCCGTTCCGATACGAGTTCAACCATACAAAAATTATCGAATTCCGACATCGGATTGACCTTCAAATTTCCTTTTTACATTTTTAGAAGATTTTATAAAAATCTGATTTTTCTTCCATAAATTCACGGATTCATGATATAAATGAGTATGGAATCATGAAATATAATCAATATAGGATAAGAAATACTTAATCCAATGTCTTCCCGTAAAAATTGCCCAAAAATCGTCTTACCCAAGCTCAAAATCGAAAATGGTAGAAAATGGGTCGAAATCCCATTTACAGAACTTAAGTTCTGTTTGTCTAGGTTTTTACCTTATGCGATCGCGGAAATTCCTTCGCGATCGCGTAACATGTCTTTGCCCGGTTCCATTTTACTCTTCGCGATCGCAGATAATTCTTTGCGATCGCGAAGCATATTTTGGCTGCTTAGATTTTTAACTCTACGCGATCGCGTAAATGGTCATGCGATTGTGGAGAATATTTTCTCAGCCTTACGTGATCGTGTACTACCTTGTGCGATCGCGTAGCACAAATGGCGTGCCCAGCTTCTGCCTTCATTCCTTCTACGTGAACGCGGCTTGGCCCTCGCGTTCGCGGTGCTTTGACTGCGGACACTGTGTGATCACGGACGTGACTATGCGATCACATAGTTTAAATTTTCATCAGTGACATTAAGCCTTCGCGATCGCGGATGAAGCCACGCGATCGCATAGAAGGAAATCAAAACTGAGAAATACCAGATTTTCAGCCATCTATTCTTGAACAAAAATGGTCCGAAAATCATTCGAAACTCACCCGAGCCCCTCGGGGTTCCAAATCATATATGCACACCTGTCCAAAAACTTAATACGAACTCGTTCGCGCAATCAAAATATCAAAATAATACCTAGAACTACGAATCAGACACCCAATCAAATGAAATTTTTAAGAAAACTTAGAATTTCTATTTTAATAACTGGACGTCCGAATCACGTCAAACCAGCTCCGTTTCTCACCAAATTTGGCAGACAAGTCATAAATATAGTAATGGAGCTATACCGGATTCCGGAACAAAAATACGGACTCGGTATCAACAAAGTCAAACATTGGTCAATTCTTTAAAGTCATTAAGCCTTAAACTTCAAAATTTTGACAACATGCGATAACTCGAGTTAGGGACCTCCGAATTCGATTCTGGGCATACGCCCAAGTCCTAAATCACGATACAGACCTACCGGAACTGTCAAAACACTGATCCGGGTCTGTTTGCTCAAAATGTTGACCAAAGTCAACCCAATTGAGTTTTAAAGCTTTATTTCACATTTTAATCAATTTTTCACATAAAAACTTTCTAGAAAAATTTACGGACTGCACACGCAAGTCGAGAAAAGCGGAATGGTACTATTTGAGGTCTCAAAACATAGAAATAATTATTAAATTTAAAGATAATCTTTTGGGTCATCTCACAAAACCTCTAAATTTATAGCCAAACAGTCTGGGTTGAATAGGCGCGAAGATACCTGTTCATATGAGGTACCATTTCGGCAGAAGTTTGGACGCGAATTTTAAACTCAAAACGACTATTGGAAACCGCGAATTTTAAATTAAAATTTCGCAAAAAAATATTAGAAAAGAAATTATATAACGGAAAATGGGAAATAAATTTGGTCCAAAGAATTATCAATCAATCATATCAATTGACCGAAGCCGAAGAGGAGCCAAGCGACGACGGCGACGGCGCGAGGCACCACTCCTTCTTAACTCTTTAAGAACTAGAAGATCTGCTTCTCTATATAAGCACGAAGATTTTCTTTTCATTTTTCCGATGAGGGACAAAGTGCATTAGTAAAAAAAATAACTTAAACCTTTTCGTTTCCCTCCAAATCTTTTCCTTCTATTTCTCATTCACACCTCTTATCTATTTAGATAAAAATCCAACAGTATTAGTATGTGATGAATTAGTTAATGAATGCTTTACCTAGACACATACGTAGATTCCAACAAAAAAAGAAAAAATATCACCTAAAAGAATAAAGTATTAAAAAATGATAATAACAATTCGAGTGGCTCTTTCACAGATGCTTCGATGTGTAAGGTTCTTACCAATTCGGATAAGCTTCTGTCTATTTGGAAGTTAATTTGGGGCTGGTGTGGGGCCTGAAAAAATTTGAGTTTTACTTTGGTTATGTGGCAAAGGTAAAATTCGTACAAATTCAGAAAGATATTGCCGCCATCTTATTCTGGAGGGTACTTGCACGGTTTGTGGAGTAGAGAATGAATCTTTGTTGCATGTTTTGAGAGATTATATTTATACTCGGACAGTTTGGGATCGTATTTTTGCTGCAGAAGACAATTCTCGCTTTTTTGCTCCTGATCTCCATTGTTGGCTTATCGCTAATTTAATGTCTGAATCCTAGGGAGTTATGGATGAAATTTGGAGAATTTTCTATGGGTTCACCTGCTAACAAATATGAATTTGGCGCAATGATGCTTTATTCCAAAAAACAGTTATAAAAAGGTAGCAGCCATTGTTAACATGGTTAGAGCTTGTGTTAATTTTTGGCATTCGTTGAAGAAAATTGGGAATATTTCTAATAATAAGCAGGTAGTCTCGCTAGGTTAGTCACCTTCTAACGATGGGTTGATGGTCTTTGAATACAGATAGGGCCCTTCGAAGGAGTATTATGATGGGGACTGCTGACAATATTTTTCTAATAGTAGGATTGATGTATTTTCAGTTTCAGAGCTGAGCTATAGAGGGTTCTAACTGGTCTTCATAAAAAGCCTGGGACAAGGGGTGGTGTCGGGTTGCCTTGCAAATTGATAATTCTAGTGTGGTTCATGTGTTGCGGTATGGAGGGTTTGTGTCATGGTGATATTGTCAACCGCATCTGTTATCTCTTGCCTAGTAACTGTGTGGTCTCTATTACTCATATCTACAGGGAGGCTAATTCGGTAGCTGCTGGTTTAGCCAATTTGGCTTTCAGTCAAGAACTTGTCATGTTATGGGAGATGTTATTGGGATTTACTCCCTCGCTTGATTTCTACTCTCTCTGCTTCAATCTAGATGATTTAGTTTGACTTGACACAAAAAAAAATTAATTTTTTATTTTGAAACATGTGGTCCTAAAAGTTTATGGGACAAAAGATTTATGCGGTCATAATATTTGTGTGGCTATAAAAGTTTCTCATTAAGGATAAAGTAGGTAAAATAAAAAGTTTAAAATTAAATTATTTCTAAATATAAAAATAAGTCATTCTTTTTGAATGGATTAATCAGAAAAATATGTTATTTAAATCGAAACAACATGGAGTAACTAGTTTTGTTTTGTTGCTTTGCTTCCCTTTTGATAAACCTTGAAAAAGTGATATTTTTGCTATTACCAACTTTTTATACTACAAGTGTCTTATTAACCAATAAATTCAAGAGTAAGTATTAGTAATTTGGTTCGTAAATTTCAGTAGTAGCTGTTAATGAAATTCAAACGGGTAAGATTACAAGTGAAGGGCAAGAACAAGAGTTGATGATGTCAAACGCAATAGTGCGACTGTCCCTTTAGATGAACCAACAAACATTGGTGGAGTGCCTCCAACACTTCCGCCACATTTTGAAAACATGCATAGCCCAGAGAGACCTCTTAACTGGCAAATCTCTGCACACCCTTTACGTCAAATCACTCATTCCATCATCTACTTACCTCTCCAACCATTTCATCCTTCTCTACTCCAAGTGTGGCCTCCTTAGCACTGCTTGCAGGGCTTTCGAAGCCACGCCTGCACCCAATGTCTTCTCATTCAATGCTATCCTAAATGCTTATACCAAAGAGTCTCAGCCCCACGTTGCCCACAAACTGTTTGATAAAATTCCCCAACCAGATATTGTTTCTTACAACACCCTTCTCTCCGCTTACGCTGATCTTGGCCACACCCTGCCTGCTTTTAGACTCTTTCTCGACTTGAGGGACATGGGTCGTGGCATGGATGGGTTTACACTTTCCGCTGCTATTACTGCTGCTAATGACAATGTTGATTTCATCACTCAGCTTCATTCCTTGTCTATTTCAGCTGGGCTTATCTCTTATGCTTCTGTTAACAACACTCTCATAACGTACTATAGCAAAAATGGGCTTCTAGATTATGCTCAAAGGGTATTCGCATCAATGGATAAAATAAAAGATGAAGTTTCTTGGAACACGATGATTGTTGCTTATGGGCAGCATAGGGAAGGGACAAAGGCGTTGGCTTTGTATAAAGAAATGGAACATAGGGACTTAAATTTAGACATGTTTACTATGGCAAGTGTATTGACAGCCTTTACGTCCATGGAAGACTTGCGCGGTGGGCTTCAATTTCATGCTCGGTTAATCAAAATGGGTTTTCACGAAAACCCACACGTTGGAAGTGGTCTGATTGATCTGTACTCAAAATGTAGTGGTGGCATATCAGATTGCAAAAAAGTCTTTCGGGAAATTCCTTATCCTGACTTGGTCCTTTGGAACACAATGATTTCTGGATATTCGCAGTCTGAGTTGTGTGAAGAAGCTGTTGCTTGTTTTAGACAAATGCAGTTTGCCGGCCATCGACCTGATGATTGCAGCTTTGTTTGCGTGATTGGTGCATCTTCCAACTTGTCATCACCGTCTCAAGGGAAACAAATTCACTCTTTGACAGTCAAGTCTAGCATTACGTCCAACCGAATCTCAGTGAGCAATGCTCTCATTGCAATGTATTCTAAATCTGGAAATCTGCATGATGCAAGACTACTTTTTGATACAATGCCTGAGCATAATGCTGTCACTTTAAATTCTATGATCGCAGGCTATGCACAGCATGGGCATGGAGTGGAGTCGCTGCTACTATTTGAATGGATGCTTGAAAGAAATCTGACACCTACAAATATAACATTCATCTCTGTCCTATCTGCATGTGCACACACTGGAAAAGTCGAGGAAGGGAAGAAGTATTTTGGTTTAATGACTGACAAATTTGGGATAAAACCAGAGGTTGAGCACTATTCATGCATGATTGACCTTTTGGGTCGAGCAGGAAAGCTCGAGGAAGCAGAGAGACTAATCGAAACAATGCCATATAATCCTGGTACAATTGGCTGGGGCTCGTTACTTGGGGCATGTCGAACGCATGGTAATATAGAGCTAGCAACAAAGGCAGCTAACCAGTGTGTTCAGCTGGATCCTTCAAATGCGGCACCGTATGTCATGCTTGTACACATGAAAGCTTGTCTTGGCAGATGGGAAGAGGTAGCAGCTATTAGAAAACAAATGCGAGACAAGGGAGTCAGAAAGCAAGTGGGTTGCAGTTGGATTGAGGTGGCCAAAAGGGTTCATGTCTTTGTGGCAGAAGATAGTTCTCATCCGATGATAAACGAGGTGTATAAATTCTGGGAAGAGATGTCAAAGAAGATGAAGCAAGAAGGGTATTCTCCAGATTTGAGGTGGGCTCTGATTAGAGATGATGGAACTAGGCAGGAGGAGAAAGAGAGAAGCTTATGGCATCATAGTGAAAAGTTGGCAGTTGCTTTCGGGCTTTTATCGACCAAAGACGGTGAACCTATTCTTATAATAAAGAATTTGAGAATATGTGGTGACTGTCATAATGCAATTAAATTTCTATCTGGTATGACAGGAAGAGTGATTACAGTAAGGGATTGCCACAGGTTTCATTGCTTCAAGGGTGGGGCATGTTCTTGTGGGGATTACTGGTGATAGCTGATAAGTTATTGCAATCAGAATGCTGGTCTGATCCCAGTCAATTCATGTGATTGTCATGGGCTATGGGGAGTGAGGTTGTGAATGTTTTATAGTGTACTTTGAGTTAGCACGATGAAGTACAATTTTGTTTTTGTTTAACCAAGTGAAATTATAAGGAAAAATGAATGAAGTACTTGAAAGAGTGCACTGCATGTAGCTTTCTGTCGTTTTGGATTGGGTTATCGAGTGTCTTAATTCACTTTAATCTTATATAGTTAATGCTCTAAATGATCTTAGATCTAGCTGGAGTTACTAATCATTTGCAGCATATGTGCATAATGTGAGTAGGGGTATGAAGATGCCCACCTCTTGTTCATTCACTGCAAGGATAATTACAAGCCAACTATGGAATGTGACGTTAAATCTTAAAGAGGTGAAATGGTGCATGCCTGAAACAGCTAAAGAACCCTACAAAAGCGGGGAAAGAGGAAGCAACAAGAAGTATAGAGTTTGCAACAAAATCCTAGCAAGCATATGATGGGTTATATGGCGGAAAAGAAATCATAAAACTTTTGAAGGGAAAAGAATGTCTTGATTTAAATTTTAACAATTTAGATGTATCACTTTATTAACTTTTTGGACTAGAATCACAGACGTACAAGAAACTGAACAGTTGTATGACAAATGTCCAAGAAATTGAACAATTCCTCAACTTTCTGCATGCATGTGCAGAAATGGAACTGAGATACACAGCTCCTATGCTCATAATAGAAGGGGTTTGGTGAATTAGATCATTGTTTATACTTCCAAAATGGAGTTGTTACTTTATGTCATAGTTTCTTGTGTATTTCCTGTTGTGTTCTTTGCTTTTCCCGTGTTACTATTGTGGTTTTTGGTTATCAGCTATTTCCATGGCTGACATTTGGGGGTTGTAGTGAACACACGGAGAAGCCAAAGGAATTCAACCTCTACTATATATATATATATAAAATATTAACTTTGTATATATAATGTAATTTTCCAGCAAGGGGGTTCAGATGAACTCCTTCCGCCACCCTTGCTCCGCCCATGGTTGGTAGTAGGAATTGGCACAGACAGGCTCTTTTTGTCCTTGTTTTGCAATAAAGATTTACTTGGTCTTCAAGTTTTTAGTTGTTTCTCATTAGAGTTGTCCTTTCTAGTTTGGTTACGAGGGCTAGGATTACGGTTTTATTTGGTTTTGTTTCTAGTTAAGTTCTATAGTTTCATGTTTTTGACCACCTAAATTCGTGTTTGGGGTATTTTTTGCAGGGATATATTTATATGAGGGCATTGTATGTTTCTGCGATTGAGTCGGTCGCACGAGATAAATTATCGAAACCTGAACGCAAAACCTTGTGGATTTGTCTCTACTTGCTGAGATTGTGAAATTATCTATACTAAGGAGTTTTTTTTTTTTATTTCCTATTTTAGTGAGGATGTCTTCGTCGTAGAATTCAGTAGGTGATTTGGGGAGTCTTGCCAAGACGGCTATGAAAGGGATGCATCAGCTGCTACAAACCTCGGTTCCTTCCTTTGTTTTTTTAAGTAAAGTGATTCCCTGTGAACCAAATGTATTGAAATTAGAGCCTAAGTCATCAGACACCATAAACTCTAGCACATAACAACAGGTTCAGGGGAATTTCAATTGTGATATTGCTATCCTGCCCCTCATATGACTCTCACAAATGAGCTATTTGCCTCTTTTATGGTCTTCAAAGAAATGAGTACTAGAGGGGAAAATCATAGAAAACGAAAAAGAGTAGGGTGCTAATTATTATGAAATGAAACATACATTGGGGAGCAACATTCAAATGATTTCTTCCTTATAAACTACGTGGACCAGTAATGGATGTTGGATTTTTAAAGAGCGTGAATGCAAAATGGTAGGGCAACTTTTGAATTGCACGTCTCCGTCTCACCATTTCATTATCTATAATTACAGAGTCATTATTTCAAATTTTTTATAACAGAAATTCCGAAAGTTTTGCGTATTTCTAAAATCAAAGAGAGTCTACATTATGTGATTTTGCTCCGCCATTTGAGTTTGCAGAAGTTTTGTAATTTGTAGTGCCGCTATTATAAAATAATTTTTTGTTCTATCCGGAAGAAAAATAATACAAATACCTCGAGCAATAATGAAGGGATTAAATTCCTTAAGAACATACAAGAAACTTGCGGGCTCGAAATATTTTTACATTTCTGTTTAAGTTCTACTTTTCTTATTTTTTTTTTATAGTTTGAACACATATTAATAACAATCCCAAGGAATTTAAGGAGAATTTGAGAGATAGCAGTACAAGAAATCTAACTAGGGGTGTACATAGGTCGGGTTGGTTCGAATTTTTCAAATTACCAAACCAAACCAATGGCGTCGGGTTTTTAAATTTATAAACCAAACCAAACCAATAAAGTCGGATTTTTCATTCTCGATTTTTCTCGGGTTTTTCGGTTTTTTGGGGTGTTCGGATTTTTTCCCGGTAAAGTCTTAAAGCACAAAATATGTAACTTGTGCTTCAAAAATTTATTTTAGTCCTAGTAGGATACAACTATATAATTTTTCAAGAAAATAAAATAATAATATGAGATGAGTCATAACATTGTACTAAAATATTCAATAACATAGATAATAAAATCGCACAAAGAAAATATTACTAATTAATACATCATAATAAAAATTAACATAATCTAAAAATACTATATAGGTCGTGCTAAAATAAGTACAACTAATAAGTACTATTAATTACACAACTAAGAACTAGGTTATACATTTTCATTATTAATCAATGCAAAATTAAAAAATAGATATCCAACACTATTATCATTCCTAGTGTTGAATTGAATTTCCTTTATTAACATTAGTATTGATTTGAACTTTATTTGACTTAGTACCTTTATGAGCTATAAAATTTATTGGACCATTCAAGAATGTTAAGTCCAAACTTTAAATAATACTTTTAAATATAAAATTATGAACAAGTTTAAGAAATATTTATAAATTATATTATAATAAATATTTATATGCATAAAATATTTTTTTAAATTGTAGAAATGTAATATCGTATTGGTTTAGTTTCGGTTTGACTTTTTTTAGTTAAAACCAAACCAAACCAATTATGGTCGTTTTTTTTTCCCCACACCAAACCAAATCAAACCAAACCACAATCTGAGTTTTTTTTCTCGATTTGACTCGAATTATCAGGTTGGTGCGGTTTATTGATTTTGTTTGTACAACCCTAACTATGTCACGTTGATAATGAAGTCTTGAGATCTGCGGTTAATCGAGTAGCCCCAAGCTTCGATGTCTGATCAAGAAATTTGATCATCGTATGTTCTGTACTAATCATTGAAGATTTATTCAGATGAATTAGGGGGTTGGGTACTATGGTATTTTCTAAGATAGATCTTAGATCTATCATCAATTAAGAATAGCACCTGAAGATGTTCATAAGATAACTTTCATGAAATATCCAGGCCAATACGAGTACTTAGTAATACCTTTTAGCCTTATTAATGCTCCTTTTACTTTTAAAGGGCCGATAAATTTCATTTTTCAGGCTTATTTGTGCACGTTAATCTTGGTTTTTGTATATGGTAAAATATGTTATAACACGTGCCCGTCCAAAAAAGGGACACATGGAACCCAAGACGGGGATGGCCAAAGACTGAAGGCAACTGTTTCGTTTGTCACCGGAAAGAATAACGCTCATAGAGATGTGATAAATGCTCTTCGCCCGGTAGCATATAATAGAGAATATTCCATGGCATTAAGAGCAATTATCTGTTACAGAGAATTTGACATTTATGTTCACTGTTACGTCTTCATCAATGTCCCTCATAATTGACATTAAAGAAGGGCACTCCTTCATAACTATAAATAGTGAGCTCAGTTATCATTGTAAAAGACACGAATTTTTTGGCAAACTTATACTACATTCTATACAAAGCTCAATACAATCTTATCTTCTTACTTTTTGATTTCGTTGTTGTTGTGCTCGGAAACCCTGTTCCCGGAACTATTGCTTCTGCTGTTTCGTCTATATCCTAAGGCTAAGTATTTCATAATTCTACGATTATTTTATTATTTCCGGATTAAATTAATTCATTTGTCTAGAAAACACGTATAAATTCAACTATACCGTTTTACGGGTAAACAATTTGGCGCCCACCGTGGGGTTTAGACAACCGTGTAATTAAATTGATCCTTTCCTTTTTTACTAACGTATTTTGATTATTTTGTCTTAGAAAAAATCATAAAAAATGGCAGGTAACATTGTTAACGACATGCACAACCCCGAGATTCGAGGGGATCAGCCTCATTTTGAGGACTCAATCAGTGACACCCTTAATGAGGGGAATGACGCTACACTGGTGCATGACAGGCAATATCCTCGACATGTTCGGGAGACCACTCCTGATGACGCTGATGAGAAACATGTCGTTGACGCGGTAAGGGTCTTGCAAGAGCAACAGGCGATTATTTTAGGCCACCTCACGCGACAGGATAAGGTTATGACGGAGTTGAAGCAGGCGCTGTCGGGAGCTTCAAATAATGCAAACAGACAAGATCCGGTTCTTCCCGAGGTTCCCACGAATCAAACGACGCAGAGGGTTGACAACAACACTCCCAGGGGTGAAATTGGCTCTGATGGGGCATGGAGGAGCAGATCCGGCCTCAACAACGAGAATGATCCTTTTAAGAATGAACTTTTATGATTTACGAGAGAAGTGAACGCCCGCATGGACTAGATCCCGGGCGCGCCACTAGTGCTGAAAGGTTCGGACTCAAAAAAGTATACTCAATTGCCATACAAGCCAAGTGCGGCACCAGAGTTAATCCCAAAGCGATTCAAAATTCCTGAAGTACCAAAGTATGACGGAATTTCAGACCCCAAGGAGCATACTACCTCCTACTTAACAACGGTAAAGGGAAATGATTTAACTCCTCACGAAATTGAATCTGTATTGCTAAAAAAATTTGGAGAAACCCTCACGAGGGGAGCCTTGATATGGTATTCGTTGTTACCCGATCATTCCATAGACTCCTTTGAAATACTTGCGGATTCTTTCATCAAGGCTCATACCGGGGCTAGAAAAGTACAGGCCCGAAAGGCTGACATATTCAAGATAGTGCAAGGAGAGTTCGAGCTGTAACGAGAGTTCGTTACCCGATTCCAGAAGGAGAGAATGTTGCTCCCGGCTGTCCCAGATGAATGGGCGGCTGAAGCATTCACCAAGGGATTGAATCCGAGGAGTTCAAACGCTTCCCGAAAATTGAAGGAAAGCCTACTCGAGTTTCAAGCAATGACCTGGGCAAATGTCCACAACCGGTACGAATCAAAAATAAGGATCGAAGATGATCAGGTTGGTTTTTCATCGTCGACCAAAGGACGAGAAAAGAACAGAGAAAAATCAAAGGATAATTATGACGCGGACAGATGGACTTCGAGGGGCCAGGTTTTTGCCCTACGAACGGACCGAAGCCGCAACAGAGGTTTTCGGACAACGGACAGGTTCGCCGTTGACAGGAGGACTAATCGCAGTCGGAACAATCGATCACTGCATGATAAAGAAGTGTCAGGATCGCGGGATCCTTCTTACCCCAAGTTATCAGAATACAACTTCAACGTCAGTATAGTGGAGTTGGTGTCGGCCATGAGAAACATCAAAGAAGCACGGTTCCAAAAACTGATGAGATCTGATCCCAGCCAGAGGGATCCCAACTTATGGTGTGAATAACACCAGACGAATGGCCACCGGACAGGGGACTGTCGACACCTCCGGGAAGAAGTGGCAACATTATTGAAGAATGGTCACCTTAGAGAATTCTTGAGTGACCGAGCTAAGAACAATTATGGTCGTAACCGAGACAACGCGGAACCCTCAAAAGTAGGAGAAGATCCCCCGCGTAAAACAATCAACATGATCTTCAAAGGGAACGAGATTAACGGGGTCACCTTTTCAGCAGTAAAGAAGATAAAAGTATCAATAACGCATAACAAAAGGCTTCAGGAAGATGATATCACTTTTACGGAGGAGGACGTTGACGGATTGCTGCTATCACATAATGACGCACTGATAATTTCTTTAAATATTCTAGATTTTAAGATTAAACGTATTCTAGTGGATCCAGGAAGTTCAACTAATATCATACAATGGAGAGTATTAGAGCAAGCTAAATTCACCGGAAGCATTATTCCAGTCACAAAGCTCCTCACTGGATTCAACCTCGCAAGTGTGACAACACGGGGAGAAATTTTATTACTCATAAATGCTGAAGGAGTAATGAAAACAACTCTTTTCGAAGTAGTAGATGGTGATATGGGATACAACATCATTATGGGAAGGCCATGGTTGCACGAGATGAAAGTTGTACCATCAATTGCTAAAGTTTCTAACGCCCGAAGGAATTAAGCAGATAAGGGGTGATCAACCAGCGACAAGGGAGATGAATACAATTTCGGTCTCCAGTAGCAAAGGAAAGGAACACGTGGCATAGCAATTATAAGGACCGACAACTACTCCCGAACTAGATGAAGTTAGCTCGGGGGCAGAGGCGTCGAAATATTATCAAGTGCCGAGATATTTCCAAGTTCCAGAAGAGACCGATGCAATGAAGTCCACAGCAGAAAAGCTGGAGCAAGTGGAATTATTCGAAGAATTCCTAGAAAGGAAATTCCACTTGGGGATAGGACTGCACCCAAAACTCAGGTCTGGCTTTATTAAATTCCTTAAATCTAATGCCGATTGTTTTGCATGGTCGCATGAGGATATGACAGGCATCCCGACAGAGGTATCCGTACACAAGTTAAGCTTGGATCCCAGCATACCTCTGGTAAAACAAATGAAACGACCGATTGCTAAAGCCAGGAATAAATTCGTTAAAGAAGAGGTAGCCCGCTTACTTAATATCGGTTTGATCCGAGAGGTAAGATATCCAGATTGGCTAGCCAATGTAGTAGTAGTTTCTAAGAAAAATAATAAGTTTCGCATGCGTGTAGATTATAAAGATCTTAACAAGGCATGCCCGAAAGACTCGTTCCCAATGCCAAACATCGATCAAAAGATTGATGCCATGGCTGGGCACGAGTTAATGAGTTTCCTCGATACTTATTCCGGGTACAACTAAATTTAGATAAACCCGGAGTCTCAAGAAAAAATTTCATTTATAACAAATTTCGGTATATATTGCTATAATGTGATGCCCTTCGGTTTAAAAAATATCGGAGCCACTTATTAACGGCTCGTGAATAAGATGTTTGAAAATCAAATAGGAAAATTATGGAAGTTTATATAGATGATATTCTCGTTAAGTCTTTAAATGCAGGTGATGATCTTAAACATCTGCAAGAAACTTTTGACATCCTAAGAAAGCATAATATGAAACTTAATCCCGAGAAATGTGTGTTCGGGATCAGCTCTGGTAAGTTTCTGGGATTTCTTGTATCACAAAGGGGAATTGAGGTAAACCCCGATAAGATCAAGGCCATAGAAGATATCCCGGACCAACTATCAAACGTGAAGGAAGTCCAAAGGCTTACGGGGAGATTGGCAGCTTTGAGCAGGTTCATTTCCCGGTCATCGAAAAAGTGTCATCGTTTCTTTGCACTGCTAAAAAAGAAAAATAATTTTGAATGGACCCCGAAGTGCCAGCAGGCTTTGAGAGATTCAAAGAAATACTTGTCAAGCCCTCAATTGCTTTCAAAACCAAAAGAAGGTGAAGCGTTGCTGGTTTATCTCGCGGTCTTGGAAGTTACAGTAAGTATGGTTTTAGTCCGAGAGAACGAAGGTACGCAATCTCCCATTTATTATGTTAATAAAATTTTAACGGGAGCAGAAACGCGTTACCCACATTTTGAGAAACTGGCCTTAGCTCTCGTAGTCGCCGCTCGGAAGCAGAGGCCCTACTTCTAATGCCACCCGATAGCCGTGGTGACTACTTTCTCTTTGCATAATATCCTCCATAAACCCGAGCTCTCGGGTAGATTGGCCAAATGGGCCATTAAAATGAGTGAATTCGACATAGAATATAAACCAAGGACTGCAATTAAGTCGCAAGTCTTGGCTGACTTCGTGGCCAATTTTAGTCCGGGTTTATTTCCTCTGGCGACCAAGGAGGCAGTAATGGTGTCGGAATAGACATCAGGGGTTTGGACCTTATTTACAAACGGAGCTTCTAACGTAAAAGGGTCCGGGCTCGGTATAGTCTTAATCAAGCCTTCGGGGGAAACCCTAAGACAAGCCATCAGGACGGTCTATTTAACTAACAACGAAGCAGAGTATGAAGCTTTGATTACATGGCTTGAATTGGCTCGGGTACTTGACTCCGAGGTTATCGAAATTAAATGTGACTCACAGCTGGTGGTAAATCTGATCTACAGGATCTTTGAGACCAAAGAGGAGCGCATGTAACAATACATGGTCAAGGTTCAGGCTCTGTTGGCGCAATTTTGGGAATGGTCAATTACTCATATCTCAAGGGAAGATAGCGCAGAAGCAGACGCATTGGCAAACCTAGGATCATCGACGGAAATAAAGGGATCGGAGTCCAGGACGGTAGTACAACTGATGAACTCAGTCCTGGATACAAATGATTACTATGAGGTAAATTCGACTAATCTGTTCTGGGACTGGAGGAATGAAATCATCGATTATCTCGAACATGAGAAGCTACCTGAAGACCACAAACTATCCCGGGCGCTGCGCGCCAAAGCAGCGCGATATAGCTTCAAGAGAGGCCAATTGCATAGAAAATCTTTTCAAGGCCCGCTGGCCCGATGCTTAGGATCATCTGAAGCAAACTATGTCATGAGAGAGGTTCACGAAGGGATATGCGGCAACTACTCAGGCACAAATTCTTTAGTGCTGAAGTTGGTAAGGGCATGATATTATTGGCCCCTCATGGAACAAGGTGCCAAAGACTTCGTACGAAAATGTGATAAGTGTCAATGCTACGCACCACTAGTGCATCAACCGGCAGAACCCATACATTCGGTTCTATCCCCGTGGCCGTTCATGAAATAGGGGATGGATATCGTCGGACCACTGCCACCGGCTCCTGGAAAGGTAAAATTTCTTTTAATTTTGACTGACTATTTTTCTAAGTAGGTGGAAGCAGGTCCTTATCAGAAAATCGGAGAACGCGAAGTGGTGGATTTCTTGTGGGATAATATAATTTGCAGGTTTAGAATACCAAAAGAGATAGCATGCGACAATGGGCCACAGTTTATCGGCATAAAAATTACAAAGTTCATCCAAGATTTAAAAATAAAAAGGATCACATCTTCACCCTATCATCCAAGCGCAAACAGTCAAGCGGAGTCAATGAACAGAGTGATTATTAAAAACCTCAAGAAAAGGTTTGAAGCAGCTAAGGGTAACTGGCCCGAGGAATTACCCGGAGTTCTATGGGCATACCGAACTATGGCCAAGTCAAGCATAGGGGAACCCCCCTTTTCCCTCGTGTACGGTGCAGAAGCTTTAATCCCGGTGGAAGTAGGGGAACCCACCTTGAGATATTTCCAGGCAGATGAAGAATCGAACAACGAAGCAATGTTAGTCAACTTGGAACTGCTCGATGAATGCAGGGACTTGGTGCATGTAAGAATGGTAGCTCAAAAGCAGAGAATGGAACGGTATTATAATCGAAGAGCCAACCTCCGTTATTTCAAAGTAAGAGACTTGGTCCTAAGGAAAGTAACTCAAAGCACCCGGGAGCTCAACGCGGGGAAGCTAGGTCCAACGTGTGAAGGCCCCCACCGGGTTTCAGCTATCACCGGGAAAGGTTCATACGAGTTGGAAAACCAAAATAGAGAAAAGTTGTCCAGCAATTGGAACGTGGCACACCTCAAAAGATATTATTGTTGATGAACATTATCCGATCAGAAAGTATGTGCTGCACTCTTTTTCCCTTCGTTCAGTTTTTGTCCCAATTAGGTTTTTCTGGCAAAGTTTTTAACGAGGAAGCAACAGAAAGCATACTACGAAGACAACAGCAATAAGACCTTTAATAGCAAGGCACACAAGCAAAGATCCACTCGGGGATGGTTAGATAATCTCTTGCTCTATAGCAAATTCCCACCGGGAAGTTAAGTTTGCTATTGAGCAAAGGCTACCTGATCGGTCACGAGCACAAACCACTAGAGGGTTGTTAGATAGTCCTTCGCTCGATAGCATAAATTCCTAAAGGGAAGTAAAGTGTGTTACCAAGTTAAGGATTATCTAGCAATGCATTAGTGGAATCTTCGAAGATACAAGACTTCCAGTGTTCCAATTTGCACTCTTCGCATTTGAATACCTGGGGGAGGGGGGGGGGAGGAGGGGGGATGATATGAAGATACGACAACAATGACTTCCACGTCGATCGGGAAACGAAAAACCGAAAATATAATTGCATCATCGGGACCGGGGACTGCGCGACCAACCCCGTAGAAACAAGTTGTACAAATTAGCCACAAGTAATGGAAATTTCTTTTCAGCATAACAAATGCTTATGTGCTTTTTGAAAATAGAAGGAATAAAATGAAATCCTTTTATTTTTATCTTATTTCTTTTCCGAACGATGAATTAACTTTGTCATTTGAAAGTTAAACAAGTACTTCAAATGCTAGTGCCATAATGAACAGGAGATGTCCTCTTTAAGAGCACCGTAAACATAAGAGGCCCTCTCTTATAAAAACCCTCACGTTAAAAGGTTGGTTCCGGAAGAATTTATGCCTGAAATCAAAATGCCTTCGGGGAAAGATACACCCGAAGCCGTATACGAAAGGACATATAAAGTAAACTTGCGCAAATACTTATCAAAGCCCTCACGAAAAAGGGATGATGCCCTGAGCCAAAAATGTTTTCGAGGAGAATACATCCAAGGTTTCACATAATAAGACGCAAAAGAGAAAAGCTTACGCAAAATTCTTAAGCAAAAGGAAGAAAATGCAAAGATTAAAGACTTGCATGAATATTCAAAAGAAAGGAAGACTCAAACAATACTTGAGCAAACGATGTTTTTATTTAAAAAAACATGTCAAAACGACACAGGTACAAGAATTAGAAAAAAAAATAAAAAGCTAAACTGCAGTATCTCCGGAACCAGGAGGAAGAGAAGGATTCGTGCCCCCGGGAGAAGTAGACGAACCTACCGATGGCTTAACATTTTCACCAGTTTTGCCTTCAGCATTATCATCCTCCAATTCTTCTTCAATTCCCGAGAACACAGAACCGGAACCAGAAGGACCAGGTGCATCAGACCTCACTGGGAGTCCACTTTTAGTAGCTAACTCAAGCTTACGGGCCTTAGCAATTTCGACATCAAAATCAATGATACCAGCTTTGGCCTCTTCCAAGGTTTTTCTTCTCATGCTGTACATAGCGTGAGTTTTCTCAACAATGAGGAAAGCCGCTTGGTGCTTAAGTTTTTTTTTGAGTTGGGTTATCTCGGCAGAAAGATTTTCCCGGGTGACCTAGCAGATTTGAGGCTAACATCAAGGTCACGAACAGTTGAACTAAAAAGCCTATTATGCTCGATAGTTTTCCTATACTTCTCTTCCAGTTAGGCGTGTTTCGCCCCCGTAGCAGCAAGCTCTTCAATTTTGGAGTTCAAGGCTGTCTCTAAGTTGATCACTCTTTCAGTGGAGGCAGCCTCGCATTCGGTTGCAGCAAGAACGGTGTTATGGACTTCAACCCATTTGGCCCTGGCTTCGTCAAATCTAACCCTCAGCGGGATAATTTCTTGGCTAAGGATTAACACTTCTTGCTCGCTTTTCCGCAAACGAGCCTCCAATATAATAGCCTCAGCAACTTTGGCTTCCAGTTCCGAAAGGCGAGTGATGTGTTGCTCCTACTCTGCCAAAAGCTGATCTCATGCGGAGGTAATCTCTTCCTTTTCACGAATCAACCTCTAAAGGACCTCGAAAGCAAGAAAGTTGGTCTATAAAGTAAGAAGGGTAAAATTCAGAATATGTTCATACCCAAAAATAGAAGGAGTAATAAATGAAGAAAGGAACGTACCACTGCAGTGTTGTGCATGGCGTTGTTCAACAAACACTCTCCCGAGAGTGCTTGAATCTTTTCCCAGAAGGGTAACATTCCTACTCCTTTGTGGATCTTCAGAAGGGGAAGCATAATTTTGCCCCAAATTCCCATGAACTGGGGACTGTGGAAGAGGAACACCTTCTTCATGGTCAGGTACGACCGGTGGAGATGATGTAGCAATTGCCGGTGAAAGAGTGGATGAAGATAGAAGTGATGTAGTAGTTGCTGGTGTTGGAGAAGATGGAGATGAAGCTGATGGAGTTGAAGAATGAGAAGCAGCTGCATCAAATACAGTGCTGGTTGTTGGATGCTCACCAACCAAAGACGGTAGGGACTAAAATGGGAGTTAACATTGGGGGCCGAAAACGAGAGTTAACATTATCTACCAAATCAAACACTCCCCAAAGTGTCGAGGCATTATCCTCGATTGGTGTAACTTTCTCAACAGGTCGAGCATCCTGTTAAGATGAAGAGGATCTTTGCCTTCTAGGTAGAGAAGCTCCCTCATCACTAGCTTCTTCATCATCGTCGATTGTCACAGTGTCTATGACCGGCCCAGAAGGAGGGCCAATCACCATCACTACCGGAGATGACTCGGGGGCATCGGTCCTCGCTCTCTTATTCTTTTCCCCGACTGTAGAGGAGCATCTTCTCTTTGGTTGTTTGTCTTTCGGTCGGGGACTCTGTAAAGAAACATTTGCTCCCGAAGCATGCCCGTAGACACATGTTCGAGTAAGCGCCCCTAAAGCAGCCTCGCTGCATCAGCAGGATTAGCCAAGACATCCTTCTCGGGATCATCAACAGAGCCCGCGGGTAGACCTAATTTCATAGACAGGTTAGAAGGGATCAATCAAGTTCTTCACATGAAAAATTGAAACAAGGTGAGTTTGAATTACCATGATTCTTGGACTTCCACCCTTATTTAGGGGCTAGTTCTTTCCACAAGCGAGTCTCGGGCGTCGTAACGTTCAAGATCCTTTATACTCACCGATCCAAACCTTCAACCACCGGTGGGATCCATCGAGTTGCTGAACCAGGCAAAGTATGGAGGATCAATACGGCTATAGAAAAATATTTAGTAAAAGGAAATACTAAACAAAGAGCTTACGAGTGCAGTTCCAAGCGACCGAAAAGGATGGAGCCATTACCGGAATGCTGTCATTAGTGGCAGCTGAAACGAAGCATTCCATCCACCCACGATCGTTGTCATCATCCATGCTAGACAACAAAGCATGGTGGCCATGTTTCCAGAGGTTTATCATTCCCCCGCGGAAGATTTTGGGAGAATAGAGATTCATCATATGAGATAAGGTTAGCTCCTCTCCAGTCTCCTGGCATAAACGCCGAAGGCAAACAACCGTCCTCCACACAGAAGGATTTACTTGTGCCAAACACACTTGGTAGCGGAGGCAAAACTTCGCAATCACGGAGTCAAGCTCTCCGCTCAGAGAGAACGCACCTAAAATAAAGGGATACGTGTAAAAATATGTAAAAACCTCCTTGTGTAGGGTGACTCGCCCCTATAGATCAGGAGCAATAATATCCAAGTCATGGAAGCGACAGTCTTCCTTTACAGCAGGAATGCTAGAAGGACATATGAAAGAAGGGTACCTACTGATGGCCCATGTACGAGAGTTAGTAGTAGGGAATTTCTCTTCGAAGTCTTTAGTGGTAATAAGACTTCTAGGGATGATGGATCCCACTGTTGGAGGAGTAGTGTCCTCGGCCTTGTTCCTGCTCTTTGAAAAACCGGTACGCTTGGAGGAAGAAGCCATTGTATGGAAGAACGAGAAGGTTTTTTGTTTGAAGAGAATTGAGAAAAGATGAAGAGCAAGATGCAAGTGAGATAAGGGAAGCTTGAAAAATTATGAAGTATAAGGGAGAAGGTTGATACGTATAAGTAAAAGTTTTGGCGGCAAAATTCATGGCCATGATTACCTCGATAATCAGCAAAAGTTGTGCCGAATCATGGGATGACGCGTGTTCGGGGCATTAAATGCGGAGAGACATACGTCTAATCAACCTCTAGAAGCCTTCAGAAAGAATTATAGTAATTCCCGCCAAAAGAGTGTTTCTACCAACTTCTCGGTAACACAAAGTTATGTCACCAGAAAGTAGGGGGACTATCTGTATAAGGTAAATTATGCTATGACACGTGGCCATCCAAAAAAGGAACACGTGGAACCCAAGACGGGGGATAGCCAAAGACCGAAGGTAGCTATTTCATTTGTCACCAGAAAGAATAACGCACATAAAGATGTGATAAATGCTCTTCGCCCGGTAGCATTTAATAGAGAATATTCCATGGCATTAGGAGCAATTACCCACTACAGGGAATTTGGCATTTATGTTCACCGTTACATCTTTATCAATGTCCCTCATAATTGACATTTAAGAAGGGCACTTCTTCATAGCTATAAATAGTGAGCTCAGTTATCATTGTAAAGGATACGAATTTTCTGGAAAACTTACGCTACATTCTATACAAAGCTCAATACAATCTTATCTTCTTACTTTTTGATTTCGTTGTTGTTGTGCTCGGAAACTCTGTTTCCGGAACTGTTGCTTATGCTGTTTCGTCTATATCCTAAGGCTAAGTATTGCATAATTCTTCGATTATTTTATTATTTCAGGATCAAATTATTCATTTGTCTAGAAATCACGATAATTTCAACTGTACCGTTTTACGGGTAAACAGTTTTCTTTGATGATATTCTAATATGCAGCAAGGGATAACAAGATCATTTGCAACACTTGGAGTTGGTGTTCAATTTAATGACGGAATATAAGTTGCTTGCAAAGAAGTCCAAATGTTTATTTGAAGTAGCTAAGATTGAGCACTTAGGCCATTTTGTTTCAGCAGATGGATTCTCTGCCGATCCACAGAAGATTACAACAGTCAAAAATTTCTTGAGTATTGTCGGCTATTACAGGAGATTCATCAAGAATTATGGTCTTATAAGCAAATATACTGACTTGCTGAAGTAAGATGGATTCTACTGGAATGCAGAAGCTGGCCAAGCCTTCATTGAACTTAAAGGTGCTCTTACTTCAGCTCCTGTTTTAGCATTACCTGATTTCAATAAGGTGTTTGTAGTGGTGGAGACTGATGTAAGTAGAAGAGTAGGAGCTATGCTTATCCAAGAAGGTCATCATATATCCCTCTTAAACAAAGTATTGGGATATAAGCAGATGGCTTTTTTAGTTTACGACAGGGAATTACTTCCTTTGGTGATGAAGATCAGCAAGAGGTCATCGTATTTGCTTCGTAGACTTTTTTCCGTCAAGACTAATAAAAAATACCTAAAGAATTTGTTGGAGAAAAAGTTACATAATAATTCTCAATTATTTTGTTTGACAAAGTTGATGGCTTTTGATTATAATATAAATACAAGAAACTAGTAGAAAAGAAAGCTACAGATGCTTTGTCATGTAGAGTTCTTTTTTAGATTCACGATATCAATTGATTCTTCATTATTGCAGCAGATTCAAAAGAGTTGGGAGGAGGATGTGGAACCTAAAAATATGATCATTTATCTACAACAATCTTCTGACAGCTCTTCAAAGTACACTTGGGTTAATAATCAGTTAAGGAGGAAAGGAAAGCCACTGATTGGTAGATACTTGGAACTGAGGAAACATATTATTTTTCTATGGCATTCTACACCCCAAATTGGTCACCCGGGGATAGAAGTTACTACTATAAAAGTTTTATCTCTTTTCTATTTGTAGGGTATTACTAAGGATTTACAATCCTTCCTTCAGGGTTGTGATATCTTC
The DNA here is from genome assembly GCF_000390325.3 of Nicotiana tomentosiformis. Classification (NCBI taxonomy): domain Eukaryota; kingdom Viridiplantae; phylum Streptophyta; class Magnoliopsida; order Solanales; family Solanaceae; genus Nicotiana; species Nicotiana tomentosiformis. Next base: position 61,343,476 of record NC_090815.1, on the reverse strand, counting down.
CGAAGGAGCAAAATAGCTTTGGCAAAGTACCTTGGCCTCTTGCGACCTCTTCCCATTCATAAAGCTGTGTGGGCTGAAATAAGCTTAGAATTTGTTGAAGGACTATCAAAGTCTAAAGGATTTGATGTTATTTTGGTTGTAGTTGAAAGACTATCAAAATATGCACATTTTGGTTGTAGTAGCACAACTAATTAGGTGCCACGCCCCAAACCTGAAGAGGCATGCCGACATCCGGTGCCATATTCAACCCGAGCGTACCACTCTGTAACTGTGAACTCCAGAGAGGTAACCCTCAACTTAGGCCGATGAGGCCATATTCTGAATCATCTCAAAATAATATCTCCAACCAGCAATACCAAACTAAACATCTACATAGGAATGATAAAGCCAAAATACTGATATATAAAATGTACATGACTCGTCTACAAGCCTTTAGGGATAACTGAACTGTATCATGGTCGGGACAGGGTGTTACACCTCATGTTTTCGTACGAGGAAGTACGTCATAAATAAATTGATATAAGCTCGGAAATGAGATATTACATTCCGCATTTTCGTACGTTAAAGTTTCGTCGTAAGCTGATCACGTAAGTTCAGGAATGAGATTATTTTCAGATTATAAGCATTATACTATTTCAAACAAGTGATGAGGAAATTCGTGAAGGTGAGAGGGTAAACAAATCAAAGAAAATAAATTTTTATCAAAGTTTGACATGTTGGGATAAAATACGGCTCGAGTTAAAATACCCGGTATTTATGGACTAGTGCCACACAAGGTACCCCATGACGACGATAGTAGGGTACGTAAAGTGTATTAAAAGTGAATAGTATTTTAAGTAATTTGAGATAATTCTTAATTATGTGGATTATTGATTAATGAAAGAATTAACAAGTTAATTAAAATTAGTAGGTAATTAATTAATAAACTTAGAATAAGACTAACCCCACCCCTCCCCCCAAAACGTGGCAAGCCTTCCTAAGTTTTCTAATGACTATTAATGAAAGTGGAAAGGTGTCACACCTTAAAGTGACACTAAGCTTGCAATGAGGGGCCCACCTAAAGTTAAGAATAACATCTCAAAAATTAAAATTATTTCCTACATCTCTTAAGAAAGAGTTCAGCAAGTTTTCCTTACACAAAAGTAACGTTAAATCATTTCTCTAATATGCATCTGCATATTATATATCATAAGCAATGCCCAAGCCTTAAACAAATCTAACTAATGTGAGATTTTACAATATTAAAGGAGTACGGTGTAATTTTTCTCAAGAGAATCGACTCAGGTATGTTAAAGCTATCCCTTCTTTCTTTTTGGCATGATCTATACGACACGAACGAAATGAGCAAATGCATAACTTCCATAAATGACTATATTCATAGAAATATTAGGGGTGTCAATATTCTTGATTCCCCATGTGAATTATTATTATATTTTCTATTCATGGGTATAAAAAAAAATACGTATTTGATAAAGTTTTATCCGACATGCATATTATTTTTATGACATTCCGAGAAAATCTTATTAACGTATTTCTTATGCATTTCATGCACTTATACATGTACATTGATCCATGACTAGATGGCGTTATATACGTATATATATATATATATATATATATATATATATATATATATATATATATATATATATATATATATATATATAAAGATATGGGAAAAGGTTACGACGTTATATACACACCACCACCTGATCAGCTGGTATACGTTGATGATTTTTCCACAGTAGCCGAAATGATATGATGGGATGCCCTCAGAGGCTTGATGATGTTATGAACTCATATACCTATGCATGGTATGACATTAATATGCATATGCATGACATTATAAAAATAAAATGATTCACAGAGCTATGCAGACGTACATGTCGAGTCTTTTACTCCATGTTTCTCTCATGTCTATTATTTACTGATTTTTATTTCTTACATACTCGGTACATTATTTGTACTGACGTCTTTTTTTCTGGGGACGCTGCGTTTCATGCCCGCATGTCCCGTTAGACAGGACGAGAGTCCTCCAAGTAGGCTATCAACTCACCAGAAGGTATTGGTGCGCTCCATTTTATCCGTAGTTGCTATTTGGTCAGTATAATTAGAACATATATTGATTGGTATGGCGGGGCTCTGTCCCGACCTTTATGGTATTTATCTACTCTTAGAGGCTTGTAGACAGATGTCATGAATATGAAAGATTGTATGGCCTTGTCGGCCTATGTTTAGTGTAAGAGTGCTCATTTTGGCCTTATAGGCCCGTATGTCTTAAGTATAAGTTGGTATTTCATATTATATTCTGCTTATCTTACGGCAACCTCTCCGGCTTAGTTATCTATGATAGTATGAAATGAACAGATATGTTATGTTGGTACTCAGTTGAGTAAGGTACCGGGTGCCCGTCACGGCCTATCGGTTTGGGTTGTGACAAAAGTGGTATCAGAGTAGTTCTGTCCTAGGGAGTCTACAAGCCGTGTCTAGTAGAGTCTTGTTTATGGGTGTGTTGTGCACCACACCTATAAACATGAGGCTACATGGAATTTAGGACTATCACTCTTTCTTCTTACTCGAGATCGTGTGGTAGAGCTCAGTTGTAAGAACTCAATTTCCTAAATTCTATCTTATTCGTAATACAACGATGCCTACATTCAGAAAGACGGTCGGTAAGAGATATAGCTGTGGAAGTGTTGAGTCAGAAGAACTCGATTTTGCATCATGCTTATGATAAGTAAATGTGAGGTCTTCAGCAGACCGTGCGTGTACTAGAAGGTGTAAGGTTCTTGATAAGGAGTTTTAAGACAAGAATACTTATCCACTCTTACGGTAAAATGAAATAACTGAATCGGAAGGTGGACACAAGTTTCAGCAAGTAAAAGAAGCAAGGTGAAAAAGGGTACGAGGTACCCAGTTAATAAAGATTATCATTATTTACCATTTAGGAAGGGATATATAAGCATTTTGAGTTATCTTCAACGGTAAAAGAGGTATGTATAATTGGCCACACCCATCTCAGTTATGCCCTATGAAAGCTAACAGATATGGTTCAAGAGAAGGACGGGATATCAGGATTCGCCTGGGGTTAGAGTGACCCAAAAGGGTGGATGAATTATTTGCGTTAGTTTACCTTTCTGAAGGATATTACAAATGTGTTAATAGATCTCCTTGTGAGACACCCAGATGGTGCACTCTAAAATAGTACAACTAGATATGAGTACCACAAAGATGGGCACTGGAAGCCTGAAAGGGATAAATATTATCTTAGTATGTCTCCCGTCATTAGTAGAGAGATAATGCTAGACAACCCGAAGAGCCAGTGGATGGAGCAAAAGGGAGATAAAAACAAAAGAATATCTTGTTGAAGTTTTCAGATAAAGTGATAGACAGAAATGTTAGCAGGAAATAAGAAGAAAGCTAATGAAGCATTAAGAGTAAGATGTGATACATGGATGACAACGGTAGGTCAAAAGAAGGAAAAGACGAGAAGTGACAGGCCTTGAGACAACAAAAGAGTATAGGCCATAAAGTCATATCCCCACTTCGAGAAATAAGTTTGTGAATCCAACGCAACTACCGGAAGGAAAAGTAAGACCCTAGAATAATAAAAGTCAGTACGGGCTAGTGAACAAGACAAACTAAACGTGAATTAGGGACTGAGTGATTGGATAATAGTCGGCATCATGAGAGTTTTAGATTTTGATCCGGCGATAATAGAATGAAAAACAGAAGAAGATTCATGAGAAATTCAGAGAATGGTTATTCAGGAAGATGCTTCCCTAAAGCAAGCAATGTGAGCAAGGTTAAGCTTAAGGGACTATGTGTGCCAGTTACACTAAGTGCCACCCACGCGAGTAAGGAATTTCCTTATCCTTGGTACAGAAGGATTACCGCAAGGCGAGTAAGGGTCATCGATAGTGTGAGAAGATGCCAATTATGAAGAGGTAAAGCATCTATAGGTAGATCGTCATAGCACTAAATATTAGTACTTCCCTAAAGAGGGGGAATATGGAGTGATGTGGCATTAAGTCGGAATTAAGTGGTTCTAGTGACTATGGATTAATAAAGGAAGAATGCGATAAAAATGAAAAAGGAATGAGCTTGCACTTACCCAAATCCTACAGATATGCTACGATTTCAGAACATTATGCAAGCACGATGTCAAGGAGAGGAAGTAAGGGTTTCTGCCCGAGATGTTATTGATAAATAAGGAGCCAGTGCGAGACGTAAGTTAAGACAAAGGAAATAACCCAAGAAAGATTACGCGGAATATTGATATGAGATTGGGCCAAAGAATAGTTAGTAATTGATTCAGGAAGAGCCTAGTTATGGCTAGATAAGAGGATACAGACAAATCAATAGATCGTGCAAGATAAACAGAGTGAACCCCAATATGGGAAATTCAGTCTTGCAGATATGACATCGTAACCTTGAGAAATGTTATGATAGGATTTGGGGTAGTTAAAGGTACCGTATGAGTGTTACGGAGATAAAAGAGAGTGAAACTGGGAAGACAATCAAAATATCAGCTCATAAGCAACCCTACAAGTTCAAGGGCATGGAGGTAAGTAACTACGGATAATTATAGGCAAGGAAGGACATCAAAAGGTCCGTCGAATATACAATGTAATAAGCTCACAGTTGTACAAGAGTCAGAGGATCCTCTCTAAGTACTACAATGAAAAACTAGCTGAGGAAGTAAGGAAGAAAACTTCGACCTTAGCTCAGTGACCTAAAGAGGAAGTGATCTTATAACAATAGTCTCACAACAACGTTGTATGTACTCCATAAGAAAGTGGCACCTATCGTGGCTATGAATGGGAAGAAAAAAAAATCAAAAATCAAAAGGTGATATTCAAGATCATATGGGTTGTACAGAATTCCAATATGTGTGGGCACTAAGATAAACCAAGCATTCATGCAACAAGTGGCAGAACGACCACGAAAAGTAATTTCTTACATTTAAAGAAAGTTGAGAAGGAACGAAAGGAATTTTCGGTCAATGATCCAGAGTTAGTTACGTTATGAATACATTCAAGATTTCGGAGTATTATCCATGCAACATATATGTTGACAATCATACAGCCGTAGAAAACTCCAGTATAAGTTAAAAGAAAGAATTGAGCCCAGGGCATAGACAAAGGATTGAATTGTTAGAAGATTGTGTCATGGATATTCCATAGCGCCCCTGAAAGGCTAAAGTAATAACTAATACCAGGAGCCGCATATCGGAAGATAGCTTAAGCCTACATGAAGGCTATTCAGAAGGAAGAGGAAACTAAAGAGTTACATCAACTAAGTAAATTAGGAGTCTGCTTATTGGGTCCAAAAAGTTATAGACATCATGATTGAGAACATGGTAGAATCACTCTTAATATCAGAGGAACAACAGAGATAATACAGTAGCCATATTCTATAATGGCTCTACGATAAAGCCAGTTAGAAGTGTCCCAACCTCATAAGAAGTTAGTATGATGCTCTCACGAGATTGTGTAAAAAGGTGCATGTATTATAATAGAAGTTCAAGACATGGATGTGAATTATACCTACGTAGAGGGGAGGTCATGAAAGAGATAGAAGATGTGATATGAGACTTTAAGGTAAGTAAGGTAAAGGTGAACAATGTACGAGATACTCAAAAGCAGAAGGTTAAGAATAGTCCATACTTGGATAAAAGGCTAGAAGTGCGGGGATTCAGTATCTAGGAATGATGGCGGCATCGTCAGTAGCATATCTTCCAACCTATGGTTTCTAGGTATCGAGAGGTCTAGTTAAGAGAGTAAAAGAAGAGCTTTAGACGATGTGATGTCTCTCTTGATGTTCCAGAATAACATAGGGAAATCTATGGTGCAAGCAAGTTGAAGAAAACTTGCGAGTAGTATAAATGAATATGTGTAAGTCGCAAGCTGAAGTATGGTAAAGCGACAAGGTTGTAGGAAAATATGAGTAAGGATAAGAAAGGGCGAGTGAGAAGGTGATGAGAATGGATAAGTCCTCAGGATTAAGCCCATGAAAACAAAAGAGCTGATGGTTTCTCTAAGTTATTGAAAGCTCAGTATTGCCTGAATGAACTCAAAGGAGTCTAAGACTAGTAGCATTTAGAGGAGATGGAATGCTACCCTGGTAGTAGAATAAAGGTGTAATTAAGATAGATGAAGGATGATGTTTGGGCCTTCGATAGAGTAATGATTTCATGAATTGTACAAGAGTAAAATACCCACGTAGGATAAATCACATTGGGATGCTATGAAATATGATTATGGAAGTATAGTGTCATATCACCCCTAGGTGGATCAAGAAAATCACTTAAAATGTTCCACGATGAGACGTGAGCCCTAGCGGCAGAGTTACATAAGAGATCAAGTTATCAGTGATAGATGATAGATCAACATTAAGGTGAATCAACGATGATTGGACAAAAGTCACAAAGTATGAGGTGAGATTAGGCCGTCATTCTTAAGATGAACTGTAATGAAGAAGCATTAAAGGACATAGATTTATACATATAGGATAAGCAATGAGAGTAACCTGGAGTTTGGTAGCAGACCTCAGTAATGATAAATCAAAGTAAGAGTTATGGCAGTAAAGTCATACGGATGGATAAACGGATCTATGAAATAAGGTATAACAATATTCGTAAGTTTAACAGAGCACCGAGCGAAGAACTTCAGGATACCTATGAATTCCAGAGGGACATCTTGTCAAGCTCTGATTATGTTTACAAAGTGAGGACTACAGATTGGCCAAAGGTTGGAGGAAAAAGGGGAAAAGAGTCGCATAGACGCACTTACAAGGTCAAAGTCGTACAGGCTGCATAATAGAAGGTAACAACAGTTACGAGATTGGAAGGATTCCGACCATAAGCCATGGTGTGAGAAGAGGCCTAAAGGAGGGAATGCTTATTCACAGAACAATTGCCTAGATGGCAAGGAGATGACTAAAGTATTCGGAAGGCATAAGTCATGAAAATGATAAGTACATCAGTCAACATTCGAGGAAGAATATTCCAAAGGAGGGAATGATGTTACACCCCATGTTTTCGTACGAGGAAGTAAGCCATAAATAAATTGATATAAGTTCGAAAATGAGATATTACATTCAGCATTTTTGTACGTTAAAGTTTTGTCGTAAGCTGATTACGTAAGTTTGGGAATGAGATTATTTTGAGATTATAAGCATTATGCTACTTAAAATAAGTGATGAGTAAATTCGTGAAGGTGAGAGGGTAAGCAAATCAAAGAAAATAAATTTTCGTCAAAGTTTGACATGTTGGGATAAAATACGGCCTGAGTTAAAATACCCGGTATTTATGGACTAGTACCACACATGGTACCCCATGACCACGATAGTAGGGTATGTAAAGTGTATTAAAAGTGAGTAGTGTTTTAAGTAATTTGAGATAATTCTTAATTATGTGTATTATTGGTTAATGGGAGAATTAACAAATTAATTAAAGTTAGTGGGTAATTAATTAATAAACTTAGGATAAGACTTAAACCCCTCCCCCCAACGTGGCAAGCCTTCCTAAGTTCTCTAATGACTATTAATGAAAATGGAAAGGTGTCACACCTTAAAGTGACACTAAGCTTGCAATGAGGGGCCCACCTAAAGTTAAGAATAACATCTCAAAAATCAAAATCATTTCCTACATCTCTTAAGAAAGAGTTCAGCAAGCTCTCCTTACACAAAAGTAACATTAAATCATTTCTCTAATATGCATCTGCATATTATATATCGTAAGCAATGCCCAAGCCTTCAAGAAATCAAATTAATGTGAGATTTTGCAATATTAAAGGAGTACTTTCTCAAGAGAATCGACCCAGGTACATTAAGGCTATCCCTTCTTTCTTTTTGGCATGATCTATACGACACGAACGAAATGAGCAAATGCACAACTTCCATAAATATCTCTATTCATAGAAATATTAGGGGTGTCTATATTCTTGATTCCCCACGTGAGTTATTATTATATCTTTTGTTCATGGGTCTTAGAAAAATATGTATTTGATAAAGTTTTATCCGACATGCATATTATTTTTATGACATTCCGAGAAAATCTTATTAATGTATTTCTTATGCATTTCATGTATTTATACATGTACATTGACCCATGACCAGATGGCGTTATATATATATATATATATATATATATATATATATATATATATATATATATATAGGATATGAAAAAAGGTTACAACGTTATATACGCACCACCACCTGATCAGCTGGTATACGTTGATGATTTGCCCACAGTGGCCAAAATGATATGATGAGATGCCCTTAGAGGCTTGATGATGTTATGAACTCATATACCTATGCATGGTATGACATTAATACGAATATGCATGACATTATAAAAATGAAATGATTCACAAAGCTATGCAGACGTACATGTCGAGTCTTTTACTCCATGTTTCTCTCATGTCTATTATTTACTGATTTTCATTCCTTACATACTCGGTACACTATCATCTCAGCAGAAGGTATTGGTGCGCTCCATTTGCTCCGGAGTTGTTATTTGGTCAGTATGATTAGAACATGTGTTGATTGGTATGGCGGGGCTCTGTCCCGACCTTTATGGTATTTATCTACTCTTAGAGGCTTGTAGACAGATGTCATGTATATTACGGCAACCTCTCCGGCTCAGTTATCTATGATAGTATGAAACGAACAGATACGTTATGTTGGTACTCGGTTGAGTAAGGTACCGGGTGCCCGTCGCGGCCCATCGGTTTGGGCTGTGACACAGGGCTTCAACCTACCCATCAAACATGTATATATAAAATGGACTCCAAGATATAGACCAGGTAACTCCGAGGAAGTGGAGCTTACCAACCAAGCTGATGTTTGACTTTGTCTACTGGGAAGGTCTATCGAGCTGTCTACCAGGACCTACAGGTATGAAATACGGCGTCCCCAGCAAAAAGGATATCAGTACAAAATAATGTACCAAGTATGTAAGGCAACAGAATAAGGCTCTATAAGGCTAGGTATGTGTAACTGCTCTACCGTAGTAGGCTCGCTCATAAACGCTCGGCCATACTAGACTCTGTATCTCGGCCATTCTGGGCTCGCTCACAGGTGCTCGGCCACAGTAGGCTCGGTATATAACTTACCATCTGATCAGAGGTTTCCCAATAGTGGCCTGCCTATCAATTATAGCTCGATGGTGGTGAACGTACTGTAATACAACTGAGTCATACCACACGATCTAAAGTAAGAAGAAAGAGTGACAGTCCTAAATGCCCTGTAGCCTCCTGTACACAACACACCCATAAACAAGACTCTACTAGACACGACTTGTAGACTCCCTAGGATAGAACTGCTCTGATATCAAGTTTGTCACGCCCCAAACCTGAAGGGGCGTGCCGGCACCTGGTGCCATATTTGGCCCGAGCGTACCACTCTGTAACTATGAACTCTAGAGGTGTAACCCTCAACTTAGGCCGATGAGGCCATATTCTGAATCATCTGAAAATAACATCTACAACTAGCAATACCAAACTAAAAATCCACACAGGGCTGGTAAAGCCACAATATTGATATATAAAATGTACAGGACTCGTCTACAAGCCTTTAGGAATAACTAAACTGTATCATGGTTGGGACAGGGCTTCGACCTACCCATCAAACATATATATATAAAATGGACTCCAAGGTATAGACCAGGTAACTCCGAGTAAGTGGAGCTTACCAACCAAGGCGATGTTTCACTTTGTCTACAGGGAAGGTCTATCCAGCTATCTATCAAGACCTGCATGCATGAAACGCAGCATCCCCCACAAAAAGGACGTCAGTACGAAATAATGTACCGAGTATGTAAGGCAACAAAATAACTGAAAGATGAAACTGAACTGATAATATAATAACTGAAAGTACATGGGAGTCAAAAATAATTTGAATATATGCTTACCTGCTCATACTGACTCATCTCTCTCAATATAGTAAGAAAAATAGTTATCCGGCCCTATAAGGCTCGGTATGTGTAACTGCTCTGCCGTAGTAGGCTCACTCATAGGCGCTTGGCCATACTAGACTCTGTATCTCGGCCATTCTGGGCTCGCTCATAGGTGCTCGGCCACAGTAGGCTTGGTATATAACTTACCATCTGATCAGAGGTTGCCCAATAGGGGCCTGCCCATCGATTATAGCTCGATGGTGGTGAAAGTACTGTAATACTGTATATATATAAACTATCTGCTCTACTATATATATATATATATATATATATATATATATATATATATAGACCCTATGCTCTCTTGCCTGGAAGAAAATAATACTTAACTGAATATAAAGTCCCGATAATGGAGAATACTGTAATTTCTGAGACTAGGATAATGTGAATAAATTCAAGAATACAAACTTCTCTTTATGTCTCATTATCAAACACATGTAGTTACGAGATCATGCCAAAATGAAAGAAAGGTTTAGCCTTAACATACCTCAAGTCGCCAATGCAACTCAACAACAAGCTTACGACAACTAGCTCGCCAATCCTATAACAAAGAAATACATGTACAACTTAGATGGCGCTATTATATCACGTATCTCAAACGATAACTCGATACTAAAATAAAACGGGCAGTATTTCCCCTGATTTTACTGCTTCCTCAAGCCAACTATAGGTGAGACAACAACACAATACAACTAGCAACTTAAAAATAACCTAACTACAATTCGGGACCTTTAATACAACAAAAACCCAAGCATACCATAGCACACCCAATCAACAAGTTATTAATTAGCCTGAAATTACAACGACGAGCAACCAGCCCACTTCTCTATCACATGTGTCATTTCTCCATGCCCTTTATCCTTTCAAACTCCATAAATCAGAAGCACAATAGGCCAACACGAGTGGACAACATAACAGCCCACTAAAATTGAAATAAATCGAAGTCACGGCTTCCGATCACTGTCTCGTGAGTTCTAACTATTAGGAAACGAATTTATCAACCTTACTTGATGTTTAAAAGATTAAATATAGAAATTTAAACATTTTCTTAACTATGAAGTACCTTCCAAAACTCAATCTACAAAGAAAACGAGAGGCAATATAGTGATACTTACGTCATAGGGATCGTTCTAATGTTATCGCTTCTTGATTTCGTACCCGGGATGTTAATCTTCTTTGGAACCCTTGTAGAGAGCTTAAGGGTACGTTTATGGGGGTTCTATGGTCGTGTTCTAGGAAAAATGAAGAGAGACGATTGAAAACCTATATATATCAACTTTTGAAAAGTTAAAGAGGTGCTAGCTTGGCACCCTAGCATTGGCCCCTTTTCCGATACTTATATCTTTTTATCTGGATATTGTATGAATGAACGGTTAAGGGAATTAGAAACTACATTCCAAGACCTTCAATTTGGTATATAATATGTCCCAAAAAGACCTCATATACACATAAAATATATTGCTCAAAAAGCTTTAGTGACACACCTACTTGTCACCTATACAGTCTGCGCAGTCTTGCCAAATTATAAATATCTATCTACTCCGATGTGGTATCAAAGAACGGTTTAATGCAGTAGTAACTAGACTCGTATATCGTCAATTTGATATGTAGATCATCCCGTAATTCCAAGTATATTTGTAGAAACGCTCAGCTACATTTGACCTAATTTTCAGCATATTTATGAATGTAACTTGTGATGACCTTTGCAAACTTTTGTTCCACAACTCGCTTGACTTCAAAACGTAACACACGACTATGATATGACTAAAATAACTCATATAATAACCTCCTTATAATTTTAATCACCCTAGTATCACCCCAAAGTATATGTTATAACATTCCGGTCGACTTTTGACGAGACTTATTTTCCTCAATTCGTTTAGTTTCTAAGCCTTCCAACCCTCTTGGTGCTTGTTATTCTTGATCTTAAATATTTGTAACCTCCATGGTAACATGATTAACTTAATTTATGTACTTTCAAAGATGATATAATTTCTGAGCTTACATCAGTTGACTTACAACGTACTCTCACGTACGAAAACATGGGGTGTAACGTTATGGATAATGTCATTAAATGTCAGTGATAGGGACACTATTTTCTTGAGTTAGGTCTGGCAGAAGTTCTTTACTTTATAGGAAGTGAAATTACATTTGTCTACTACTTATCATCCTCGTATGGATAGGCAATCTGAGGTGGTAAATAAGTGTTTGGAGATATATCTGAGGTGTTTCTGCGGTGAATTTCCTGGCTATTGAAAGTCTCGTTTAGCTATGGCAGAGTGATAGTACAATTGCTTTTCTCACTCGTCTACTGAGTGTTTTTCATATGAAGCTTTATATGGAAGGCCACCTTCTCTTTATCTTCCTTATTTGCCAGGTAAGTCAGCTCATGATGAAGTGGATTCTTGGTTGTTATAAAGGAAACTTAAGCTACAAGTACTACAATTTTATCTTACTAGAGCACAACTTAGAATGAAATAAATAAAAGACAAGCATAGAACAGAAAGGGCTTTTGATATGGGGAATTAGGTGTATCTTAAATTGTAACCCATTTTAGTTTCTCAACAATCTTTAAATAAGCTTGCTAGCAAGTAGTATGGTCCTTTTCGATTATTAAGAAGGTTGGAGAGGCTGCTTATACCCTTGTGCTTCCAGATTCAGTCAAAATCCACTTCACTTTTCATGTTTCTTTGCTAAATAAATGTACCAGCTTTCTTCACAGATATCCTTACCTCCCTACTTGATCTTACTAGTCCATTGTGTCCCAAACCCAAAGCTATTTTATAGTGGAGAATGATTAAGAGAAATAAAGATGTAAATCAAGTTCTAGTGAAATGGGATGACATTTCAGTTGATACGACTACTTAGGAAGTTTTTATGATCTCTATATTTGGTTTCCTAATTTTTATCCTTGAGAAGAATGATCGCTTTAACCAAGGGGTATAGTCACACTTAGTTCCAGTTCATAGAAGAATTATTCTGTAAGATTTACAGTTGACATTTTAATTAGCAATGAAGGGAAAAGTAGCATGTCACGCCCCGACCTCGGGGAGCGCGACCGGCGCTCAACCGAGATAACTCGGCCGAGCAAGCCTGCTGGATTTCCTTCTACCCAACTCACCCATAAACAAAAGAGAATATAATCTTCATTAATTAATACCACGAGGGTTCATGAACAATACTAGTTCCATCACCATTAGTTACTTCAGTTATAAGTCTCCAAAACAATACATTTCACAACTATAGTTTTATAGTGGAAGTATGAGATACAATTATGACATCTTTAGTTTAACTTTTCCACACTAATACACAACCCACACTATGTCTACGGAGCCTCTAATAGATATAAAAGAGTACAATGATGGTGCCGGCAATAAGACTCCGGCTATACCTCAAAACATAATACACACGGAGTAAAGATACACAACTCCGGAATGAAGTGGGGCTCACCAAGTCAGCTGGAAAAAAGTATACCGCTATCACTGGTCAATGCCTCCCGCTGTGGAACCACCTGCATCTATTAAAGATGCAGTGCCCCCGACAAAAGAGACGTTAGTACATGTCGAATAGTAATAGTACGAAAACCAAAACATCTATTCAAGAACTTGGAAATACAACATGAATATGATGAGTCATGGTAACAATAATAGGGCTTAGATAGCCATACAAGTCAAAACAAATATTATTAAGAACTTCCAATAACATTATAAATTTCAAGTCGGGGATCCTCTACAACTATCTTTACACAGAGCGGCTTTGCCGCCTCACCCCAAGGTATGCGGGTGGAGGTGAAATCACAATACTACATAAAGCGGCCCCTCTGCCTCACCCTAATGTATGCGGGTGGAGGTGTACTCACAATACCAAAACTCTATACAAAGCGGTCCCGCTGCCTCATCCCAATATGTGCGAGTGGTGGTATAACAACAATACTAGAATCCTACACAAAGCGGCCCTGCCACCTCACCCCAATATATATGTAGGTGGAGGTGTAATCCCAATTACAATCTTTACATAATTTGGTGTAATAACTTTCATTTGAAACACGACTTGGAGTTATAACATGAAGATACGTAATCCATACTTTAAACACATCCTCAATTAGTAGCACAATATAATAAGAGCATTTGAAACACGTATTGAACATATATCTTTGCCACAAAGCTTATTCGGAATAATCGATTCATGATGATCAACTCAGAACATACAAGGGTAATGTGAGGTTCAATTCTAAGAGAAGAGTTTAGCCAACATATTTTGCTTTGAGCTTCCTTAAATTACTACAATATTCCGAAAACTCTAGCAACCTCAATTTATTTAGAAACATAACAAAATTGAACTATAGTTATGAAGATATTTGTGGGTTCACCTCATTTAAGTATTTTATCAAATACTAGGTATGCATTATGATTTCAAGATTCTTCTATGGTGGATTCATTCATCCCACAACCCAATCGTTACCCCTTTGAGCTCAACAACCTTCCCATACATCTCGTTGGTACATGCATGTATAATAATACTCTCTCATACAAGAATCACACTCTCTATGACCCAAAAATCCGAAATTGAAGAACTGGGGGAAGAAATTCTTACCTTTTAGAAGCCCTAACAAGTTCCTCTTGATGAGATTTCAAGGTTTGACTCAAGTTGAGTAGTGAAATCCTTATCCATCCCATTCCTCTCTCTAGAATAACTCTCTCATCTCTCTAAAACATCTGGTAATCCCCCAAAATGAACCCTTAGGCTAGATAAATAAAATGGGAGTCGAATTATAAAATTAAAAAAATGAAGCCCCGACATAGATATGCGGTCGCATATATGACCACATAACACTTCTGCGGTTCGCAAATCGACCGCACAATTGGTGCTCCAAAACTGGGACCTTCGGGTTGGGTCTGCGGCAGTTTTGCAGCCCGCAGACCTGTTTTGCAGTCGCATAATGCACCGCAGACCTGTTCTGCGGTCGCATAATGCGCCGCAGAACTTCCCTCCGAAAAATCTCCATGCTGGTTCTGCGATTGGTGTGCAGAACCCGAAACTATTTTGCGGTCACATAATTGACCGTAAAATGTCATCCAAAATTCGCCCAGTTTTCTGCTTCACTCTGCGACCATTCTGCAGCTCGCAAAGTGATTCTGCGACCGCATAGTGGGCCGCAGAAATGTTCTATTCTGCCAAAAGTTTTCTTCAACTCCCCAATGCACTGTTCAACCCAAAAAGTCCGCCGCGAAGAATCTCTACAATCATTAACACATAAGTCTACCTCGGCACCATAAAATTCTGGATTTTAGGTAAAGTTTTACGGGACCTTACATAGCAGTTATTGCAATGTGGATTTTATTTTCAGTTGTATGATTTGTCATATAAATGCCTGTATACATGCTTGTGGAATATATGTGCATTATAGATATTTTCTCTATTTCTTCTCTATTTTTTCTCTAAATTTCTCTATTTTTTTACTGTTGAAGTTTCCCGAGATCTTCTACAATCTCATCGACTTGTTCAATCTAATTCTTAAATTGAGTTCCTGAATTGGGTCCCGATTTCTCATAGTCTTTTTTATTTTGATATATGTTATTTCTCGCTATATTTTTTAAAACTAGAGTAATAAACACCAGTGCTAACTCTTTCGTGCTATCTGTTGTCTCCTTAAGTTTTAGGCATTTTCAATTTAATATAGGTGGTCTAAAATTTACTTCGACGAGGTTGCGATAAGTAGAATGCTCGAAACATTAAATTCATTAGAATATGTTTAAAGGCCCAAACTATGCCCTTTTTTCTTCCAGCAAAGCGTGGAAGGGAGTGATATTCTTTACACTACTGATTTTTATTCTATTTTCCCTAAGTTACTATTTTGTTTGAAATACTGGTTTGATTTATTCTATTTTGGGTCTATTTGTTGTGATTTGGTGCTATTATGGATTCTACATTTCTTCTGTATGATAGTGTAGGTATCTCCATATTGTACTTTTGTCTTTATGGTTTCTTTTTTTCTTCGCCTGCTCCGTCAAACATGGAGGAACTGAAAAGATTTGATGATTTTGAGATGAGGATTAAAAAATCCTGAGAAATATGATTTAATTTTTTGTGCTTGATTTTTTTCTAACCTAATCCGAACTAATTATGTACTGGATCTTTTTTCTTTGTTATGCCTTCCTTTTAGCTACTGTTACGACGCTGATATACTTGAATTTTCATGGTTATAACTTGAGGGTTTTTATTATATGTGTTGTTCATTGATTATATGTTTGTTTTGGGTATTAAGAAATTATAAGCTATCGATTATTGGTTTTCATGATCTGTTTTTCGTTTTCTCCCTTTTAAATAGGTTTTGGTAGAGTAGCATGAGGGTTTCGGTAAAATATTTTTCTCTTCTTCCTCTTCCTCTTCATCCTTCTCCTTATCTTCTTTATTTCCATTTGGCTTTCACAGGGTTTGTTTTGGGAGTGAGATTTATGTCGAGAAAAACAAGTGAAAGAAAAGCAATTACTAAAAGGTTGCTCTTTTTTTCATTAATGAAGTAAAATGCTAACTTTTTTGGCATAAAAAAGATGATATGAGTATAAAGGGTGAGGTGTTATCTCCATAACATGTTCTATACTAAGTTGAGGGAGCTAGTCAAAACAAAAAATTAGGTGGTCAAGACGTAAAAGAGCTAATAAAGTTTAGAAAAGGAAAAACATCATTTATATGGAAATAATACTCCATACTTCATGGAAATCTTGAAAACCCTAAATTTAATGGTGGGTTTTACTAATAATGTAGACAATAGTGCTTAATTGAAGCCAATATTGTAATGACCTGACCGATCATTTTGTGTATTTTAGCCACATTCCCCTATTTGAAGTTCTTCGTATGTGTGTTTGATGTTGGGTGATTTGCGAGGATAGGTGGGATTGTTTTCGAGAAGATTTTGGACTATATTGGGACACTTAGTTTTATTTTGGAAGCTTAAGTTGTAAGAGTTAACCAAGGTTTGACTTTTGAATAAACGACCTCAGATTCGTGTTTTGATGATTTCAATAAGTTCATATAGTAATTTTGGACTTAGGCATATGTACGTATTTGAATTAAGAGATTCTTAAGGTTTTTTAGCTCTAATTATCGAAAGTTGGAAAGTTGAAGGTTCACAAGGTTCATAGGTTTGATCGGAAGTTGACTTTGAATATATCGGGTCCTGATTATGGTTCTGAGACTTGGAATAGTTTTTTTTGGCCATTTGAAAATTATGTGCAAAGTTTGGTTATAATCCGGACCGGTTAGGCTTGAATCAGACGCTTGGTTTGAAGTTGTGAGTTTATGAACTTAAGAGATTGATCTTGATTGATAATTCTTAGTTTTGGTGTTAATTTCTACTTTTTTGAGCCTTTAGTTAGGTTTGGGAAAGGTATTATGACTTATTGGTGTGATTGGACGGAGTCCCGAGGGCTCGGGTGTGTTTAAGATGGATTCCGGATCATTTGGGTGGCAGGTATGGTTTTGGTATATCGCACCTGCAGAATTTTGACCTCACGTGCGATCACAGGTGCATGGAGGGGTCCGCAGAAGCAGAACTGGGCCTGGGTAGGGGAGTCCGCAGATATGGAGGTCTGTGCGCAAATGCGCTTGTGTAGGTGCAAGTTCTGTCTGCAGGAGCAGATCCGCATAAGCAAATATTTGGCCACAAATGCGAGTTATCATGATTGTAGTGAAACTCGCTAAAGCGAGTCTTTTGTCGTAGAATAGATGTTGCAGAAGCGGCAGAAATGGTCGTAGATGTGAAACCACTAGGCAGAATATTATAATCGAGGGTTTGGCTTCGTTTTGTCATATTTTGAAATTGTGAGCTCGAATTTGGCGATTTTAAGGCGATTTTTACCCACTTGGATTGGATAAGTGTTCTTAACTCGAATTTGATTATTATTCGTGATTCCATCCTTGATTTTGGCATTGGCTGATTAAATCTAAGGGAGAAAATTGGGGTTTTTGTAAAAAAAATTTGAGAATGAATAATTGAGATTTGAACCCCGATTTAGAGTCAGATTTGAATGAAATATTTGGACTCGTGTGGTTATGGGTAGCCGTGATCTACCCTTTGACTCGGGGTTTGACCGTGTGGGCCCATGTTGACTTTTGTTGACTTTTTGAGAATTGAATAAAGATCGAAGTTTTATTGTTTGGAATTAATTCCTATGACTATGTGTTAGAGACGTTATTGAGTTATTATTTGCTTGATCTGACTCATTCGGAGGCTGATTTGAGAGGCAAGGCATTTTTGGAGTATTGATTCCGTGCATTATGGTAAGTAACTTGTCAAAGCTTGGTTTGAGGGTAAAATTTCCATTGGCTATGATACTTGTTACATGTTAGGAGTGACGCGTATATGCGTACAACGTAGTTATTCATGATCCAGGTAGACCTTAGGCTATCGTGTGCCTTTTTTTGCTATCATGACTCCTTGTTACCTTATGTTTTCTACTTGTATTACTATTTGTGCTATTATTCATGCTAGAAATCATGTCTAGGCTATGTGCTTATCCGTTTAAGACATGATAAAGCTATTTTGCTAAGTCGAGATGTTTTCTTTGATTGTTGTCATAGTTTTCCAGTCATGATATTCTACCCGCGTGTTATATTACCATCTCGGTGCACTTTCTTATATGTTATTTCACATGTTATTGGTGTCCTTATTGTGTCACACGTGTTTGAGCAAAATTATGGCATGTTGGTATAATCCGAGTGGCATATTGATCTTGATACTATGAGATGCTGGCATATTGAGATTTGAGCGATTAATGACTGAACTTGGGCCATAGAGCCGTGTTGATATTGGTAGTGAGGTGATGCAGAAGCCAGACCCCATATTGAGCTGAGTGGTATTGATAGTGAGGTAAGGCGTACGCCAGACCATTTGGGCTGGGTTATAATGATCATTGACTTTTGATCCGATTAGCTCTTGGGCTAGGATCCGCCCATCCGAAGTCAAGTGATAACCCATATTACTTTAGGCCCTGTGAGTGCATGCATTTGATACGTGCTTAGAGAGGGCTAATGCCAGACACCCGTACAATGCTGAGTGTGTGATTGTGTGGTGTTCGAGGGGTATTCGTGCCTAATACTATGTATGTGTTGAGGTTGTGCTCACTTGAAGATTTAAACTATGATATTATTAGTTTTTACAGGGATACTTGTTATGCAGGCATAGACTCGCAATCTCCTCATGCTAGTTGATAATTGATGTCTTTAAAAGTTGATGCCTTGAATGAATAGTGTAGAAAGCATGCATGTTTCCTCTTAATGTGATAGAATACAATTGAGTTGCTCTTTCTTGTTATTATTATATTGTTATTGTTGTTGGCATGGAAAGTTAGTATTGGGCCTTACCAAGCTTGTTACTACTTTGAGCTCGAGGTTAGGCTTGTTACTTATTGAGTACATGGGTTCGGTTGTACTCATACTATAATTTGCACTTTATGTACAGATCCAAGTGCTGCTGAGAGGGGTGATTGCTAGAGAGTCGCATCTGTACCAGTTTGGAGATTTCGAGGTATCTTCTATTTCATTCGCAGGCCTTGAAGTCCCTTTTCTCTTAGTTCATGTTATTACTGTTAAATCTTTCAGATAGTACTGTATTTTGGTTTAAACTCTATATTTAAATTCTATAGAGGTCATGTACTTGATGGCACTAGACCGTGAGGTAGTTTTCAATTGTATTGTTGCTAATAACTTCAGTTATTTATGTTATTCTGCTGTTGAGATTATTTCACGCTATTTTATTGTTTATTTCTACTTATTGGTTGTTGTCTTGCCTAGAAACCGGTGTTAGGCCCCATCACGACTTCAGTAAAATTTTGGATAGTGACAAGTATGTTGTTTTTGATTTATATTTCTCTATTCATCCATATAGAAAAAGGAGAAGAGTGCTTGATTATCATGACCCAAACTCCACCAAGGTCGTGATGGTACATAACACCACTGACTTGGCAAATCAATCATCAACATTATAATCATAAAATACTTAACAAGAATAATGAAGTAGTCTAAGAGTAATCATAGATAAATAATAATCTCTCAAGAACTGGTAGTACAAGTCAAGAGTAACTAATGACTAACTAATACAACTGTCTCAATCTCCGTCTAAAATAAAAGACATAAACAAGTAAATATGGAATGTGGCTGCAAATCCAATCATAGTAGCTCAATGCAAAGACTGCAAATGTCAACCCTTATGCTATCTCATGGGTCCTCGCTAGTACCAGAGAGCATTAAAATATACAAAAGTATAGTATGAGTATACTGACACAGTACTCAGTAAGCACCGTGGCTGACCTCAATGGTGGTTTAGTAAAAAATGATGCTTACTTTACAAACCTCTGCAATTCATATAAGCAACTGTTGAGAAAATGCACAGAAGCAGCATAATAAGTGTCATGATCCAAAATTTTACCAGAGCCGTGATGGCGCCTAACACCGCTTGGTAGGCTTGCCAATAATCAATAAGCAGAAATAAACTTAAATAACAATATTAAATAGTCTCAATAGCAGAATAACTTGAATAACTAAAGTCAATAGCAATAATAAATTGAAAACCATCCCACGACCTAGTGTCATCGAGTAAATGAGCTCTACAAGATTTAAATATAAAGTCTGAACAAAACAAATTCAGTACCATTTGAAGATGGAACAGTTATAACATGAACTAAGAGAAAATAGACATCAAGGCTCACGAACAAAAAGACAACTTCCTCGAAATCTCCAGAACTGGTACCGATGCCACTCTCTAGAAATCACCTCCCTCAGCAGCACCTGGATTATCACATAAAGTGCAGAGTGGAGTATGCGTACAACCTATCCCATGTACTCAATAAGTAACAAGCCTAACCTCGAGCTGAAAGAAGTGACGAGCTTGGCAAGGTCCAATATTCATTTCCAATAGCCAATAACAACAATAACGGTAAAATAACAACAAAAAGAAAAGTAGCTTAAGTAATATCAAATTTAGCCTTTTCACAATAAGAGGAGAAATAAGCATACTTTTTCAAGAATAACATTTAAGGCATAAATGCTTCTATAGAAATCACCTAAACATGATTTTATCAATTTAACTGTGATTTCAAGTTCTACACATCAAATAGAGACGCCAAGTACCAATTAACACGAGGAATAAAATACAACCCTATACCTGCATAATAAGTATACATGCTAGAATCAGTAATTTGCAGTTAAATCATCAAGTACACCAAATCTCACCACATGTAGAGTGCCTGGCAAAAGTACCCTTAAATCATCACTCACAACCATACTCAGCACTGTACGGGTGCCTGATATAACTCCCTCACCAAGCACATATATGATCAGTGTGCCTGCACCCACAGGTTAATACCTAACACCGGAGGGGTAGGTCCTAACCCAAGTATTGATCAGATCTAAGTGAATGATCAATATCACTTAGCCCAATATGGGGCCTGGTGCACACGTCGCCTAACAATTAATACCACTCAGCCTACTATGCGGCCCGACGCACTTGTCACCTCATAATTATTACCACTCAGCCCAATATGAGGCCTGGCGCACGCGTCACCTCACTGTCAATATCAAATCGACTCTATATCCCAAGTTTAGTCATCAACCGCTCAAGTCTCAAATGCCCACATCTCACAGTACTCAGCTCAACCCGTGCCACGAAGTAGGGCACCAACAACATGTGAGATAACATATAAAGAGTGCACAAAGACAGAGAGATAATACACGGATGTACATCATGACTAAGCATATGACTATAATTAAGGAAAACAACTCAATATAGCAAGAATAGCCCTATCATATCTCAAATAGATAAACATATAACCTAAATATGATTTCTAACATGAATAATAGTTCTCGTAGTCATACAAGTGGAAAAAACACAGAAATAACGGGGTATGATAGCAAACAAGGCACATAATAGCCTAAGGTCTACCCGAATCATGAATAACCTCGGTGTACGCATATACGCTCATCACTTAGGACATGCGTCACCCCCAACATGTATCAAACACCATAACCAACCGAAAATTACCTTCAAACCAAGTTTAAACAAGGTCCTTACCTCAAAGCGTGAGCATCAATACTCTAAAAATCCCTTGGCTCTCAAATTGGCCTCCGATCATGTCAAAACTAGCAAAAATAACTCAATAACGTCAAACAAATCCATAAGAATTGATTCCAAACACTAAAGCTTCGATCTTTATTCAATTCTCAAAAAGTCAAAAAAATTCAACTAGGGCCCGCATGGTCAAAATCGGAATCAAGGGAACATCTCGACTACTCATAACCCCACGATTTTAAATATGTAGTTATATTCCAAAACCAAGTCCAAATCACAACGCAAAACCCCAATTTTCAACCTCTTAGGTTGTAGGAAAAATTCCCAATTTTTTCCTCAAAATTTCATAGTTTGGGTATTAATAATCCATATAGATTCTTGAAAGAATGATAGAAATGTGTAGAAATCACTTACCCTAATGTGTAAAAATTCTCTTCAAAATCACCCCTCTCCAAGTCTATGGTTCAAATATGAGAGAATGAGCTAAAATCCCGAAATTATTCCTTATTAACCAGTTGTAGAAGTCACAAATGCGACAAGGGGTTCACAAATGCGAGCCTCGCAAATGCTAGAAAAGGCTCGCAAATGCAAACTGGCTCCCTCATCCGTAGTCTTCGCGAATGCAACCAGGAATGTCGCAAATGAGACCAAGTATTACAAATGCGACAAACCCTTTGCAAATGCCGATGATGTAATTGCGACTCCAGTTTTGCAAATGTGAAGCTGGCCTTTTCAGGCGCCCATCACAAATGTGATGCAGACTCCGCAAATGCGAACCTTCACAATTGCAAGCAGACCATCGCAATTGTGAGGTCTGTATCACAATCAAAACTAAACCTTCCCCGAAACCAATCCGAAACTCACCCGAACCGCATACCAAATATCCATACAAGTATATAAACCTCCTAGTACTCACTCATAAGCTCAAAACATCAAAATAACATCCATAACAAAGAATCAAGCACCCAAACACATCATGCAAGCCTCCAAATTCATGAAGTTCAAATTTCACAAGCAAGCATACGTTCCATGCCAAACCAACTCTGAATAAACTTAGCACACAAGTCCCAAATGGAAGAACAAACATATTTCAAGCCTCGGAAATACAATTGGAATCCGATAGCCTCAAAGTCAACTCATGGCCAAATTTATGAGATTTTTAAACCTTTAAATTGCCAACTCTCGACAAATGCAGCCAAATCATCCTAGGAACCTCTTGTCACGACCTAAATCGGAGGGCCATGATAGGCACCTGGACCTTACTTTGAGAGAATCACTATGACATGCTTTTGTATCATAAACATAAATAAGGGTGGGCCACTGATGGTAGGCTATAATTACGTATTTTAGTCGCTTATTACACTTCAATTTACTGCAATTTAATTGAGTTTGAGCTTTAATCGTTAGTGTTTTGCACTAATTGTGTGTTTTATGCCTTGTAGGAGATTTTCGAGCTATGTAGATATTACAGAATGAATTTGAGCTATTTAGAGCTTTGAAGTCTAGGTAAAAGCCCAAGAGATTAAGCCGGGATTGCATTCGGGGGTCGAGAACCACGTCTAGATATCAAAAAGAAAAATCCAAACTCCGAGAAAATAACACACCCTCGGCATGTGGCGCGCCGCGCCTATACATTTCCGGCGCGCCTGTGCAAATTTTACAGAGTTATTATCCCAGTTCGTGTATGAAAAAGTATTTTCATCTGGTTCCGACCCTACTTAGTATTAATACATGTAAAGACATTATTTTAAGGACTTTTGACACATCTTTGACCTAAGTAAGCCAAGGAGGAGGTGGAGAAGCAAAAGCTCAAGGATTTCATCATTCAATCCTCACTCAAGACAAGGGTTTGGATTGTTTTATGTTTTCCTTTAACTTAAATATTGTTATGATGAATTACTCCATATCCATGGAGTAGTTTTCTTTAGGGTTTGATGAATTTGGTGTATTGATACTTGTTTGTGGATAATTAACTCTAGTTTTATGTATTGAATCATTTTGGTTGTTTTAATTATTGCATCTATATTCACTTGTTTGTGTAATTGAGAGAGGCATAACTTGTGATATTGTTGCATTATATTTCGTTGCTTGAAGTCATTAATTCTTTTTGGCAATCGGAAGAGGCTAGTTGAATTATTGATTAAACTGAGTTAGGAAGATAATCGAGAGAGGTTCTTCTAAATACCAATCCACTACGAATTCTTGCATATCTTCACGTGCTTAAAATTGGTTCATCTTATGAGTTTGAGACTTAATCGAGAGAGGAGTTTCTACTAATCAATCGAACTAATAATCAAGTGAACTCGAGAGACTCACTTGAACATTAAAAGTGAATTATCTAGAGTTAAATCCCAAACATTTATCTTTCACCTATCCTATCAACCTTATCTTCTCCCAATTGATAACTTCCTTTTCTTAATACTTGCATTGATTGTCATTAGACAATAGTATAGATTCTTAGTTAATTTTAGAAACCTAAATTGTTGATCATTCTGGATAGCAATCTAGCTACAAACTACGATAATACTGTTTAACTCCAATCCCTGTGGATACGATATTATAATTTACTATATCCTACTGGCGAGCATATTTTAGTATGTGTTTTAAGCTCGTTAAATTTTGGCGCCGTTGCCGGGGATTGGCAATTAATAGTGTTTGAAATAGTTTGTAGTGCTAATTCAGGAATGTTTCTTTTTATTTTATTTTATTTTTCCCATTTTATGTTTGGTATTCTTTGACTGTGTGCAGGCTACATTTTAAATTTGTGCATGACTCGATCTTCTGGTGAGGAATTGCAACCATACGAACCAGAAATCGAGAAACAACTATAACAGTTGAGGAAGGAAAGAAATCTCGCTGAGAAAGTAGATAAGGTTGGGCAATCCTCAACCAAGGAAGACATGGCTAGAGATGATGATAATGTTAATTTAGTTGCGAGAGAGGCAGCCCAACTCAGAGAGAAAGCTGCAAGGGATGCTGAAGAAGCAACATTTAGAGATGCACAATTTGCTTATGAGGAGAGGGCTCAAAGAATGGCTTAGAATCAGCATGTGGGTGCAGACCAGTTCGAAAATATAGCTCCCGGCCAAGGGAGACTACTTGGTGATTATGCTAGACCGGTATACAACCAATGCTTGTCAAGTGTGAGGCCACCTCCAGTTGCAGCGAGCAATTTCGAATTGAAGCAAATGTTGCTTCAAACTCTTCAAAACAACTGTGTTTTCAGAGGAAAGATGAACAAAGATCCAAATAATCATCTAATGGACTTCGAAGAGATTATGAACACCTTTGAATACAATGGTGTGTCACAAGATGCAGTTTACTTAAGGGCATTCCCCTTCACACTTAAAGATGATACAAATCACTGGCTTCGAAGCTTGCCCCAAGGATCGATTAGAACATGGGAGGAGATGACCAGAAAATATCTTGC
Source organism: Nicotiana tomentosiformis (assembly GCF_000390325.3). Lineage (NCBI taxonomy): Eukaryota > Viridiplantae > Streptophyta > Magnoliopsida > Solanales > Solanaceae > Nicotiana > Nicotiana tomentosiformis. The sequence continues at coordinate 61,318,018 of NC_090815.1, read as the reverse complement.
TAAATATTTCTCCTCAGCTAAAATGGGAAAGTTTAGCAGAGAAATCCATAACTTATGTCTGAACGAGAATGAAACTGTGTTTGAAGCTTGGGAGAGATTTAAGGAGATAGTGCAAAAGTATCAACATAGCGGAATTGAACTCTGGATGTAACTCCAAGACTTTTGGGATGGATTGACACCGGCCTCACGCAGAACATTGAGCAATGCAGCTGGAGGTCCATTGATGAAAAAGACACCAGAGGAGATAGTCACTATTCTCGATGAATTATCTGAAGATGCAAATCAGTGGCCCTCTAAAATTGCTGAAAGAAGAAGATCAACTAGTGTTCACCAAGTTGATGCTAACACATCTGTGCAGGTACATCTTGATGCCATGGCGAAAGAGATAAGGAAGCTGACCTTAGCTTCAATACAGAGTGAGAGTAACACAACTTGTGATATATATGGAAGAGGACACCATATTCATGAGTGTCAAGCCTCAACTGAGGAAGTAAATGCTGTGAGAAATTATAACTTCAATGCAATGGGTCAGAAGTACCTTGGTTTTTCATGGAGTTCACCTGGGGGGTACTGCAAATGCATGGCAACAAAATAACTCCAGATTTCAAGGAGCTCCTGGTTTTGAGAATTAGCCGAGGCAGCAGTTTTAGCCTCAACAGCCAATACAGACAAAGAAGAGAAAGATAGAAGAAACATCAGTAGTCAAGCTCACAGAGCATTGCAGTGCAATTTTACAAAATGAACTCCCATAAAAGTGTGGAGATCCAGGGAGTTTTACTATACCTTGCTCGTTAGGCACTCTTAATTTTGATAAGTCTTTGTGTGATTTCAGTGCCTCAATTAATTTAATGCCTTTGTCTATTTACAGAAAACTAGAGAATGAGCTTGGAGAGATAAGGTCTGCACCAATATCTTTGCAGATGATAGACCAAACAACAATAATACCCGAGGGGATAGTGGAAGATGTCTTAGTTCGGGTAGATAAGTTTGTATTTCCTATAGATTTCATAATGGTAAATATGGAGGAGAACAAAGAGGCCCCCCTCATCCTAGGAAGACCATTTTTAGCAACGGGTAGAGCTATACTGGACCATTTTTAGCAACGGTGACGTTTGAGATGAATGTAGCAACTGGAGTGAAAAAGGAGAAGCCAGCTGCAAGTGTTGAGTGGAGAGTGAAAAGTGCGAAAAAGAAGGTCCTAGTGATTGAGAAAGACAAGTGTGGGGTGTACCCCAAGAAGGATAAGAAAAAGCTATCTGCATGGATGTGTGCATTAGTTCGGGAATGGAGCCCGACTTCGACTCAGACTCCGACTGAAAATTCAAGGAAGTTTCCTCTACCTTATGATTTTTAATTGTATGTCATGGGGACATGCCATAACTTAAAGTGTAGGGTGGGGAAAATTGTATATTGTATGTATATGTGTTAGTAATTTAGTTTTGTTGTTTTAGTAGTTAGAGATAAAAAAAAGAGAAAAAACCATAAAAATTTAAAACATTTTGACTTTTTCGGATGATGGATATCATTCGACGGGTTTCTTGAGGGATTAAAGTCGAAAGGAAAAAACAAAAAGATTTTCTTTTGTAGTTAGTGTAATAATTCCCCCTTGATTTTCTTTGTGCCGCGGTTCTTTTCCAAGGGTTTTGTTTGAACCGCGTGTAGTTAGTTTTATTTTTGTTAGTAGTAGGGAACCTTGTGCTGTGTTTCGAAATGAAAGCAATGTTTCTTGACTTTATTATACCTTGAGAATAGTGAGTGCTTTAGTTGTGACGCTTAGGCTCAATTTTTGACTCTTGCATAAGCACCTTAAATTGTATGATTTTAACTTTTCTTAATTGCTTGACTAGAGTGTCTTGATAATCCAATCTAGAGTGAGTTATGAGCCATGTGTGTGTGAGATTTCGTGTATTCTGTGCATTGCATTCGATGTCAAGAACTTGCTCCGTGTGTTTGCAATGCGAAATAGTAGTTTTATTCAGTCTTGGAAGTGATATAGTCATTTCTTTGTTGAGCCAATAATATGTTATTACCCACCTAATTGTTATGTATCTTAGTTAATCCCGTTGAGCCTGTAATCATGTTTCTTTAGCAACCACATTACGAGCCTTACTCATTTGTTCGAATTGACCATCTATTCGGACCTTGTACCTCTCGTGAGAACTTAAATTTGTTATAATCTCTGTAAAAGTTGAAGTATGGGGTGATTGGTTTGGCTTTTGAGTGGAACTAATGAAATAAGGAGAAAGGAAACTATTTTGAAAAAGTAAGAGCCACTTGAATTGAAAGAGAAAGAAAAAAAATAATTGTATTGTTGTGAAAAATATTCATTGATAAGTGGTGACTCTTGCTGCAACTATGCTTAAAGAAGTGGGAGTTAATGTATAATGATGTTAAGGTAGAGAATGGTTTGACATAAGTTTGGGGTTTTGAATGTTAAATTGTATGTATTAAAGTGCTTAGCAAGGTGTAGTCACTCTTATATCTAAATGTATCCTACCTGTCCCGCAGCCTACATTACAACCAATTAAAGTCCTATTTGATCCTTGACTGAATAAGCTCGATTAGTTAAGTAGTACACTATGGGAAAGCCTATGGTTCATCTTTTGTGGCATATGAATGTTATTTCTGAGAGTGAGTGAATTCTTTCTATATTGAGTTCCTGATTGTTATTAAATTTGATGGTGTATGGAACTACTCTCTTTTGGTTGCGAGGGCACGTGATTCATGAAGGAAAGGTAATGTCGTTGATCTCTATGCTAGAGTAAGTGAGCGAGTTATAAATAATGCGTGGTACTTGTAAGTCAAATCTTGAGGCTAGGATGTTACACTATTGTGCTTAGTCTATTTTAAATATTCTTGGTATGATGAATTACGAGAATTATTTAAAAAGGCCGTGTCAATATAAAGTGTGGTTTGATTGCTCGAGGACGAGCAATGGTTTAAGTGTGGGGTGTTGATCGTAGGCTATAATTACGTGTTTTAGTCGCTTATTACACTTCAATTTACTGCACTTTAATTGAGTTTGAGCTTTAATCGCTAGTGTTTTGCACTAATTATGTGTTTTATGCCTTGTAGGAGGATTTTGAGCTATGCAGATATTACAAAATGAAATTGAGCTATTTAGATCTTTGAAGTCTGAGTAAAAGCCCAAGGGATTAAGCCGGGATCGCGTTCGGGGGTCGAGAACCACGTTTGGATATCAGAAAGTCAAGAAAAATCCGGACTCTGAGAAAATAACACACCCGTGGTGCGTGGTGCGCCGCGCCTATACATTTTTCCACTGCCTGACAGATTTTAACTCTCTGAACTTTCCCACAACCGCCCCGCGTGGTGCGTCTCCCCATGCGGTGCGCTTGTGCAAATGTTACAGAGTTATTATCCGAGTTCGCACAGGAAAATGTGTTTTCGTCTGGGCCCGACCCTACTGTCACGACCTGAAATTTATTAAAGGTTGTGATGGCACCTAACACCGTTGTTAGTCAAGCCAACAATAATAAATTAACTTAATTACCATTTTAGTATTTTCAAATCGTAATTTTCTTCAATTAAATAGTAAAAGATAGAACTTACGGAGTAAATGATAATATTTTCGCAACTAAAATACTGAACAACCCACAACCACTCCCAAAATCTGGTGTCACAAATGCATGAGTATTAACTAGGGAGTAAAAATAAAATACAGCATCTGTCCGGAATACAAATTAGATAGGAAAGATATAAATAACTTTGATTGAGACTATGCGGGCTACGGATCGTAATATAGAATGCATCTCGCCTAAGTCCCCGCATTAACCACACCTTTGCGCCCACAAGGCCACTAGACATATATGTACCTGTACGAAAATGTACAGCAAGTGTAGTATGAGTACGTAAATCAATGCGTACCCAGTAGGTATCCAGTCTAACCTCGAAGAAGGAGTGACAAGGGGTCGACTCCGACACTTACTATGGGCTAACAATAAGATACCGATATTATAATTAAGCATGGATTGTATAAAACAGCTGAAAACCCAATAAACAAGAGGTAAGTAAACAATTCCTTTAATAATAGGAAGTCTCCAAATTTATTTTTGGTCATTTAATAATTTATATCTCAAGCCAATGAAGCAATATCAATTATTATTAGTTCCAAAGATTTATCATGCACAAATTATGCTGAGGTCGTACGGCCCAATCCAACATAATATTTAAACTTTTCACTGCCGAGGGTCGAACGACACGAACCACATATGCATCTATCTGCTACCGAGGCGTTCGGCCCACTCCACAAAAGAGAAAATATATTTACAACAACCAATTCAAGATTTATTAAGGGGCAATTATTCAAGTAAATACCAAATATCATTAACAGTCAAGAAAATAAAGTTTACCTTTTTCAATTCCTTTATCAAGTTTTAATATGATTTAAGAATTTAAATTAACAAGTAGGGTATAAATATTTATAAGTATAGCATGATATGGGTCCTAGACTACCCATCCAATAGCATAATTAGTAGTTACGTACGGACTCTCGTCACCATGTGCGTACGTAGCACCCACAAATAGAAGCATCTTTTAATTCAATTCACCTATGGGGTTAGTTACCTCTTACAAGGTTAGAAAAGAGACTTACCTCGCTCCGAATTTTCATAACTAGTTCCAAAGACCTTCCAACAGATCAAACCGATGCCCATCGCTCCAAAACTAGTCAATAAATGTGCAAATCCATAAATATATACTCTAATACTCATTATAATCCAATTTACAATAATTCCCAACTGCGCTCGAAAGGTTGACAAAAATCACCCTCGGGACCACGTGCCCGGATTCTGAAACTTTTTGAAGATTAACATTACCCGTAGCCTCACGAACTCAAATATATAGATTATTCTCAATTTCATGCCCAAATTCGCAGTCAAAATCCAAAAATATAATTTTCTAGGTTTTCCACCAAACTCCCAAATATTTACAAATTTTCATGAATTTCCATGTTAAATTCTAGGTATAATCCAAGTATTTAACTCAAAATAGACGGGAATCACTTACCTCTTTGATGTTGATGGAACCCCTCTCAAGATGCTCTCAAAAATCGCCTAATTCCAAGTGGGAAATGAGGGAAATGAGCTAAGTCCCACATTAAAAGCCATTGCACAGGTCGCAGATGTTGTATTTGCGACACCTGGTTCGCAAATGCGACGGTCGCAAATGCAACAAAATCATCACAAATGCGAAACTGAGCTCCCCACTGCCAAGGTCGCAAATGCGAAGGCAGTCTGGTCGCAAATGCGACTAGAAATCTCACAAATGCGAGTCCTGCCCAGATCAGGCTTCTTCGAAATTGCGAAGCCTTTATCGCAAATGTGAGGCTCGCAAATGCGAGGCTCGTAAATGTGAACCAATCCTCGCATTTGCGATACCTGAGACACCAGCAAAGAAAAACTAGAAAACTGAAGCCTTATCAACCACCCGAACACGTCTGAAACTCACCCGAGCCCTCGAGACTCCACACCAAATGTCCACACAAGTCTATAAACATCATACGAACTCGCTTGCGGCCTCAACTAACATCAAACAACATCGAAATCATGAATCGCACCCCAATTCGAGCTTAATGAACTTTAGAATTTCAAACTTCTACATTCGATGCCGAAACCTATCAAACCACGTCCGATTGACCTCAAATTTTGCACACAACTCACAGTTGACATTGCGGACCTACTCCAACTTCCGGAATCGAAATCCGACCCCAATATCAAAAAGTCCACTCTCGGTCAAACTTTTTAAAATTTTCAAATTTCCATTTTTTTGCCAAATGACCCCGAAACGACCTACGGACCTCCAAATCCATTTCCGGACGTGCTCCCAATACCGGAATCACCATACGGAGCTATTCCCAGTTTTGGAATCCTGAACGGGCATCGATAGCATTGAAATGCACTTCAACCCAAATTTATGAAATCCTTCCAAAATACCAACTTTCCACAATAGGCGCCAAAATGCTCTCAGGTCATCCAATACCCGATCCAGACATACACCCAAGTCCAAAATCATCATACGAACCTGTTGGAACCTTCAAATCCTGATTCCGAGGTCATTTACTCAAAAGTCAACCATTAGTTAATTCCTCCAACTTAAAGCTTCATAATTTAGAATTTTCTTTCCAAATCGACTCCGAACTTTTCGAAATTCAATTCCGACCACACGTATAAGTCATAATTCCTGGAATGAAGCTGCTCATGGCCTCAAACCGCCGAACGAAGCGCTAGCGCTCAAAACGACTGGTCGGGTCGTTACATTCTCTCACACTTAAACATACGTTCGTCCTCGAACATGCTAAGAATTGTTCTGTAGTTGTCTAAAATCATCGTTTAACACCTCGTGCACCTACCCGTGTTACCACAACTCAGTTGAGCATATTAGCTCGAGCCAATCTGAAGATCTTCCCGTTTATTTAGTTAAGTAAGCCTTAGAGTCAAATTCCAACATCCGAAATTTTCCACCAGGACTATTTCCAACATACGAACACCGTACCAATCATTACACACTGCACCAAACACGATTGTATACCCTTGCTGAATTCTTACCATGCACCGCGTAACTCATTTTCCCAAGGCAATCTTTCCAAAACACAACAGCTAAAATTTTCACTCACCCGAAGCCCGTAGTGTACCGCAATACTGCCACGACAGAGTAGATGTGTAGAACTCATAACCACCTGCTGAATCACAATTTATGGAGTCTCTTCCCCCGACAAGAACCATTACTTCATTCTGTATTGAATAATAATATTTACTTTTTAATATGGCTTATATAAATCTGATCGCACTAATCCCAGGTCCAATAATCTCGTTTCACCCAGTACGAGCTGCTCAGGCAATAAGCCACCTCAGATACTGCAAAAGCCTCATATGATGCCACATTATGCTGACAAGCTACACACTCGAATATGATACATAAGGGAAACGAACTCTGGAATGAACTACTCAACCCCCGTAACTAATTTAATAACCGAAAAGATGTTATGAACCTTCCTCAGAAATGAGACACAAAACACACAAGAATAGCTATGGGAAACTGTACTCAACATCACACTGTTACGGCGTGCAACCCGTTCCATACATGATACCATTGCGGCGTGCAACCGATCCAACCATGATACCCGTGGCGGCATGCCACCCGATCCACACATAATAATCTAAAGAAAACACACATTGAGCTGTAATGCTTATACTCACGAAATGCCTGAATATCAACCATAAGCACGCCAAGTGCATAATACAAATCCTGGGGAGACGGGTAGCGTCACACGCTATAAAACCCAAGCACAGCTAAGGTGCGATATATGATCTGCATCTCAAGATCCATCCTGCTCACATAACACCACCGCTATGCGGGACCTCAACACATTGTATAAATAATCAAGCCGTCTCACGACCCACATGGCACAATAGAGCATTACATAAAATAGCTGGCAACGAAATTAACATCCACGCCCGAATACTCTTCCATAAGGAATGCTATGCTAATTCTATGTTGAATGAACACATCTAGGCTGGTGTAGGGTACACATCCACATTTAGACCCATCAACGGATCTCAAACTGATTCTGATCATACCATGCTTGGGCAAATAACCTCTCAAGGATCCACAATGACCCTCTTCCCATGACATGCAAGAACAAAGCATCAAATTCGGAACAAACTTCCACAATTCACAACCAACTAAATAGAGCGCCCTTTTCAGGCCTAAACCCTCACATTAGCAATAGTACAAAAATCTCCGTACTTGATTTCAATCTTTAATAAATCAAGTGATTACATGTCACACTTATACAATCTTCCCATGGGATACGCTCCCATGACCTTTCGCACCAGGTAACAAGTCTGCACCTCTATACCGCCGGCCACATTAATGTTGTAAAGAAAATCAAGAATCCGTAAATCAGTACCCAAAGCCTCTTACACGGGACACCGATCTCAAGTGACGCTAAAGACAATACCAGTTGATCCTGACCATCTGAATTTTTTTCCTGCTCGTCCGATCTCGTGACATTCTTGTCAACACCGAACCACAACCTTGATCCTCAGTTTCCGATTTCTGTGCCGCTCACTGCATCTAACATGACAATACGTGAGAGTACAAGAATTCCATAATAACCCTTGATCCTCTATTAGAATAAACACTCCATCATATAGCAACCTTTCACTTAACTCATTTCAGGAGAACCATTGCAACACGTGACCTAATTCTCATAACCGCAGAAAATACAACCCCAAGTAGTGGTCTAAACTACCATGACCCTTCCGGGATCCATGTACACGTAACAGACCATAATAACTCGAATGCCTCTAAGTAAAATCAATTATGGTGGCCGTCAAGCCTCGCACATACCGCCACAACCACCTGTAAAACTTAACACATTGAAGGAACTGATCATTGCCACATCATGCAGATTCAACCATTGCTAACCGATCCGAATTCTTCTAATTTACTCCGAACTTGCCTTAGGAATAATAATAGCTCCATTCAAAACATGACGAACCCAATTAGCACTCATCCGGAGTGACCTCATTTCACGAGACCACGTTGTCTCAAAACCCATGAACCATCTCATGCCCTCCTTGTGCTCATATTCACATCTTCGATTGGTATACCCATTCTGATAATTTCTCTATGAATCCGAAGTTATTTCCTCCCATTCCTCCCAATGCTGCACCGCAGACCAATAATAGCATAGAACACTCCAAGCCCCTTTCATAATCTACTACAAAAGCTCGATAATTAACCATACCACGGACTCAAAATCCTTAGGCACCACAATTTAATATTTTAATATTTCCTTTTTTTTGAACCCATTGGGACCGTTGTTGAGAGTACCCACTCCGACTTGGTCCCGAATATAATTGGCTCCAAGGCATTTCTATCACATGAACACCCTCTCAAGGAAGCACCCGGCTAAATCACTTTCCTTGTACATCACATCTACACAAAGCATAAACTTTGAGTCTTTTCAAAGCCTGAACATGAATCGACAAGGCCAAATATAGCACACATGACTTAGAACTTGCGGCGGTGGTTTTTGCAGTGAAGATTTGGCGTCATTATTTGTATGGGTCTATGTGGATGTATTCACGGACCACAAGAGCCTTCAATATATTTTCAAACATAAGGAGCTGAATCTGAGGAAGAGGAGATGTCTTGAGTTAATCAAGGATTACGACATCGATATCCTATATCACCCGGGGAAGGCCATTGTGGTGGCGGATGCTCTTAGCCAGAAATCTATGGGTAGTTTGGCTCACTTGGAGGTATGTCAGAGGCTGTTGGCCAGGGAGGTTCACCAGTTAGCTAGTTTGGGAGTTCGTCTTGTGGACTCTAGTGAAGGAGGGGTAATTGTGTAGAATAGGGCTGAATCATTGCTCGTTGTAGAAGTCAAAGAGAAGCAGTACGACGATCCATTGTTGGTAGAACTGAAGGAGGGGATTCATAAACATAAAACTATGGCTTTTACTCTTGGCATGGATGATGGTATACTAAGGTACCAAGGGCGGCTATGTGTTCCAAATGTAGATGGTCTCCGGGAAAGAATCATCACCGAGGCTCACACTTCTAGGTATTCCATGCACCCAGGTTCTATGAAGAAGTATCATGATCTCAAGGAAGTCTATTGGTGGAATGACATGAAAAGGAATGTGGCAGACTTTGTGGCAAGGTGTCCAAATTGTCAGCAAGTAAAGGCCGAACACCAACGGCCTGGTTGGTTGGCACAGAACATAATGTGGAAGTGGGAAATGATTAATATGGATTTTGTGGTAGGATTACAATGCACTCCGTGAAAGTTTGACTCAATTTGGGTGATTTTGGATCGACTCACAAAATCAGCACATTTCTTTCCAGTTAAATCTACCGACATAGCGGAACAGTATGCTCAGTTGTATATCAAGGAAATAGTCAGGCTACATGGTACTCCAATTTCTATCATTTCCGATCGAGGGGCTCAGTTCACGGCAAATTTTTGGAAGAAATTTAAGCAAGGTTTGGGTACTCAGGTGAATCTTAGTACATCCTTCCATCCACAGACCGACGGGCAAGTAGAGCGGACTATTCAGACACTTGAGGACATGTTGCATCCTTGTGTTCTTGACTTCAACGGTAGCTGGGATGATCATTTGCCACTTATAGAGTTTGCTTATAATAACAAATTTCATGCTAGTATCCAAATGGCACCATTTGAGGCATTGTATGGTAGGAGATGTAGATCTCCCATTGGGTGGTTTGAAATTGGAGAAGCTAAGTTGATAGGGCCAGACCTCGTGTATCAGGCTATAGAGAAGGTTAAGATTATTAAGCAGCGGTTGAAAACTGCTCAGAGTCGTCAAAAATCCTATTTGGATGTTCGTCGCAGAGACTTAGAGTTCAAAGAAAATGATTGGGTATTCTTGAAAGTTTCCCCCATGAAGGGTATAATGCGGTTTAGAAGGAAAGGAAAATTGAGTCCGACGTATGTCGGGCCATATAAAATCATTCAGAGGATCGGTGAGGTAGCGTACAAGCTTGAGCTACCACCTGAGATGTCATTAGTGCACCCGTTGTTCTATGTGTTTATGTTGAAGAAGGTAGTTGGAGATCCGTCAGCTATTGTGCCGGTTGAGACTGTTGATGTTAATGCAGAACTGTCATATGAAGAAATTCCAGTTTCTATTATTGGCCGGCAAGTACGAAAGTTGAGAAATAAAAAAATTGCATCCGTGAAAGTGCTATGGCGAAACCAACAGATTGAAGAAATGAAGAAAAAGTATCCTTATTTGTTTGAATAGCCATGTATTTATAAAGTTGTGTTCTACGAATTATGTATCTATTATACAGTTGATGTTAAGGGTGTTCTGTTTCTGGTAATATATTGCTCATGAGGCCACAGTATGTGTTGTTATTATGTTATATTGCGTCATTGGATTTTATATATATGTTTTGAGGATGTGTTTCTGGGACTCTCTGACAGGTGGATAGGCTCAATTACAAGGGAAACTCTGGTAAAATTGTTTAAAAATTTAGGGAGTTAGTCAAATTTGGGGCTGCTGGTGTGTGGTATGAAAACTGAGTTGCATAAGATGCTAATAGTGAACCTTGACCCTCATTCAAGGACGAATGATCTTAAGTGGGGGAGGCTGTAAGGCCCCGTGAATTTTTTCCTAAAAACTGGGGTAGCTCGCCGCGGTTCGGACTTTTTAGATTGAACAGTGTGCTGGGGAGTTAAAGGAAAATATTTGGCAGAAATAGGCATTTCTGCGGCCCATTCTGCGGCCGCATAATCACTCTGCGGGCCGCAGAATAGTCGCAGAGTGAGGCAGTTTTTCTGGGTCATTTTGGTATCATTTTCGCGGCCCATTATGCGACCGCATAACCATTTCGTGGGCCACACTTTTGTCGCACAATCAGCCTTGGATTTTTTGCGGAGGGAGGTTCTACATCGCATTATGCAACCGTAGAACAGGTCTGCGGGCCACATAGTGACCGCCGACCCAGTCAGTTTCTTTTTAGTTTTGGCACCCAATTTGTGCGGCCGATATGCGGATCACATATCCATTCTGCGGTCGCATATGCGACCGCAAATCCTGTCCCGGGGCTTCATTTTTGGGGGTTTTAAACCCGACCCTTCTTCGTTAAAACATATGCCATAGCCCAATTTGAGCACATTTCTGATATTTTTAGAGTGAGAGAGAGTTCTTAGAGTGGGGGAGTAACCTTCAACCTTTTATCCATCAATTCTTGCTCAATCATTGAGGATTAACAAAGGAAGTCTTCATCCTAAAGGTAAGAATCCATGTCCTAGCTCTCAATGTTGAAAATTTACAAAAATGGGATAATTAGAGAGACAATTATTGGGTATGGGGGGTTGTTGTCTTTTATGCATGTATTCTTGAAGTATGTGGGAAGGTTGTGAGATAAAAATGGTAGAGAATGGGTTGGGGAATGATAGAATCTTCCACAAAAGGGCCTTAAAACATTGATGCTCACCTAGTGTTTGATAATATGCTCAAATGAGATAGAATCATGTCCATCTTCCTAATTTTGGTTCAACTTGTTATATTTCTAAAATAGATTGAAGTGGCTAAGAAATCCGGAACGTTTTAAAAGTTTAAGGAAGCTCAATTGAGGTATGTTGGCTAAACCCCCTTCTTCTTAGAATCGAATCCCTCTGTGTTCATGTAATTGGTGTAAGTCCCAAATTAATCATTATAGAATTGGCTATTCCTAATGTGTTTGTGTTGAAGGATGTATGTTCAATATTTATTCTAACTGCTTCATCATGTCATCTTGCCATTTGAGGATGTGTTCAAAATGTGGAATATGTGTTAGAAATATTAAGACTTCATGTCAAGATCGAATAAAGGTTGTTATGCCAAATTGTATAAAAAGATTCTATGTGCCTAAGATTCCCAAATTGCTCATATGTGAATTTAATGTCTTGAATGGGAAACCTTATTGTTGTTGATAATGATAATGATGTCTGAATGTGGAAAAAGGAAACTGAAATTATGAAATATGGCCAAGTGCCAAGAATGACTTTCTGATTGAGGCCACTCGTGCCAATGAATTGAAAAGATGTGAAAGAAGTATGAAGTGAGATGATTGATTGAAAAGGTAATGTCTCGGGTGAGACGGCCTAGCCGATCGGGACATGATCAGACGCCATGCCGCACACATAGTGGTAACTGTGCTGGAAATTATAATGAAATGGTGGTCATGGTTGATGTCTCAAATGAGACGACCTAGCCGATCGGGTCGAGATCGGACTCCGTGTAAGAATACGGAGGTATTGTGAATTATAGTATATCAGCTTTAAGGATCACCTAACCTAATAACATGGTAATTGACTTGAGAACTTATGTGATCCTTATTTGGTGTTTTAGTATTGTTTGAAGCTCTTATTGATCTCATGACTGTTTCCCCCTTGTATTATTATTCATTCTATTGAGATGGTGTTTAGTTTTACATACTAGTACTATTCGACAGTACTAACGTCCCTTTTGTCGGGGGCGCTGCATCTTTAAATGGATGAAGGTGGTTCCATAGCAGGCAGGGTTGATCAGCAATAGCAGTACACCTTCCTCCTAGCGGACTTGGTGAGTCCCACCTCATTCAGGGGTCATGTATCTTTTGTACATTTTGTTATCACGTTTTGAGGTATAGCCAGGGCCTTGTTGCCGGGACTATCATAACACTCTTTTGTATCTTTTAGAGGCCCCGTAGACAATATGTGGGTTGTGCATGGGTGCTAGAAAAGTCAAACAGATTATGTTGTATTTTGGTCTTTTGTTCCATTCGAATCATAAGAATGTGTGTATCTTGAAACTTAAAAGTGAAGTAACTAATGAAACAATTTAGTATTGTATGTATGAACTCCATACTGTCTAATTAATGGAATCATGTCTTTCTTTTTTTATCATGGGTGAGTTGGATAGAAAGTATCTAACAGGCTTGCTCGACCGGGTTCACTCGGTTGAGCACCGGTCACTCCTCCCGGGTTTGGGGCGTGACACCGTCTCATGACCCACATGGCACAATAGAGTATTACATGAAATAGCTGGCGACAAAATTAACATCCCACACCCGAATACTCTTCCATAAGGAATGCTATGCTGAATGAACACACCTAGGCTAGTGTACGGTACACATCCACATTTGGACACATCAACGGATCTCAAACCGATTCTGATCATACCATGCTTTGGAAAATAACCTATCAAGGATCCACAATGACCCTCTTCCCATGACACGCAAGAACAACCGTCGAATTCGAAACAAACTTCCACAATTCACAACCAACTAAATAAAGCGCCCTTTTCATGCCTAAACCCTCACATTAGCGATAGTACGAAATATTCGTACTTGATTTCAATCTTTAATCAATCAAGTGATTACATGTCACACTTATACAATCTTCCTGTGGATACACTCCCACGACCTTACGCACCAGGTAACAAGTCCGCACCTCCATACCGCTGGCCACATTAATGCTGTAAAGCAAATCAAGAATTCACAAATCAGTACACAAAGCCTTTTACACGGGACACTGATCTCAAGTAACGCTAAAGACAATACCAGCTGATCCTAACCATCTGAAATTGTTTCCTGCTCGTCCGATCTCGTGACATTCTTGTCAACACCGAATCGCAACCTTGATCCTCAGCTTCCGATTTCCATGCCGCTCACTGCATCTAATATGACAATACATGAGAGTACAAGAATTCCATAATAACCCCTGATCCACTAATAGAATAAACACTCCGTCATATAGCAACCTTTTACTTAACTCATTTCAGGGGAATCATTGCAACACGCCACCGAATTCTCAAAACCGCAGAAAGTATAACCCCAAGTAGTGGTCTAAACCACCATGACCCTTCCGATATCCATCTACACATAATAGGCCATAATAACTCGAATGCCTCCAAGTAAAATCAATTACGGTGGCCGTCAAGCCTCGCACGTACCGCCACAACCACCTGTAAAACTTAACACGTTGAAGGAACTCATCATTGCCACATCATGCTGATTCAACCATTGCTAACCGATCTGACTTCTTCTAATTTACTCTGGACTTGCCTTAAAAATAATAATAGCTCCATTCAAAACATAACAAACCCAATTCGCGCTCATTCGGAATGACCTCATTTCACGAGACCACGTTGTCTCAAAACCCACAAACCATCTCATGCCCTCCTTGTGCACATATTCACATCTTCGACTGGTATACCTATTCTGATAATTTCTCTATGAATCCAAAGTTATTTCTTCCCATTCCTCCCAATGCTGCATCGCAGACCAATAATAACATAGAACACTCCAAGCCCCTTCATAATCCACTATAAAAGCTCGATACTTAACCATACCACGGACTTGAAATCCTTATGCACCGCACTTTAATATTTTAATACTTCCTTTTTGTTTTTTTGAACCCGCTGGGAACGTTGTCGAGAGTCACCCACTCCGACTTGGTCCTGAATATAATCGACTCCAAGGATCTGCTAGCACATGAACGCCCTCTCGAGGAAGCACCCGGCTGAATCACTTTCCTTGTACGTCACATCTACACGAAGCATAAACTCTGAGTCTTCCCAAAGCCCGAACATGAATCAACAAGGCCAAATATAGCACACATTCCTCCAAATCCTTTGCTCAAATTACCACTCATGTTTTCTTGCTTTAATCGTAATAACCCGCCAATATGCCGATAACCAGAAACCTCACAAGTAAACGACCATCCAATCCAATCGTAGACGGTAGGGCTCTCCCACTTAGATTGAAGCTATTCTTGCACAACCCCGGAACCCACCAAAATTGCTTCTTCCTCATTAACACGATCTCGCACAATCGACCCGCCAAATTCCTCGAAATCTTCCTGTTAAACATTTCATGAACATTCTGAATCACTAGCCATATTCACATATTCGACCTCTTATTAGATAGCCAGTAAAATTCTTCGTAGAAGCTTCATCAACACCACGCAACCACTAGCCTGCTCACAGGAGATAACCCACATGTGGAAAGTCCATTCCTACACCTTCCGACAACGCTGCACCGAGTACAATCACCACGAAACCAATAAACCATCCTGAGCCCGTGCTTATTCACCAGCTGTATAAGTCCGCTCACTCCTCATGGACGTCAACTACAGGTGCGACAATAAATTCCAATCCAAAGTCTTGTTGTATCTTTCTTCATATCAAGCAACTCCTTTCCGTCGTATCCAACCTTTCTTCGTATAGCAGCCAATATTCCAAATTAAGTTCGTAGACTTAGTCGCTGTACACCATGAGTTCCAAATCACTCTAAACTTTCCTCAATGTGTGTAGCTATCCTACCACAGAACCCATATGCTACCCGGCCACTCTCCCACTTTGGTCAGACTCTCTCCTTTAAGAAACTACTCGACTTATGTTTTCTTACACTTGGACTTCTAGAAGTTTAACCACTGCAAGACACCTCCCACATGTCCTTCCTCATCCTTCACTGCCCAGTTGCTGCCTTAAATAAAAATTCATCTCTGTAGCACCTGAACCAACAGATCGCCGCCCACTCTAAACCTCCTCGAAGATCATCTTCTTGAGCCATCAACATTAGGATCACCGATTCAATTCTGAACTACTGCACACTACGACCTCTAACAATCGCTTTCCCGACACCATTCACAATACTCTGGCCCGAAGGCAATTTTTGAAGAAGGCCATAACACCGGCAAGGTTAACACATTCAATCAAGGACGACGACACCACATCACGGATGAAGATTCCACCACGCTCGAAAATACCAAGTCTCATTACTCCATCAATCCAACCCTAACCAGTCTTAGTCCGATTGCCTTTCCTCCGCTGGAAATAAAACATTGAACCTCTGAATCATGCATTGAGAAAAACCTCCTTTCGAATCATTCACTGCCCCGACATGTAGACATGTATCTTACCATTACATCAATATTGTGCTATTACAACTCATAGACATCATAACAACCAGTGCCCAACCTCAAAACCATAGGAATTACTGATACTGAGCTGAAACGATAGGACAACCTTCCGCAAGGCGACGACCATAGCCCAAGCAATTACATAGGGAGAAACATCCTACACCACATCTGTAATACCATTAAAATTCCTCGATTCCCATTTGATAACAAGCGCTTCACGTCACATAAGATTGAATAAGAACGAAACAAAGGCATAAGCCTCAAAGGAATCAGATCGCACAATGAGGAATCAAGAAAAGGAAGTGCTCCTAACAGCCCTGTAGCCTCTGGAAGATAAGTACAGACATCTCCGTACCGATCCGTAAGACTCTACTAGACTTGCTCATGACTCGTGAGACCTAAGTGAACCTATTGCTCTGATACCACGTTGTCACGACCCGAAATCCATTAAAGGTTGTGATGGCGCCTAACACCGCTGTCAGGCAAGCCAACAATAATAAATTAAATTAATGACCCATTTTAGTATTTTTCAAATCGTAATTTCCTTCAATTAAATAGTAAAAGATAGAACTTACGGAGTAAATGATAATATTTTCGCAACTAAAATACTGAACAACCCATAAACACTCCCAAAACCCGGTGTCACAAGTGCATGAGCATTAACTAGGGAGTAAAAATAAAATACAGCATCTGTCCGGAATACAAATTAGACAGGAAAGATATAAATAACTCTGATGGAGACTCTGCTGGCTGCGGATTGTAATATAGAATGCTGCTCGCCTAAGTCCCCGCATTAACCACACTTCTGCGCCCACAAGGCCACTAAATATATATGTACCTGCACGAAAATATGCATCAAGTATAGTATGAGTACGTAAATCAACGCGTACCTATTAAGTATCCAGTCTAACCTCGAAGAAGTAGTGACGAGGGGACTCCGACACTTACTATGGGCTAACAATAAGATACCGATATTATAATTAAGCATGGATTGTATAAAACAACTGAAAACCCAATAAACAAGAGGTAAGTAAATAATTTCTTTAATAATAGAAGTCTCCAAATTTATTTTTCGTCATTTAATAATTTATATCTCAAGCCAATGAAGCAATATCAATTATTATTAGTTTCAAAGATTTATCATGCACAAATCATGCCAAGGTCGTACGGCCCGATCTAACATAATATTTAAACTGTGTACTACCGAGGGTCGAACAACACGAACCATAGATACATCTATCTGCTACCGAGGCATTCGGCCCACTCCACAAAAGAGAAAATACATTTACAACAATCAATTCAAGATTTATTAAGGGGAAATTATTCAAGGGAATACCAAATTCTCATTAACGGTCAAGAAAATGAAGTTTAACCTTTTTCAATTCCTTTATCAAGTTTCAATATGATTTAAGCAATTAAATTAACAAGTAGAGTATAAACATTTATAAGTATAGCATGATATGGGTCCTAGACTAACCGGACAATAGCATAATTAGTATCTACGTACGGACTCTCGTCATCACGTGCGTACGTAGCCCCCACAAATAGAAGCACCTTTTAATTCAATTCACCTATAGGGTTAGTTCCCTCTTACAAGGTTAGAAAAGAGACTTACCTCGTTCCGAAATTCCATAACCGGTTCCAAAGCCCTTCCAGCAACTCAAACCGATACCCATTACTCCAAAACTAGTCAATAAATGTGCGAATCCATAAATATATACTCTAATACTCATTATAATCCAATTTACAACAATTTCCAATTCCGCTCGAAAAGTAGATAAAAATCTTCCTCGGGCCCACGTGCCCGGATTCCAAATGTTTTCGAAGCTAAACATTACTCATAGCCTCATGAACTCAAATATATAGATTATTCTCAATTTCATGCCCAAATTCGTGGTCAAAATCGAAAATACAAATTTTTAGGTTTTCCACCAAAACCCCAAATTTCTACAAATTTTCATGAATTTCCATGTTAAAATCTAGGTATAATCCAAGTATTTAACTCAAAATACACGGGAATCTCTTACCTCTTTGATGTTGATGGAACCCCTCTCAAGATGCTCTCAAAAATCGCCTAAGTCAAAGTGGGAAATAAGGGAAATGAGCAAAGTCCCGCATTAAAAGCCATTGCCACGTCGCAGATGTCGCATTTGCGACACCTGGTTCGCAAATGCAAAGCTGAGCTCCCCACTGCCAGGGTCGCAAATGCGACCAAAAGCTCGCAAATGCGAAGGCAGGTTGGTCGCAAATGCGAGTCCTGCCCATATCAGGCTTCTTCGCAATTGCGAAGCTTTTCTCGCAAATGCGAACAAATTCTTGCATTTGCGATACCTAAGACAACAACAAAGAAAAACTAGAAAATTGATGCCTTATCAACCACCCAAACACGTCCGAAAATCACCCGAGTCCTCGAGGCTCCACACCAAACGTCCACACAAGTCTAAAAACATGATACGAACTTGCTAGCGGCCTCAACTAACATCAAACAACATCGAAATCATGAATCACACTCCAATTCAAACTTAATGAACTTTAGAACTTCAAACTTCTACATTCGACGCTGAAACCTATCAAACCACGTCCGATTGACCTCAAATTTTGCACACAAGTCACTATGAATTCTTGCATATCTTCACGTGCTTAAAATTGGTTCATCTTGTGAGGTTGAGACTTAATCGAGAGAGGAGTTTCTACTAATCAATTGAACTAATAATCAAGTGAACTCGAGAGACTCACTTGAAGATTAAAAGTAAATTATCTAGAGTTAAATCCCAAACATTTATCTTACACCTATCCTATAAACCCTATCTTCACCTAATTGATAACTTCCTTTGTTTAATACTTGCGTTGATTGTCATTGGCCAATAGTATAGATTCTTAGTTAACTGTGTCAACAAATGCACCGCACTCCTCAAGTCCTGATCTGATGGAAGTGGAGGGGGAACTGGATGTGCGGTTTCCCTAGGAATCTCCGTAGTTGGTGGAGGAGCCGGTAATGGCTGAGTAGGGGTCTCACCTTGAGCCTCAGACTGGGCCCCATCTACTGGGGGTACCCTGCTGGTCCCCTCACCTACTGCTGTATCTCTCCTCTGGCTAGCCGTAGTCTTCCTAGTCACCGTCATCTGTGCATGCAAACACCAACACATAAGTTTAATTCAAATTTCCTATAACTCAGTTCTGTAGCACGATTTAGATTTCAAAGAAGGGTAACCAACTCCTAAATGCCCTGTAGTGCCCTGCTTATATAATGTGGTGCACAACACATCTATAAACAAGACCCTACTAGACACGGCTTGTAGACTCCCTAGGACAGAACTGCTCTGATACCAAGTTTGTCACGCCCCGAACCTAGGAGCGATACAAGCACCTGGTGCCTCACCTAACCTGGCGTACCAAATTGCGACTAAGGGACTCTGAACACATAATGTCATACTTTGGCCATGGGGCCACCTTGCAAGACAATTTGCGAAGCAAAATATAAAACTGAATGGAAACTAGCGCTAACTAAACATCAATATAAAGCTAGGCTGAAAAGGCCGTCATAGCTACTACAGCTGACAAACCACCAAATTATACATACCAGGCCTACAAACCCAACATACTGCACTAACCAACAGGATATGTCTACAAGCCTCTACTGATAGATGTACTATGATCGGAACAGGGCCCCGACCTACCCATAACATATATACAGATATACATAAGATGTACACAACACTCTAGACCTGGCAACTCTGAAAGACGTGGAGCTTACCGATCAGGCTGAACTCGGGAAACACCTACTGAGGAGATCTACTCGTCTGTCTATCTGAACCTGCATGCATGAAATGCAGCGTCCCCGGAAAAGGGACGTCAGTACGAAATAATGTACCGAGTATGTAAGGCAATAACATAACTGAAAATCGAAACTGAACTGATAATATAATAACTGGAAGTAACTGGGAGTCAAAGATGATCTGGAGATATACTTACCTGCTGATAGTGACTCAACTCCTTCAATGTAGTAAGTAAAATAATTGTACGGCCTTATAAGGCTCGGTATATATAACTGATGTGCCATAGTAGGCTCGCTCATAGGCACTCGACCATACTAGGCTATGTATCTCGACCATGCTGGGCTCGCTCATAGGCGCTCGGCCACAGTAGGCTCGGTATATAACTTTCCATCTGATCAGAGGTTGCCCAATAGGGGCCTGCCCATCGATTATAGCTCGATGGTAATGAAAATACTGTAATACTGTATATATAGGCTTGCTGCTCTCTTGACTGGAAGAAGACAATACTAAAATTGAATATAGAGTCTCGATAAGGAATAATATTGTAACTTATGAGACTAGAATAGTGTGAATAAATTCATGAATATGAACTTCTCTTTTTGTCTCATTACTAACACATGTAGCTACGAGATCATGCCAAAATGAAGGAAGGCTTAGCCTTAACATACCTTATCACAATCTTTTCAATCACCAAGTTGAACTCACCTCTTCGCACCTTAATCTACAAGAATGATAATAATACTATCGTTAAGTTACAAAAGGTACAACTATCGCACAACGAACGACAAACCTATTTTGTATTAAAACGGGCAGCATCTCCCCTATAATCCTTACTTCCTCCAAATTCAAGATAACACCAACAATACAAGAACAAAACAATAACAACATATATACATCATTTTCCAGCCCTATATACACCATCAAATACTACAAAACAGCCCAACACACCCCAATCTCTTCGTACACAAAACGACCACCGTAGTAGTGTCAAACGACCCGAAAATGTTATGACGAACGACCAGCCAACCACCCTACATTTATATGGTGTTTATAAACCCCCTTCCTCCTCCAAAACTCCACAAAATAGTAGTAAAACACGCAGCCCAACAGCAACACAAAACAGTCCACAAAACAGTCTGCTACAAGTGAATAACTCGAACTCACGGCTTCCGATCACCGTCCCGTGAGTTCTTACAAGTATAGAACGACTTACCATGAATTTATAAAAGAAAAATTGGATGAAAGAGAGCAGTAAACTCACCTTATTTGTTGGATAACTCAGCTCTTATCTTGGTTCTTCAAACTCTAGGTTTTACCTCCAATTGGAACTTGAAAGGGAGAGAAAATCAATTAGGGTTTGTGGGAAATTTTTGGGAGGATTCTTTGCAGAGCTTATGTCTGGTTATTATGCTCTATTTTAAGTCTAATATATGAAGAAAATAGGCCCTTAAAAGGCCTCTTTGGACGACCCGAAATGGCCCATTTTTGGGCTTTCATTTAAGCAAGTAGGTGACACACCTACTTGTCACCTAGCAGCTTGCGCAGTATCGCACAAATGCCCATATCTTTCTACTCCAATGTCGTATTGACAAACGGTTTAATGTGTTGGAAAATAGACTCATAGATCTTTAATTTGATGGGTGGAACACCCCATAAATCTAAGTATATTGGGAGAAAATCGCAGTTATATTTGACCCAAAATTTCAGTAAAACTTATGAGTGTAACTTGTGATGACTTTTATCGACTTTTGTTCCACAACTCGCTTGACATTAAAACATAAAACACGGATGTCATACGACTAATATAAATCATAACATAATCTCCTTATCATGTTAATCACCCTAGTCTCATCCCAAAGGTACATGTTATAACATTCCCAACTTGTCGACTTTCGACGAAACATTGTTTTATTTAATTGCTTTAGCTTCTGAACTGTCCAACACTCTTTGTACTTGTTTTTCATGATCTTCAATATTTGTAACCTCAGAGGTAACATGATTAACTTACTTTATATACTTTTAAATATTATCTCATTTTTGGTCCTACATTAGTTTGCTTACGACGCATTTTTACGTACGAAAATATAGGGTGTAACAAACATCCCCCAGGCAAAAGGGGTGACAATACGAATAAAGTACTGAGAATGAAATGCACGGAAATGACATAAAGGAGACATAAGAGTAACATCAGATAAAAGGAATAAACTTCTATATCTGGAATGCCTCTAAGGGCCATGATATATATATATAAGTACTGCATATATGCATATATATGCGTATATAACGCCGTTCCTACATATGTATATATATATATATATATATATATATATATATATATATATATATATATATATGTGTGTGTGTGTGTGTGTATATATATATATGTGTGTGTGTGTGTGTGTGTGTGTGTGTGTGTGTGTCAAATCACACGATTGGAGAATATACACACACACACACACACACACACACACACACACACATATATATATATATATATATATATATATATATATATATATATATATATATATATATATAATGCCATCGACCTCTGTGGGCAATTATCATCATAGTATTATGTATGAATAAATGCATAACTATGATAAAAGTACATTCTAAAATCGTCAGAGTGACGTAAGGTAGTTACACATCTGAAAAACATTATGAGACTGGCATTGTCATTGTTACATGACTCTATTGAACTTACAAATCATAATAATATCCTTCGTGGAGATAATACTATTTGATCATGAATCAATATGAAGGTTTCTAGCTACTAAGAGTGGAGTCGTTATGGCATAGCGTTTCGTTTATGTTTCGTTCATATAGATCATACCATGAGAGAAAGAGTAATCCTTATCATACCTTAACCCCGTTAAGTCCTTAATACCTCCAAATCTAAATTCGGGCATACGCCTAATTTCAAAATCATCATACAAACCTATTGGAACTATCAAAATATGAATCCGATGTCGTTTACATAAAAGTCAAATCTTGGTCAACTCTAACAACTTATGCTTCCAACAAAGGAACTAAGTGTTCCAATTCACTCCAAAACCTCTCCGGAACCAAACAACCATGCCTTGAAGTCACAAAACAACAATCAATCATACGTGAAGTATCAAATGGGGGAATCAGGGCACAAATACACAAAGCGACCGCCCGAATTATTACATTCCTCTTAAACAAACGTTCATTCTCGAACGAGTTTAGAATTATACCTGGGATGCCAAATAGATGAGGGTATCTGTTTTGCATATCATGCTGTCTCCCAAGTCGCCTCCTCAACCGGTTGACCTCTCCATTGGACCTTCACCATGCATTGTCCTTAGACCTCAACTTCAGAACCTACCTATCAAGAATGTCCACCGGCTCTTCTTCATAAGCTAGGTTCTCATCCAACTGCACTTTACTGAAATCCAATACGTGAGACTCATACTCATAATACTTTCGAAATGGAATCATGAAACACCATATGAACTCCCGACAAGCTAGGTTGTAAAGCAAGTCTGTAAGCCACCTCACCCACTCTCTCTAAAACCTTAAAGGAAAAAAATATCAAGGGCTTAACTTTCCCTTCTTCCCATATCTTATCATGCCCTTCATAGACGAAACTTGAAGAAGAACATTCTCACCCTCCATGAAAGCTACATCCCGAACTTCTCACCCTATATGAAAGCTACATCCCAAACCTTCCTATCAACATAGCTCTTTTTCCTGGACTGCACTGTACGAACCCGCTCGTGAATCAATTTCACATTCTCCAAAGCATCACGAACCAAGTCTGTGCATAATAATCTAGTGTAAGGCCCCGTAAAAATATTTTCTAATGATTTAACATTTTAAAGTGCGCCAACTGTATTTGGGAATAACGTATTTGAGTATTAAAGAAGACCTATGGGATAGAGCCACATCATGTTGAATTGATAATGTATGTTTAAGGTGTGTTGGAATATACTAAGGAGTTTTGGGAGTGTCAAGAACTTGTGTGGAACAAGTTGGACACATTAAGTGGAAATGATGTTTCAATTGGCACAAGACCCGACTTCAAATATATATAACTCCCTCAATATAATGACTTAGGTGGTTATCTACCTATTAAATTAAATACCTTTGAGTCTCGTTTCCAACGCATCAAACCGCTCGTCATTTTGATATGTATAGAGAATGTTATGGCCATTTTACTGGATCTGTGTCATATGCGCATCCAGTTGCGCGACCACACATATTTGAGAGTTTCTGCCTCAAGTGCACGACCAGATGCACGGTCACTTGCCCAAGTGTGCGGCTGTGCACGTAGGAGCCCATTAAATAACCCCAAGGATGGGTAGAGAGAGGGGATAAGTCATTTCTTCAAGACTAGGGCTTTCTTTCCAACACCCATCCGGCCAATGCTTCCAATACACAGCTAAGGTGAGTTTTTAAGTGTGTTTTTATGATGATTTCACTTCTCAATCACTAGTTACAACAAGGTTTTGTATTGGATTCCATAGGATTTCTTCAAAATTTCAAGAACACCCCAAAAGTTGACTTTCAAGATTTGGTCTAAAAGAGGTAATCTTTCACCCTTAAACCTGCATGCATGGATTGTTAGTGAATAAATGAGTAAGGAATAAGTACTAGCACTTATGAGATGGTGATTGGAAGCCATAAATACATAAACTAGATTATTGGGTATGGTAGAGATTTTGTAATGAGTTAATTAGTAAAATTTGGTAGATGTGAGTTCATTGATGATTATAATGGTGCTAAGAAGGTAATTAGTGGACAAAAGATGTCGTAGTATCTCTTGTTGGTGGTAAGGAGGTATTGTTGGATGAAGATACACCATTACTAGAGGTAATTGAATGTTATGCACTCTAGGTGTTTGATAAAATGCCAAAATGAACAAAAACCTCGAAATATTTACTAATATTGGTCCAATTGAATTATGTTGATGTAGATTGAAATTGTAAGAGTAGTGGGTGATTTTAATATCGCTAAAGAGCTCCATCAATGTATGTTGGCTAAACTTTCTCTCTTATGATGCCAAATTGTGTGAGAAAATCTCAATATTCTTAAGACTCTTAATTGCTCATATGTGTACCTAAAGTCTTGATTTGGAAATGTCTTATTGTTGATAATCTATAAAGGTGGTTGGAAATGATATAATTAAATTGGGGATATGGTGTGTGGCCAAAGTGCCATGAATTTAAGTTATGATTGTGACTAGTAGTGCAAATAATTTGAGAGGATGCGATAAAGAATATGAAATGAGCCTTGACTTAACTGTGTTAAAAGCGATTTGGAAAATAGAATTTGCCTAAGAGCTTTTGTACTCAATTTATGCCCATTAGTGGCTGCTTTAAATAATGCTTTGCTTTATAAATATATCTAGTGTGATTCGAGTTCTATATACTCATGTGTTAAAATTGTACATTGTCATTTCTGGGGAAGAGTATTGCAAGAGTAAATGGTGTATTGATTATTTATGATTTTTCATGTGTGTTTCTATTATTGGTTGGTATGCCTCATTCTTTGGGAAGAAATCATTTGTGTTTGAAGTTCCCATTTCAAATGGATTTGAAGTATATGATTTCTAAAATATTCTATATGTTGATATTTGATGGTGATCTTTGAAATTGAAAGAGGTGATAGCGTGGAATATGAAATACGGCCATCGTGCCAGGAATAAATAATCTTGTGAATGGCCGTCACGACCCAAAATCAACCGTCATGATGGCGCCTAATGTGGAACTGGGCCATCCACAACTCAACAACCTAACACCAACAACAATAAGTTTGAAAACGTTAGCGGAAGCATTTAACATTAAAGAAAAGCTGTTTAAAACATATGAAAATTCCAAAGTGATACAATCCAGCCCAAAACCAGGGTGTCACTGAGTACATGAGCGTCTAGATCAGAAATACAGTCTACTACAGTATCTAGAGATATAAAATGAAAGTACGACAGAGATAAAAAAGGAGGGTCAAGGCCCGCAAATGCCGTGCATCTACCTTGATAGGCTCCAAAACTCCAGGATCCTCAATCAGCAACCGCCGCTACGACCGGTATCGCCTGGATCTGCACACGAGGTGCAGGGAGTAAAGTGAGTATACTAACTCAGTAAGTAACAAGACCAAACTTTGGACTAAAAGGTAGTGACGAACTCAATCGATACAGATAAAATAGAAATAATTGAACAGAAACGTAGGCATGCTTTCAAATTAAATAGGCAACTCAAACAGTAAAGTGAAACAGATCCGAATAGTGTAAAGAATATAACCCTGCTATCTCTAGATGCCAATGCACATGCTGTATGTGATGCACCATGCTGTCAGCCGCATGTGCTCACACTCTCGAATGCTCAACCACTCGGTACTGTATATGGCCCATACGACCCAGGGAAGAACCATCCTAGAACACGTACATCACTGACTATAAGTCACCCAGTACCGAGGAAGGCCAATCCAGCCCTGTGGAGAAGATCCATCTCTAGGTATCAAGTGCTTCGGACAATAACCATGTCCAGGGAAGATCCATCCTTCAATAATATCAACCGCGCTCACTGGGGGTGTGTTACAGACTTCGGAGGGGCTCCTATAGCTCAAGCAGTATCATAAAATCAGTATAACCGTTGCGGCGTGCAGCCCAATCCCATAAATTTCACTCATAATCAGGCTCTCAGCCTCACTAAGTCATAAATCTCTCCAGTCTCACTCACGGGCTCACAATATCATGAAAACTAGCGCGAAACAATGATATGATGTATCAATAAACAACAACTGAGACAGAGATATGATATGAAATGCATGAACATGACTGAGTACATAATATCAATGAAGTCAGTGAGATGTCAGCAAGAAACGACCACTAGGGGTCCCAACAGTACCGACATAAAGCCTAAACATGATATCTAACATGATTGACAGCTCAATTACTCTATCACAAGATAAAAACACGGATATCAACAAAATAGAGTCACTATACAATGCCATAGAATCAACCATGCCACAATTCTCACGATGCACGCTCGCACACTGGTCACTTGGTATGTGCGTCACCTCAATACTAATTGTATACCACATAGTGCGGGGTTTCGAACCCTCAGAACCAAGTTTGAAAGCGTTACTTACCTCAAATCAAGCAAAGTCCTACTCTCGAATGCCCTTGCATCTCAATTCGGCCTCCGAATGTCCCGAATCTAGCCACAAGTAATACGATCAATATGGGCTAAAGGAATCAATTCCACAAACAAAATACCAAATTATAGCAAAAAATCTGAAATTGACTCAAACCCGGCCCCCAGACCCATATCTCGAAATCCAACAAAAGTCACAAAAATCAAAAGCCCATTCACACACGAGTCTAACCATATGAAATTCATCGAAATCCGACATCATTTGGTCCTTCAAACCCTCAAATTACACTCTCCAAAATCCCAAGCCCTAACCCCCAAATTTGCACTCCCAAATTCCACTAATTAGAGGATAAAACAACAGAAAAACACCATAGTTAGGAGTATTAGAGCTCAAGCAACTTACCTCACTGGAAAACCCTTGAATCCCCTTCAAAATCACTCCAAAAGCTCCAAGAACCGACTTGAAAATGGTGGAAATGAACAAAAATTTGCGAAGTCTTCATTTTATAGTTTCTGCCCAGGCTTTTCGCACATGCGGTGCCGCATTTGCGCAAAAACCTCCGCACCTGTGCAAAATCACTTAAATCACCAACTTCGCGCTTGCGCTCCCTATCCGCATCTGCGACTTCATAGGTGCGGAAAAGACCTTGCACCTGCGGCCACTGCCTGACCTCCTCTCTTTCGCTTCTGCGGGCACCTACCCGCTTCTGCGGGCTCGCAGATGCGCACACCCACTCGCACCTGCGGTTCTCCCCTGTCCAACACACTCTCGCACCTGCTTCAGTCCCACCGCACCTGCATCAGTCCCACCACACCTGCGGCGTCGCACCTGCGAGGGTAACAACCAACTTCAGCAATTCTCCAAGCTTCAAACTTGATCCGTTAACCACCCGAAACTCACCCTAGGCCCTCGAGGCATCAACCAAATATGCCAACAAGTCCTATAACCCCATACAAACTTAGTCAAACCTTCGAATCACTCAAAACAATATCAAAATACTAAATTACCCTCGGATTCAAGCCTAAGAACTTCGAAACTTCCGAATTACACCAACGATGCCGAAACCTACCAAACCATGTCCGAATGACCAAAGATTTTACCCACACGTCACAAATGACAACACGAACCTACTCCAACTTCCGAAAATCCATTCCGACCCGGATATCAAATTTTTCACTGCCGACCGAAATCGCCAAATTTCCAACTTTCGCCAATTCAAGCCTAATTCCTCTACGGACCTCCAAATCACATTCTGGATGCGCTCCCGAGTCCACAATCACCTAACAGAGCTAACGCAATCATCAAAATTCGAATCCAAGACCGTTTACACATAAGTCACATCCGGTTGATTTTTCCAACTTAAGCTTCTAAATAAGAGACTAAGTGTCTCATTTCACTCCGAAACCACTCCGGACCTGAACCAACTAATCCGGTATATCATAACATAGCTGAAAAGCACAAAAGAAGTAGAAATGGGGGAAAATGGGGCTATAACTCTTAAACGACCGGCCGGGTCATTACATCCTCCCCTTTAAATAAACGTTTGTCCTCGAACGTGCCAAGAGTTATTTCTATGCCACCAAATCACTATTCCATCTTACCACGCATGTACCCGGGGGTGATCCCATGTCACCCTATCCCATATAGGTCTGATAATACCACATAACTGAAATTTCTTAATTCTACCTAGCCCACAAGCCTTAGAATACAATTTCCAACATCTGGAATTTCTTGTAATGTCGGAATCCCGCAACCTACACACTGTATAAGTCTAAACAAGCTGTATCGAAAGTCGTAACCATAACTCAAATTCTCCAAACTTCAGATACCACATAGCTCAAATGCTCGAAGCAATGATTTCTAATCACCGTAGCTGCTCGAAACACCCCCATGCCGGTAATAAACCTCAAATTCCTAAGCAGACTTTCTATATTATCCTTCCAAATATGCCACAATCAAATATGATAGCACCCCTCCTAGATCCGACTACTTCAGCTTATCAAACCAGCTACTCTACTGACATGGCACACCAATACTATCTAAAGCCACAACCCGTGCAATTCGTGTACCAATAAGCGACCTTCCAAATGTACTCAATCTCGAAACTGACTCAAATAAGAGAATCGCCCCGTAAGCCCGACGGGTACCACCCCAACGAAATGCTAAGAATCCATCACACACCGTAGAACCATAACACACGAATCTAACACAAGGATCATATCTTAACATAACTCTGCAGCAATATGCGACCCTATCCAAACACTGATCCACATGAAATACCTCAGCCACCATGCTCAAAATCAATAACCACACGCAATATGGCATCAAGTACTCGAAGTACATTACCATAACCATGGAGAAGCAAATGACACCATGTCACACATCCCCAAAAGAATATAACCAATGCGCAACCACTCATGCATCACCCAAATACCCATCTCGCACAAATTTCCGCTATAAGGCCCTAATAAAACTGCACCATGGATGCATATAACCAACGAATCACAACCCATCGTAGCATAGAAGAGTAACTCACCGAATATATCAAAACACGAATAAGCTCAATAGCAACTGAATAACACATTCCTCGACAATAGCAGTATGGAGCCAACAAGTCCGACTCATTGTAGAATGTATATCCTAATTGGGCCTACCAATGGACCCCCTTTCAACCGCGCACCCCTCCCAGGGATTACCGAGTAACTATAATATTCATCTAAATATACAACACTGACCATTCTGTCCAGAATTCGTGAACTTGCCTTCAAGAATAAACTGTGGCCTTGTACATGTAAATCTTAATCCTGCACTACACACCACATCTATCATGTCATCACCATACTGGTCTAGCTTACTACCAGTTGTCCTATTTACTTCAAGGTTCTTCTGAATTATCGTCAATTTGATACTTCTCCTTGTCAGAACTCCACGATCCTTACCCAAAGCTCACTACAAGACACCCTAACATAACATCACACCACCATAAGGCCCGTAAGCCATTGTACTCTCCTTAAGTACCTCCATAAACACCTCAACTGTAATGCTCACTCTGAAAATACCTTATGCGAATTTAAAATTATTCTTCTTACTCAAGTCATCCCTGATATCAACCTCTGCAAGTCTTAAACAATCAACAAATATGCCTCAGCCCAAAACTAATACCGTACAAAATTGTGCAATCAAATCATAGATAGCACACTCCCCCACTTAGCTCAAAGCCATATAACAAAACATCGGATAACTCACCATACTCAAGATAACATCTAAATTGACCATACTAAGCAATAAGAGATCTACTCTAGTCTTCAGACTCCCAATAGTCACCATACATGACTGATATACACGGTCCACAATGACAGTATCGCCCACCGGCGTAGACACATGAACACGTGAAACTAGAGACTCACGGGGCATACCATATAATGAGCGAAATACGAGGATACATATGAATAAATGGGACCAGGGTCAAATAATACAGAGGCATCTCTATGGCAAACTAAGACAATACCTGTAATCACAGCATCCGATGCAATGGCATCTGGTCTGGCAAGGAGTGCGTAGAAATGGGCCTGACTGCCACCTGATCGGCCTCCCCATCTAGGGCGACCCCTAGCTAACTGAGCTCCATCCCAATCTAGCTGGGCGGGTGGTAAAGTAACTAGTGCAGGAGTCGAAGGCTGACTTCTCTGCTGAGATGAACCTCCCGAAAGGCGTGGACAATGCCTCTTGATATGACCCAAATCTCCACACTCAAAGCAACCTCCCTCTGCAAATGGTGGTGAGGGCTGAAGGGAACCTCGAGCACCAGAATAACCACTAGAAGGTCCTGATACAGATGAACCCTGAGCTGATGGTGCATGAGATAAACTCTGAGCTGGTAGCGCACCGAATGATGTATGGCCCTGCTGATAACCATGGGGCCCATGCCCATTGAAAGAGGTGATAGCGAGCCGTCTGAGCATGCCTGAAAGGACGACCTCTACCGTGCTGTAACTGGCCCTCAAAAAGAGCACCACTAAATCCTCCCTGTCCACGAGGCCTATTGGCCTCCCTCTCAACCCTCTCCTGACTGCGAACCATCTCAATCTGACGAGCTATGTCGACAACCTCATCAAAAGTAGCACCAGACACTCTCTCTGGTCATAAGCAATCGCAGCTGATAAGTGAGACCATCTACAAACCTCATGATCCTCTCCCTGTCTGTGGAAACCAACCAGATAGCATAACGGGCCAACTCTGAGAATCGCATCTCATACTACATCACAGACATATCACCCTGACGAAGCTGCTCAAACTGCCTGCGCAACTCCTCTCTGTGTGACTGAGGCACGAACGTTTCCAAAAGGATCACGAAGAACTGCTGCCAAGTAAGGGGTGCTGCGCCAACAGGCCTACGCCTCTTGTAAGTCTCCCACCATCTGAGTGCAGCAACAGAAAACTGAAAGGTAGTGAATGAAATCCCACAAGTCTCCAGAATACCAGCTGTACGGAGTATCCTCTGACACCTGTCCAAGAAGTCATGGGCATCCTCTATCTTTATGCCACTGAAAGGTGGAGGCTGGAGTCTCCCAAACCTCTCTAATCTATGCTGATCATCCTCAGGCATAGCAAGAACCACAAAGTCCTGAGTAGCTGCAACTGGCTGGGCTGGTGGTGCCTCCGGTGTTTGGAATCCCTGAACAACCTACTCGGATGTGCGAGCGGTGGGAGTCTGAGTGCCTCCCCCGGCCTGAGAAGTGGTTGCGGCCGTCGAGATAGAGACCGCCTGAGCAAGGCCGGTACACGCTGTCAGAATCTGAGCTAGGGCCTCCTGGAGGCCTGGAATCACAATAGGCACAGGTGGTGCTTGAGCTGGTGCATCAACAACTGGAATCTGGTCATGATCTGGGACAACTAGTGGATCTGCAGGTACTGCCCCAGCTGCTCTGTGGGCTGCACCTCTGCCTCTACCACGACCTCGACCACGGCCTCAGCCTCTCGCAGCCCTGGCTGGAGGTACTGGTGGCTGGTCCTCCTGACTGGTAGCACGAGTCCTCACCATCAGTGAGAGAATGAAACAACAGGTGTTTAGTTATTATTATCAACAGCTTCGCACGACAAAAATTCAAGATTGTGAGATTTCCTAAAGGTTCTGCAGCCTCTCGAAGATAAGTACAGACGTCTCCATACCGATTCGTAAGACTCTATTAAACCTGCTCATGACTCGTGAGACCTATGTAACCTAGTTCTCTGATACCAACTTATGATGACCCAAAATCAATCGTCGTGATGGCGCCTATCGTGGAACTAGGCCAACCTCAACTCAACAACCCAATACCAATAACAATAAGTTTGAAAACGTTAACGGAAGCATTTAACATTAAAGAAAAACTGTTTAAAACATATGAAAATCCCAAAGTGATACAATCCAGCCCAAAACCAGGGTGTCACTAAGTACATGAGCATCTAGATCAGAAATACAGTCTACTACAGTGTCTAGAGATATAAACTGAAAGTACGACAGAGATAAAGAAGGAGGGTGAAGGCCTGCGAACGCCGTGAAACTACCTTGATAGTCTTCAAAACTCTAGGATCCTTAATCAGCAACCGCCGCTATGACCGGTATCGCCTGGATCTGCACACGAGGTGCATGGAGTAACGTGAGTACACCAACTCAGTAAGTAACAAGACCAAGCTTTAGACTAAAAGGTAGTGATGAACTCAACCAATACAGATAAAATAGAAATAATTGAACAGAAACGTAGGCATGCTTTCAAATTAAATAGGCAACTCAAACAGTAAAGTGAAACAGATCCGAATAGTGTAAAGAATATAACCCTGCTATCTCTAGATGCCAATGCACATGCTGTATGTGATGCACCATGCTGTCAGCCGCATGTGCTCACACTCTCGAATGCTCAACCACTCGGTACTGTATATGGCCCATACGACCCAGGGAAGATCCATCCCAGAACACATATATCACTGACTATAAGTCACCTAGTACCGAGGAAAGCCAATCAAGCCCTGTGGAGAAGATCCATCTCCAGGTATCAAGTACTTCGGACAAGATCTATGTCCAGGGAAGATCCATCAATCAATAATATCAACCGTGCTCACTGGGGGTGTGTTACAGACTCTAGAAGGGCTCCTACAGCCCAAGCGCTAGCATAAAATTAGTATAACCGCTGCGGCGTGTAGCCTGATCCCATAACTGTCACTCATAGACAGGCTCTCAGCCTCACTCAGTCATCAATCTCTCCAGTCACACTCATGGGCTCACAATATCATGAAAACTAGCCCGAAACAATGGTATGATGTATCAATAAACAACAACTAAGACAGAGATATGATATGAAATGCATGAACATGACTGAGTACATAATATCAATGAAGTCAGTGAGATGACAGCAAGAAACGACCACTAGGGGTCCCAACAGTACCGGCATAAAGCCTAAACATGATATCTAGCATGATTGATAGCTCAATTACTCTATCACAAGATAAAAACGCGGATATCAATAAAATAGAGTCACTATACAGTGCCATGGAATCAACCAGGCCACAATTCTCACGGTGCACACTCGCACGCCCATCACATGGCATGTGCGTCACCTCAATACCAATCGCATAACACATAGTTCGGGGTTTCGAACCCTTAGAACCAAGTTTGAAAGCGTTACTTACCTCAAATCAATCAAAGTCCTACTCCGGAATGCCCTTGCCTCTCAATTCGGCCTCCGAACATCTCGAATATTGCCACAAGTAATAAAATACGATCAATATGGTCTAAAGGAATCAATTCCACAAGAAAAATACCAAATTACAGCCAAAAATCCAAAATTGACTCAAACCCGGCCCCTGAGCCCATATCTCGAAATTCGACAAAAGTCACAAAACTCGAAAGACCATTCATTCAAGAGACTAACCATATGATATTCATCAAAATCTAACATCATTTGGTCCTTCAAACCCTCAAATTACACTCTCCGAAATCCCAAGCCCTAACACCCAAATTTTCACTCCCAAACTCCACTAATTAGAGGATACAACAACGAAAAAATACCATAGTTAGGAGTATTAGAGCTCAAGCATCTTACCTCACTGAAAAACCCTTGAATCCCCTTCAAAATCACCCCAAAAGCTACAAGAACCGAATTGAAAATAGTGGAAATGAACAAAAATTCGCGAAGTCTTCATTTTATAGTTTCTGCCCAGGCTTTTCGCACCTGCGGCTCAGAATGTGCACCTGTGGTGCCGCATTTGCACAAAAACCTCCGCACCTGTGGAAAATCACTTAAATCACCAACTTCGCGCCTGCGCTCCCTATCCGCATTTGCGACTTCATAGGTGCGGAAAAGACCTTGCACCTGCGGCCACTGCCTGACCTCCTCTCTTTCGCTTATGCGGGCACCTACCCGCGTCTGCGGGCTTGAAGATGCGCACACCCACTCGCACCTGCATCAGTCCCACCGCACCTGCAGCATCGCACCTGAAGCCCTACCCTCGCAGGTGCGATTACACAAGCAACAACCAACTTCAGCAATTCTCCAAACTTCAAACTTGTTCCGTTAACCACCCGAAACAGACCCGAGGCCCTCGGGGCCTCAACCAAATATGACAACAAGTCCTATAACACCATACGAACTAAGTCGAACCTTCAAATCACTCAAAATAACATCAAAACACCAAATTACCCTCAGATTCAAGCCTAAGAACTTCTAAACGTCTGAATTCCACCAACGACGCCGAAACCTACTAAACCACATCCGAATGACCTCACATTTTACGCACACATCACAACTGATACTACAAACCTATTCCAACTTCCGAAAATCCATTTCGACCCCGATATCAAATTTTCCACTGCCAACCGAAATCGCCAAATTTCCAACTTTCGCCAATTCAAGCCTAATTCCACTACGTATCTTCAAATCACATTCCGGACGTGCCCCTAAGTCCAATATCACCTAACGAAGCTAGCGTAATCATCAAAATTCTAATCCAAGACTGTTTAGACATAAGTCACATCCGGTTGATTTTTCCAACTTAAGCTTCTAAATAAGAGACTAAGTAACCATTTCAGTTCGAAACCACTCCGGACCCAAAACAACTAATCCGGTATAGTATAACATAGCTGAAAAGCACAAAAGAAGAAGAAATGGGGGAAAACGGGGCTATAACTCTCGAACGACCGGCCGTGTTGTTACAATGGCCAAATGAGCCAAGGAAATATTGTCGTTATGAATGACTATCACTAATGAGAACTTATACAATGTGAAAGATATTGAGGTGAGTACAATTGTATTTATGTTACCTCTATGTGCAAATCAAATCAAAAATCTGTTTGGGAGCATCATTAGCAAAACCGAGGAAGGGTGGGTCATAAGGCCCACACCTAAAACTACATGTGCCGTTGTAAGGGTGGATTGGGATTATTCCCCTTATTTGGGATGAAATTGGAACCTTTGGGAAATTGTGATATTATTCCCCTTAATTGGCATGTAACAGGAACCTTTGTGGATTGGAAAAGTCAACCCACACGGCATATGTGGGAAGGCGACCTAGCTGATCGGGTAGAGATCAGATGCCATATTGCGCATATGGTGGTACTACTCTTGGTAACAAATTTCTTTCATATCACATGTCAAACCACATTGTTCGTGGGGAGATGGTCTAGCCAATCGGGCATGATCGAACTCCGTGCTAACACAGACGGTGGTATATCGGTGCTAATGATCTCCCAACCAAAAATTTTATATGAAGTTCATATTTTGAAAATTATTATGTTTTTAACTGAACATTTGGATATTGTGGATGGTGAATTGGTGTTTCTATGTATTGCCTTTTCTTATATAGGTATTCTATTTTGAAAGAGGATTTTTAGCTATACATACTAGTGCTATTCGACAGTACTAACATTCCTTTTTGCTGGGGGCACTGCATCTTTAATGGATGCAGGTGGTTCTACAGTAGGCGGCATTGATCAGTAATAGCAGTGCACTCTTTTCAGCTAATTTGGTGAGCCCCACTTCATTTCGGGGTCATGTGTCTTTTGTTTCTCATGTACTGTGTTTTGAGGTATAACCGGGGCCTTGTTGCCGGCATTTCCATATTACTCTTCTATTGTACTTAGAGGCTTCGTAAATGGGTTGTGGGTTGGGGTTGATGTTGGGAATTAAATTAGAAATGTTGTTTTTTGGAAATCATGTTTTTCATTAACTCTATAAACTCGTAATATTTTGGAAATTATGAATGAAGTTGCTAATGGGAATAAAAAGGAAGTTGTTAATAAAATCTTTTCAGTGTTTGATTAATGGAGTACGTATCCTCTTTATTCATGGATGAGTTTGGGTATAAGAAAATCTAATAGGCTTGCTCGGCCGGGTTCTCTCGGTTGAGCGCCGGCCGCGCTCCCCGAGTTTGGGGCGTGACAAACTTGGTATGAGAGGCTAAGGTTTTAAAGTGTCCTAGGATGTCTCGGAGCTGTGTCTAGTAGAGTCCTTCTTATTAATGTGTGTTATCAAGCACATCTATAACGAGGAGGCTACTTGGACATTTAGGAATTTCACACTTCTTTGATACTCCAGATCGTGCAATAGAGCTCAAGATAGGAAGCTAAATTTCTCGTCATGTCTCATTTTCCATATGAATAACCCACGAGTTCGAAGCAACAAGGAGGGAATGAAAGAACGAGTTGCTAGGGAAAGTGTCCTTGTTCTTATTAATGTTACCGCGCACCACCGGAATATGTGGTGAGATCACCTAAGAAATGAAAGAGGATTATTGGCATCAATAAGCCAAATTGTTTGGTATAAAAGAAGAGCCACTCGGGTTTATGTTGGATGATTCTTAAAATATGTTATGGTTGTGGAAAGAGGGGGCACAAGAAGAACAAATGCTCTTAGGTTGGATACACCCATCCCGGTCTGCCCGATATGTGAGCGGGAATATTTTTACGTCATGTTGTGAGTATGCTCAGAAGCGTGTTGGGGGTGGTAGATTGGGGCAATTCCAAAAAGCCTATACAACGAGCTATTATAGATATTGTTAATCCTATCACGGGTCCTGGAGGAAGGATAAGGGGGATGCTTATGATGTATGCAAAAAGGGTAAATATCAGGTAAGTGGGGCGAGTCAGTTTAGCGGACCCCATCCTCGCTGTGTGAAGTGTATGAGTTGTCATTCGGGGCTACGTCACTATGGTACTAATGTATGTTTTGGATGTGGAGTAGAGGGGCATCAATTAAGGTACTGCCCTGTCAATCTAAAGTCATCAAGTAAGTCGTCCATTAGTACATCATTATGAACACACATAATTTTTCCTTGTTGTATATGTACATCCATATTGAAGAGCCTTTATAAACACGGTCTTACCAAGACGCTGAATCACAAAACATTGCATGTACTTACTTTCTAAACGAGACGCATTATTCATGAAACCACTCTATCACAAATTCTCTTATTTACAACCTCTTGAGGAATTGGGTTTTATAATGATTTCCTTGGAATGAGTTATAAACCTAAGTTAATATTTCCCACTTGCTTCCCTAAATTCTCAACAAAGGACTATACCTGATGAAATTTTACAGAACCTTTTGATTCGAATGGATAACATCTGCTCACTTGTGCTTATGCATGCACAATCATTAAATTTGCCTATATGGTATCAAATCCAATGTAAGGCAGCCTAGTGCCGAGATCTTTCTTGAGCTAGTCTCTTTCTGTGCACGTGACTCATATGGTTTGAACAATCACTTTACTCCTTTGTGAATATTATCATGAATCCTTTTCAATGTTTAGTAACATAAGAGCACATATTATGAATATATTGATTTGAAAGACAAATTCGTCATATCTCCAGTCCTCTCATATAGGATCAACTATTGGCAAAGATTAAGTTGTGAGAATGATAATAATCTCACAAGTGTTGAACTTCTTTTTCATCCCCATGGGCTTGTGACATAGATTCCCTGTGTTAGTTAATGTTAAGAGCGTAATGCAATTTTATGCATTTTGAAACCCATATCACATTCGGGGTGCCAAAATATTCTCATTTAGAGTTGAACTAATTTTCCCTACACACCAGGAGACGACTGGTGTCATGTACTTGGCCATTTCTCTTTGAGGCATACTATTGCCGAACAAGGCACATATGGTACGAAACAATTGTTGTTGTCCTTTTCATGACTCATAGTCTTCCAAGAATAACTGACGCTAATGTCTTTATCCTTTCGATTATACCTCCTATATGTCACATATCAAAGAAGAAGCGTCATCCCATGATCAAATATATTGGATAAGAAATTTTATGATAATATTCAAGCTAACACATCTTAGAGTAATTGTTGGAGGTCGCCAATGGCTTAGTCTGGGTGTTCGGTGTAGGGATTTAGAGTTGAAGAAAGGGAACGGGTTATTCCCAAGATTTTCTCTATGAATATATTGGGTGAATTGTTAAAGAAGGCAAAGTATGTGTCGTCACATTAGGCCTTATGGAATATTGAAGGAAATAGGTCAAACTATGAATATGATGTTTTCCCATTGTTGTCCTCCATGCACCCAATGCATCATGTATCTAGATTCCAGAAGGTTGTTGGAAATCCTTTGCCTATCGTTCAGGTGGAAACTACTGAAGGTGAAGTTAATGGGTAATTTGCTTATAAGAAGTACCTAGTGGTCATCGCTGTTAGATAAGTCCGAAAATTGAGATCTGCCTCTTTTAAAGTAAAGGATGTATTCTCATATGCTTGTATAACCAAATGGTTGTGATTCAAAAGGGTACTTGTTATATATTATGATTTAAATATGTGCAACTCATGTCTAGATACCACTTCTGTTAATGTAATTCCCTTAATGTTGAGATCAGTGTTGTTGAAATATACTGTGATGCTTTGTTGAGTTATGGATATGTTGTTAGGGTAGTTTTGGTGATTCTCTGGCAGGTGGTTAGGCCTAATTACAGGGAAGATACTGCTGAAATTTCTAAAAAGTTTTAAAGTTAGTCAAATTTGGGGGATTGAAATATTTGAAAGAAGAGTCGAGTTATGTTAAGTGTTTAGGGCCGGGCCACATTCTACTCCTTATTCGAGGACGAATGATCCTAAGTGGGGGAGAATGTAAGGCCCCATAAAAAAAAAATTCAAATGATTTAAGATTTTAATGTGCGCCAATGGTATTTGGGAATAACGTATTTGAGTATTATAGGAGACCTATGGGATAGATCCACATCATGTTGAATTGATAATGTATGTTTAAGGTGTGTTGAAACATACTAAGGAGTTTTGGGATGGCAAGAACTTGTGTGGAACAAGTTGGACACATTAAGTGGAAAGGATGTTTCAATTGGCACAAGACCCGACTTCAAATGAATATAACTCCCTCAATATAATGACTTAGGTGGTTATCTACGTATCAAATTAAAGCCCTTTGATCTAGTTTCCAACGCATCAAACCGATCATCATTTGGATATGCATAGAGAAAGTTATGGCCATTTTACTAGACCTGTGTCATATTCGCGGCCAGATGCGCGGCCGCGCATATTTGAGAGTTTCTGCCTCAGGTGCGTGTCCAGATGCGCGGCCACTTGCCTGGGTGCGTGGCCGCACACGTAGGAGCCCATTGAATAACCCCAACAATAGGTAGAGAGAGGGGCTAAGTCATTTCTTCAAGACTAGGGTTTTCTCTCCACCACCCATCCGGCCAAGGCTTCCAATACACAACTAAGGTGAGTTTTTAAGTGTATTTTTATGAAGATTTCACTTCTCATTCACTAGTTAAAACAAGGTTTTGTATTGGATTCCATAGGATTTCTTCAAAATCTCAAGAAAACCCCAAAAGTTGACTTTCAAGATTTGGTCTACAAGAGGTAATCTTTCACCCTTAAACCTACATGCATGGATTGCTAGTGAATAAATGAGCAAGGAATAAGTACTAGCACTTATGAGATAGTGATTGGAAATCATAAATACTTAAACTAGATTATTGGGTATGGTAGAGATTTTGTAATGAGTTAATTAGTAAAATTTGGTAGATGTGAGTTCATTGATGATTATAATGGTGCTAAGAAGGTAGTTAGTGGACAAAGGATGTTGTAGTATCTCTCGTTGGTGGTAAGGAGGTATTGTTGGATGAAGAAACACCATTACTAGAGGTAATTGAATGTTATGCACTCTAGGTGTTTGATAAAATGCCAAAATGACCAAAAACTTTGAAATATTTACTGATATTTGTCCAATTGAATTATGTTGATGTAGATTGAAGTTGTAAGAGTAGTGAGTGGTTTTAATATCGCTAAAGGGCTCCATCAAGGTATGTTGGCTAAACTTTCTCTCTTAAAATCGAATTCCATAATGTTCCGTAAGATCAAGTTTGATTGGCTCAAGATTCCTAACTTCTATATTCCGGGTTATTCCCTATAAACTTGGCTATTCCGAATGAGCCTTATGTCAAAAGATAGTTGTTCAAAGTATGGTTTGCGTATTAAAATACAATGTCTTGGAGTCGTGTTCCAAATGAAGGTTATGATGCCAAATTGTGTGAGAAAATCTCAATATTCTTAAGACTCTTAATTGCTCATATGTGTACCTAAAGTCTTGAGTTGGAAATGTCTTATTGTTGATAATCTATAAAGGTGGTAGGAAATGAAATAATTGAATTGGGGATATAGTGTGTGGCCAAAGTGCCATGAATTTAAGTTATGATTATGACTAGTAGTGCAAATGATTTGAGAGGATGCGATAAAGAATATGAAATGAGCATCGACTTAACTGTGTTATAAGCGATTTGGAAAATAGAATTTACCTAAGAGCTTTTGTACTCAATTTATGCCCATTAGTGGCTGCTTTAACTAATGCTTTGCTTTATAAATATATCCAGTGTGATTCGAGTTCTATATACTCATGTGTTGAAATTGTACATTGTCATTTCTGGGGAAGAGTATTGCAAGAGTAAATGGTGTATTGATTGTTTATGATTTTTCATGTGTGTTTCTATTGTTGATTGGTATGCCTCATTCTTTGGGAAGAAACCATCTGTGTTTGAAGTTCCCATTTCAAATGGATTTGAAGTATATGATTTCTAAAATATTCTATATGTTGATATTTGATGGTGATCTTTGAAATTGAAAGAGGTGATAGCGTGGAATATAAAATACGGCCATTGTGCCAGGAATAACGAATCTTGTGAATGGCCAAATGAGCCAAGGAAATATTGTCGTTATGAATGACTGGAAATACTAATGAGAACTTATACAATGTGAAAGATGTTGAGGTGAGAACAATTGTATTTATGTTACCTCTGTGTGCAAATC
Organism: Nicotiana tomentosiformis; assembly: GCF_000390325.3. Taxonomy (NCBI): domain Eukaryota; kingdom Viridiplantae; phylum Streptophyta; class Magnoliopsida; order Solanales; family Solanaceae; genus Nicotiana; species Nicotiana tomentosiformis. The sequence continues at coordinate 61,276,385 of NC_090815.1, read as the reverse complement.
AAATAAAATATGTTTTTGGGAGCATCATTAACAAAACCGAAGAAGGGTGGGTCATAAGGCCTACACCTAAAACTACACGTGCCGGTGTAGGGGTGGATTGGGATTATTCCCCTTATTTAGGATAAAATTGGAACCTTTGGGAAATTGTGATATTATTCCCCTTAAATGGGATGAAACTGGAACCTTTGTGGATTGGAAAAGTCAACCCACACGGCATATGTGAGAAGGCGGCCTAGCTGATCGGGTGGAGATCAGACACCATATTGCGCATTTGGTGGTACTACTTTTGGTAACAACTTTCTTTCGCATCACATATCAAACCACATTGTTCGTGGGGAGATGGCCTAGCTGACCGGGCGTGATCGAATCCCGTGCTAACACAGACGGTGATATATCGGTGCTAATGATCTCCCAACCAAAAAGTTTATATGAAGTTCGTATTTTGAAAATTATTATGTTTTTAACTGGACATTTGGATATTGTGGATGGTGACTTGGTGTTTATATGTGTTGCCTTTTCTTATATGGGTATTCTATTTTGAAAGAGGATTTTTAGCTATACATATCCTCTTTATTCATGGATGAGTTTGGGTAGAAGGAAATCTAATAGGCTTGCTCGGCCGGGTTCTCTCGGTTGAGCGCCGGTTGCGCTCCCCGAGTTTGGGGCGTGACATCTACTCGGCTCAAACCAACCAATCAGAGAACGACATCACCTCCCATATAATACCTCATACGGAGCCATATGTGTGCTCGACTGATAGATGTTGTTGTATGCAAACTCAGCTAATGAAAGAAACTGATCCCACTAGCCTCCAAAATCTATGACACAAGCTCTCAACATATCCTCCAAAATTTGAATAGTCTATTCAAACTGCCCATTCATTTGAGGGTAAAATAAAGTGCTTAACTCAACCTGCGTGCCCAACTCACGCTAAATCACTCTAAAAAAATGCAAAGTAAACTAAGCTCCGCGATCCGAGATGATAGAAACAGGCACACCATGCAAGCGGACAATCTCCCTGATGTATATCTTAGCCAACTGCTCCACAGTGTAGAAAGTCATTGATAACGACAAGGTCGGGAATCCAAACTAGAGTAAGAATTTGAAAAGTAAATGCGGAAGCAATAACAATAAGGAATTGAACAACTAGAACTAAAGGGCAGAAAATAAAGGATATGGGAAAATTCAAGGAATGAATTCCAAGAACTTCCAAGAACGCAAGTTCTATAGCCTTGACAAGATCAAAGCAACAACGTCTTGATTTATTGAAGAAATCAAACGCCTTTACTTAAAAGCAAATCAAAACAATAGATTCGGATCTTGACCGCTTTACGAGTAACTTGAGACAACAATTAATAACTAGTATTAATCGCCTTCTAAGAATACCACAAAGAAATCAAAGATATCACAATAGAGAAGTAATCTTACTACCTTGAACTATGAACTAGTAAAGGTTGAAAGATAAATCTCAAAGCACAAGTAACAAAGGTTCAAAAGAACTCTCAAAGTATGATATACTTAATCAATAATGAAGTGTCTCAATGAATGAGAAGAACTCCTTATTTATAGGAGTACTAAGGCACAAAAAGTCCTTAAAATTAGGTAGGTGGTTGCTAAGGCATAAAAAGTCATTACAATTAGGTAGGGTGATTGTTAAGGAGTAAGAAAAGTCATTACAATTAGGTGGGGGGGGCGGCCAAATCCCTTTGGGGCAGATTTGGACCTTAAAACTACTAATTTGGGCCATTGATTTGGACTCCAATTGGGCTCCCTTTGAAACACCCCCTTTGGACCTCTTTTAAGCTCATTTTGAGCCCCTTTGGTGGACTTCAAGGGCTGATTTGATGGCCCAATCTTCCTCCTCTTGGACTTCAATTTGGATCACCAAATAATTGTAAAACTTGGATAATTCATCTACTTTGGGCTTGAGCTCTTCCTCTACAATTAAAAGCTTCTTTATTTGCCATTGAAGTCCAACAACCTTAGAGTGCAACTCTTTAGCTTGAGATCTTGTAAATGGCCTTGGAGCTTCCAAAACTCTATCCCTGTCCTTGATGCTATCATTCCCCTCTTCTTGAAAAGAATTCGTCCCCGAATTCGATCCTACATCAAACAAAGACAAGTCAGCAACATTGAATGTAGCACTTACTTGGAACTCACCAGGTAGGTCTAGCTTGTAAGCATTGTCTCCAATCCTTTCAAGGACTTGAAATGGGCCATCTCCTCTAGGGTGCAACTTTGACTTCCTTTTGGAGGGAAATCTCTCCTTTCTAAAGTGAACCCAAACTAAATCTCCAGGTTTAAAAATTACTTGTTTTCGACCCTTATTCTTTCTCAAGGCAGTTTGCTCATTTTTCTTCTCAATTGCAAGCCTTGTTTGTTCATGAATTTTTTTCATCATCTCAGCCTTTGTCCTACCATCAAGATTAACAATATCATTAGTAGGTAATGGTAATAAATCAAGGGGAGTGAAGGGATTAAAACCATAAACAACCTCAAAAGGAGACATACCTGTAGAAGAATGGATTGTTCTATTGTAAGCAAATTCAATCATAGGTAAGTGAGCCTCCCAAGAAGTTAATTTACCTTTCAAAACAGCCCTCAACATGTTTCCTAAGGTTCTATTAACTACTTCAGTTTGTCCATCAGTTTGTGGGTGACAAGAAGTAGAAAACAACAATTTAGTGCCTAACTTCCCCCAAAACACACGCCAAAAGTGGCTCAAAAACATAGCATCCCTATCACTAACAATAGTTCTAGATATACCATGCAATTTGACAACTTCTTTTACAAAAAGATCAGCAACATGTGAAGAATCATTAGTCTTTAAACAAGGAATAAAACGAGCCATTTTGGAGAACCTATCTACCACAACATATATACTATCCTTACCATACCTTGTTCTAGGCAAACCTAACACAAAATTCATAGAAATATCAATCCAAGGTGAAGTAGGAACAGGTAGTGGCGTGTAAAGACCATGTGGTAACACTTTAGATTTAGCTTGTTTACATTCCAAACACTATGCACATATTCTTTCAACATCTTTTCTCATTCCAGGCCAAAAAAAATTTTCAGCAAGTATGTCTAGAGTCTTTGGGACTCCAAAGTGACCCATAAGCCCTCCACAATGTGCTTCCCTTACAAATACTTCACGTAAAGAGCAATTAGGGATACACAACTTATTTTACTTAAAGAGAAACCCATCTTGGAGGTTAAACCTCTCAAAAGGACCCAACTTACAATCTGCAAAAATCTTTCCAAAATCAACATCATTAGCATAAAGTCCCTTGATTTGATCAAAACCCATCAATTTAGAAGTCAGGGTAGAAACTATGACATACCTTCTTGAAAGTGCATCCGCAACATCATTCTCTTTCCCTTGTTTGTAAGAAATTACATAAGGAAAAGTTTTAATGAATTCAACCCACTTAGCATGCCTTCTACTAAGCTTACCTTGACTCTTCAAGTATTTCAAGGATTCATGGTCAGTTTTAATGACAAACTCTCTTGGCCACAAGTAATGTTGCCATGTGGCTAAAGCCCTTACCAAAGCATATAGCTCTTTGTCATAAGTGGAATAGTTCAATGTGGCTCCACTCAACTTCTCACTAAAGTAGGCAATAGGTTTAGAATCTTGCATCAAAACAGCACCTATTCCTTTGCCAGAAGCATCACATTCAATTTCAAAAGATTTAGAAAAATCAGGCAATTGTAACAATGGAGCAGAACATAACTTTTCTTTCAACAAATTAAAAGCATCTTCTTGTTCTTTTCCCCATGTAAAAATCTTATCCTTTTTAATAACTTCAGTTAAAGGAGAAGCAATGGTGCTAAAGTCTCTCACAAACCTCCTATAAAAACTAGCAAGTCCATGAAAGCTCCTAACTTCAGTTACACTCTTAGGTTTTGGCCATTCTTTTATTGCTTTAATTTTCTCTTCATCAACCTCAACTCCTTTAGAACTAACCACAAAACCCAAAAAAATCACACGATCCACACAAAAAGTACACTTTTTAAGATTAGCAAATAAGAGTTGCTTTCTAAGAACTTCAAAAACTTGTTTTAGGTGTTCTACATGCTCTTCTAAAGTGTTAGAAAAGATCAAGATATCATCGAAGTACACCACAACAAATTTTCCATGAAAATCCTTAAAGATATGATTCATTAATCTCATGAAAGTGCTAGGTGCATTAGTCAAGCCAAAAGGCATAACTAACCACTCATAAAGCCCATATTTGGTCTTAAAAGCAGTTTTCCATTCATCTCCAGGATTCATTCGAATCTGATGGTAACCACTTTTTAGATCAATTTTAGAAAAGATTTTGGATCCATGTAATTGATCCAACATGTCATCAAGACGAGGAATAGGATGGCGATACTTTACCGTTATCTTGTTGATTGTTCTACAATCCACGCACATCCTCCAAGTTCCATCCTTTTTGGGTACCAATAGGACGGGAACAGAGCAAGGGCTCATGCTCTCTCTCACAAAACCTTTCTCAAGCAGCTCCTCAACTTGCCTTTGAAGCTCTTTTGTCTCTTCTGGATTACTCCTATAAGCAGGCCTATTTGGGATTTGTGATCCAGGCACAAAATCAATTTGATGCTCAATGCCACGTAAAGGTGGCAATCCATTAGGAATATCTTCAGGAAAGACATCTTCAAAATCCTGCAAAAGAGAAGAAATACTACTTGGCAAAGAAGAAGTTAGTAACTCAGAATTAATCAAAACTTCTTTGTAAGTAAGTAGTATTATGGGCAACCCCTCTTTTCTTGCATTTAAACACTCTTTGGCTTTTATATAAAAACTCTCTTTTTTATTTCCTTAGCCTCTTTCCTCTCACCAAGACTTTCTATTTTTTCATTCATGCCCCTTTTTATCTCTTCTCTCAAATTGTTGCCCTCTCTCTCTTTCTCTCGGCCATCTCTCTTTTTTTCCAACTCTTGGCCTCCTTTCTTTTCTTTTTCCTCAAGCTTACTTTTTATCCCTCCCCTTGGTTTTCCCATTGTTTCCCTTAATCTCTTTTGATCTTCAAACACTTGAGAAGGAGATAAAGGTGCAAGAGTAAATTTCCTGCCATTTAGCTCAAGAGAATATATATTCTTCCTTCCATCATGAAAAACATTCCTAGCCAAGGACGACCCAGTAAGATATGACAAGTTTGCATAGGGACTATGTCACAAAGAATATCATCCTCATATCTACCAACATTGAATGAAATCATGCATTGTTTGTTTACCTTTAGTTCACCACTATCATTTAACCATTGGAGTCTATAGGGAGTAGGGTGTTTCATGCATGCAAGTCCCAATTTTTCCACAAAGTATGAACTCACCACATTATCACAACTACCACTATCAATGATCATAGAACAAGTTTTCCCCTTTATCCCACACCTAGTATGGAATATATTCTCCCTTTGTTCTTCACTATTGCTTCCCAAATTGATAGTCATAATCCTCCTAACTACCCCAATCATGCCATCATTAGGTAGTTCTATATCATCATCATTACTCACATCTCCCTCTTCTTCTCCCTCACTTTTTTCACTCTCATATCCTCCATCTTCTCTAAGAATGATGTTTCTTCTACTTGGACATTCATGCATCATATGCCCCCTTCCTTTACATTTATGACACTGAATAGAACTAGAAGGTGTAAAAGGTTTAGAGTTAAAGGTTTTACCTCCATCTTTGTTCTCAGATTTACCTTTATCCTTGTCTTATTGAGGTCTAGAAGAACTCTTCATCTCTTGATTCGACCATGGCTTCTTGGAGATGGTGTTTGACCGACCTTTCCATGAGCTAGCTTGCTTTCTTTTATTTTGATTTTCTACCTTTACAGACAAATCAACTAACTCATCTATTATTACATATTGTTGTAATTCTACTACATCAGCTATTTCCTTATTTAAACCATTTAAAAACCTAGCCATTGTAGCCTCTCCTTCCTCCATACAATTAGCTTGGATCATAACCATATCCATAGCCTTAAAGTACTCATCCACAAACATGGACCCTTGCTTCAATGTTTGAAGGCGTTGTTGTAGCTCTCTTTGAAAGTGTGATGGTATGAATCTCTTTCTCATCACCCTCTTCATCTCAGCCCAAGTAGCAATTGGTGCTTGTCCTTCTTGCAATCTGTCCCTAGTAAGCTTTTTCCACCAAATAGCAGCATAGTCAGAAAACTCAACAATAGCAAGTTTAACCTTCTTACCCTCAGAGTAGTTGTGGCAGTCAAATATGGCTTCAACCTTTCTCTCCCAATCAAGGTACAAGTCTGGATCCCTTATTCCCTTGAAAGATGGCATCTTCATCTTTATACTACTTATATTATCATCTTCTACTCTACCTCTTTGTCCCCTCCTATCTCTTCCCACCCTATCAAAATCGATATCATTAAAATCATCTATTGGGTTTTCTTGATTTACAATGGGAGCAAGGGGTACATTTCTCCTAGCTTGGGGCCTAACATTATTTTCCCTTCTAAGTTCAGCTATTGTATCATTTTGCTCAGCAATGGTGTCCCTCATCTCTTGGAGTTGCAAATTCCACCTTTCGAATTGTTGATGCATAGCTTGCAAGGTAAAATCATTTCTTGCTTTGATTTCGGCGTCTTGGAGAACCCTTCGTTCATCATCACTACCTGTATGTGATATCTTAAAAAACTATATCAGAAAATTGATTTTTTTCTCAATTGTTCTCACACACACTTTGCCTTTTTTTTCTCTCTAGAAATAACCTTTGAACTTTCACTCTGTAGATTTATAGTTAAACCCAACTCGTATAAAGTTCTTAGTAGTAAAATATAGATTTTGGGGGATCAAATGAAAGAAGAACCAAATCCTAGAACTATTAGGCTCGGTTGAAACAAGACACGAACAAAAGGAAATGATTATATATTTAGATTAGAAAGGTAAGAAAAATTGAATTTTTGTCTTATCTTTGAAATCTGGGATCCCCTCTTCTTGTTTCCTTTGATAGTTTTTGGAAACAAATTAGATACAAAAGAAAGTTCCTAGAGAGCAAGCAATGTTTTTTTAAAAAAAAAATTGATTTTCGTTTTTTTTTTGTTTGTTTTTTTTTTTTTTTTTTTAACTTTTTTTTTTTACTCTTAGTATTCAAGAAATCCCCAGAATTATCAAGAACGAAACCTTGATAGAACCGCTCTGATACCACTTGATAACGACAAGGTCGGGAATCCAAACTAGAGTAAGAATTTGAAAAGTAAATGCGGAAGCAATAACAATAAGGAATTGAACAACTAGAACTAAAGGGCAAAAAATAAAGGATATGGGAAAATTCAAGGAAAGAATTCCAAGAACTTCCAAGAACGCAAGTTCTATAGCCTTGACAAGATCAAAGCAACAACGTCTTGATTTATTGAAGAAATCAAACGCCTTTACTTAAAAGCAAATCAAAACAATAGATTCGGATCTTGACCGCTTTACGAGTAACTTGAGACAACAATTAATAACTAGTATTAATCGCCTTCTAAGAATACCACAAAGAAATCAAAGATATCACAATAGAGAAGTAATCTTACTACCTTGAACTATGAACTAGTAAAGGTTGAAAGATAAATCTCAAAGCACAAGTAACAAAGGTTCAAAAGAACTCTCAAAGTATGATATACTTAATCAATAATGAAGTGTCTCAATGAATGAGAAGAACTCCTTATTTATAGGAGTACTAAGGCACAAAAAGTCCTTAAAATTAGGTAGGGTGGTTGCTAAGGCATAAAAAGTCATTACAATTAGGTAGGGTGATTGCTAAGGAGTAAGAAAAGTCATTACAATTAGGTGGGGGGCGGCCAAATCCCTTTGGGGCAGATTTGGACCTTAAAACTACTAGTTTGGGCCATTGATTTGGACTCCAATTGGGCTCCCTTTGAAACACCCCCTTTGGACCTCTTTTAAGCTCATTTTGAGCCCCTTTGGTGGACTTCAAGGGCTGATTTGGTGGCCCAATCTTCCTCCTCTTGGACTTCAATTTGGATCACCAAATAATTATAAAACTTGGATAATTCATCTACTTTGGGCTTGAGCTCTTCCTCTACAATTAAAAGCTTCTTTATTTGCCATTGAAGTCCAGTAACCTTAGAGTGCAACTCTTTAGCTTGAGATCTTGTAAATGGCCTTGGAGCTTCCAAAACTCTATCCTTGTCCTTGATGCTATCAGTCATGATTGGAATGAAATGTGCAGACTTGGTCCATCTGTCCACAATGACTTACACAATGTCAAATCTCCTCAATGTCCGTGGCAACCCTACCAAAAAGTCCATAGTGATGCATTCCCACTTCCACTACAGTATCTCAATCTTCCGAAGAAAACCACCTAGTCTTTGATGTTCATACTTGACTTGCTGACAATTTAGACACCATGCAACATGCCCAACAATGTATTTCTTCATCCCGCGCAACCAATAATGCTGCTTCAAGTCTTGATACATCTTCATAGCACCTGGGTGAATAGAATACAATGAACTATTTGCCTCCTCTAGAATTAACTCCCTCAACCCATCCATATCAGGAACACAAATCCGACCTTGAAGCCTCAATACACTGTCATCACCAATAGCCACCTCCTTAGCACTACCTCGATGCACCCTATCCTTAAGGATAAGCGAATTGGGATCATCATATTAATGACCTTAATGCATTCAAAAAAGGATGATTGAGATACAACACAAGCAAGAACTCTTCTAGGCTCCGACATATCCAATCTCACGAATGTGTTGGCCAAAGCCTGAACATCCATAGCCAAAGTCCTCTCCCTAACTGGAATAAATGCTAAACTCCCCATACTATCTGCCTTTCTACAAAAGTCGTCTACTACCACATTGGCCTTCCTCGAATGATAAAGAATAGTGATATCATAATCCTTCAACAGCTCCAACCATCTCTGTTGCCTCAAATTCAAATCTTTCCATTTAAATAGATGTTGGAGACTCCGATGATCCGTATACACCTCACAAGACACACTATATAAGTAATGCCTTCAAATCTTTAGCGCACGCACAATTGCTGCTAACTCCAAATCATATACTGGATAGTTCTTCTCATGGGGCTTCAATTGGCACAATGCATAGGCAATCACCCTACCATCATACATCAAAACATACCCAATGCCAACTTGCAAAGACTCACAATATACAGTATATGACCCCGATCCTGAAGGAAAAACCAACACTGGAGCTGTAGCCAAAGCAGTCTTGAGCTTTTGAAAGCTCTCCACACAATCATCCGACCACCTGAAGGGAGCGCCCTTGCGAGTCAACTTAGTCAATAGAGTAGAAATAGATAAGAATCCCTCTACAAAGTGGTGGTAGTAACCAACCAAACCCAAAAGGCTCCTGATCTCAGTAGCGGTAGAAGGACTGGGCCAACTTTAAACTGCCTCAATCTTCTTCAGCTCCATCTTGATCCTATCACTAGATACCATATGACCTAAGAACGACATCAGTTGAACCAAAATTCGCACTTGGAGAATAAAACAAACTAATTCTTTGTCACGCCCCGAAGCTGGAGGCGAGACCGGCACCCGGTGCCTCACTTAACATAGCATACCAACGTGCGACTGAGGGACTCTGAACATACAATGTCATACTTTGGCCATGGGGCCATATTGCAAGACAATTTGCAAAGCAGAATATAAAATAGAACGGAAACTAGCTTTGACTAAACACCAATATAAAGATGGGCCGACAAGGACGTCATAACTACTACAGTTGACAAATCAACAAAATATACATATAAAGCCTACAAGCCCAACATGCTGCACTAACTGACAAGATATGTTTACAAGCCTCTACTGATGGATGTACTTTGATCGGATCAGGGCCCCGACCTACCCATAACATATATATATATATAATATGTACACAAAACCCTAGACCCGGCAATTCCGAAGGACGTGGAGCTTACCAATTAGGCTGAACTCGGGCAACACCTACTGAGGAGGTCTACCCGTCTGTCTATCTGAACCTGCACACATGAAATGCAGCGTCCCCAAAAAAGGGACGTCAGTACGAAATAATGTACCGAGTATGTAAGGCAATAAAATAACTGAAAGCTGAAACTGAACTAATAATATAATAATTGAAAGTAACTGGGAGTCAAAGATGATCTAGAGATATACTTACCTGCTGATACTGACTCAACTCCTTATATATAGTAAGTAAAATAAATGTCCGTCCCTATAAGGCTCGGTACGTGTAACTGCTCAGCCGTAGTAAGCTCGCCCAGAGGCGCTTGGCCATAGTAGGCACTGTATCTCGGCCATCTCGTGCTCGCTCATAGGTGCTCGGCCACAGTAGGCTCAGTATATAACTTACCATCAGATCAGAGGTTGCCCAATAGGGGCCTGCCCACCGATTATATCTCGATGGTGGTGAAAATACTGTAATACTGTATATATATAGACCCTCTGCTCTATTGACTGGAAGAAGACAATACTCAATTGAATATAAAGTCCCGATAAGGGAGAATACTGTAACATATGAGACCAGGATAATGTATATAAATTCGGGAGTATGAACTACTCTTTATACCTCATTATCAAACATATATAGTTACGAGATCATACCAAAATGAAGGAAGTGCTTAGCCTTAACATACCTTATCACAATCTTTCCAATCACCAAGTTGAACTTGCCTCTTCGCACCTTAATCTACAACAACGATAATAATACTATCATTAAGTTACAAAAGGTACAACTATCGCATAACGAACGACAAGCTTATTTTGTATTAAAACAGGCAGCATCTCCCCTATAATCCTTACTTACTCCAAATTCAAGATAACACCAACAACACAAGAACACAATGATAACAACATATATACATTATTTTCCAACCTTATATACACCACAAAATACTACAAAACAGCCCAACACACCCCAATCTCTTCATACACAAAACGATCACTGTAGTAGTGTCAAACAGCCTGAAAATATGACGACGAATGACCAGCCCACCACCCTGCATTTATGTGGTATTTCTCCACACCCTTCCGCCTCCAAAACACCACAAAATAGTAGTAAAACATGCAGCCCAACAATAACACAAAACAGTGCGCTACAAGTGAATAACTCGAACTCACGGCTTCCGATCACCATCCCGTGAGTTCTTACAAATATAGAACGACTTAACATGTATTTACAGCAGACAAAAATGGATGAAATAGAGCAGTAAACTTACCTTATTTGTTGGATAACTCAGCTCCTATCTTGGTTCTTCAAACTCTAGGTTTTACCTCCAATTAGAACTTGAAAGGGAGAGAAAATCAATTAGCGTTTGTGGGCAATATTTGGGAGGATTTTTGTGGAGCTTATGTCTGGTTATTATGCCCTATTATACGTCTAATATATGAAGTAAATAGGCCTTTAAAAGGCCTATTTGGACGATCCAAACTGGCCCATTTTTGGACTCTCATTTAAGCAAGTAGGTGACACACCTACTTGTCACCTAGCAGCTTGCACAGTCTCATAAAAACACATATATGTCTCTACTCCGATGTCGTATTGACAAAAAGTTCAATGAGTTAGAAACTAGACTCATAGATCTTCAATTTGATGGGTGGATCACCCCATAACTCTAAGTATATTGGGAGAAAATTGTAGTTACATTTGACCCAAAGTATCAGTAAAACTTATGAACGTAACATGTGATCACTTTCATCGACTTTTCGTCCACCACTCGCTTGACTTCAAAAAATAACACACGACTATCATACGAATAACATAACTCATAACATAACCTCGTTATCATATTAAGCACCCTAGTCTCACTCTTAAAGTACATGTTATAACATTCCCAACTTGTCGACTTTCGACGAAACATTATTTTCTTCAATTCTTTTAGCTTCTGAACCTTCCAACCCTCTTTGTACTTGTTGTTCATGATCTTCAACATTTGTAACCTCCGAGGTAACATGATAATTTTCTTTATATACTTCCAAATATGATCTCATTTTTGGTCTTACATTAGTTTGCTTACGACATACTTTTATGTACGAAAATATATGGTGTAACATCATTCCCCTCTTGGGAACATTCGTCCTCGAATGTTTATTCTTAGAGACTTTGGAAACTTTTTGCCAGAGTCTCCTCTGTACACTAGACTAAAACCAACTTGTACGCAGCCAAAAAATATACTATGCATGCCACACATGGCCAATGTCTATAAAGAGCAACACTTTGCCTCACACAGCCGTAAATCATAAATACTGAGAGTCTAAAAAATAAGAGCTTACCTGATGACCTATTAGTCTGAATAGAGCTGTGCTGTAGCATCCCATCTCGAGCCATATCTTCAGTTTGAAATAGGTGGGGATATTTAGACTTCATTTCTTCCTCCGCTTCCCACGTAATCTTATCCACGTTCTTGCTTCTCCATAAAACTTTCACGGAGGCTAGCTCCTTATTTCGTAGCTTGCGGATTTGTCGGCCTAGGATGGCAACTGGAACTTTCTCGTTTGACAAGTCATCCGTAATCTGTACATTATCAGTGAGCAACACTCGGGTAGGATCGCCAATGCACTTCTGTAGCATAGATAGGTGAAAAACCGGATGGACGGTCTCCAATTCCGAGGGCAATTCTAACTCATAAGCTACTTGCCCCACTCTTCGAATAATCCTATAAAGACCAATATACCGTGGGCTAAGCTTGCCTTTCTTGCTAAACCTCATCACGCCTGTCAAAGGTGATACCTTTAAGAATACCAAGTCATTAACCCCGAACTCTAATTCTCATCACCGCAGGTCAGAATATGACTTATGACGACTCTGAGCTGTCAACAATCGCTCCCGGATAAGCTTTACTTTCTCTACGACCTGCTGAACCAGGTCTGGCCCATGTAACCCAGATTCTCCAACATCAAACCACCCTATAGGAGATCTGCACTTACGCCCGTACAAAGCCTCGTACGGAGCTATCCGGATACTAGAGTGGTAACTGTTATTATATACAAACTCGACAAGAGGTGGATGTTCATCCCAACTTCTTTTAAAATCCAAGACACATGCTCGTAACATATCCTCGAGTGTCTGAATTGTGCGCTCGGCTTATCCCTCCATTTGTGGATGAAAAGTTGTGCTGAGATTCACTTGAGTCCCTAGACCTCTCTGAAATGACCTCCAAAAATGTGTTGTAAACTGGGCCCCACGGTCAGATATAATAGATACTGGTAGTAGCCGCACTATCTCCTTAATATATAACTTTGCATAATCTTCGGCTATATAAGTAGATCTGACTAGTAGGAAATGGGCTGATTTCAAGAGTCCATCGACTATCACCCATATAGAATCGAACTTACGATGAGAACGAGGCAAACCTGTTATGAAGTCCATATTTATCGCCTCCCATTTCAATGCCGGGATCTCTATAGTCTGCATTAGCCCTCCGGGCTTCTGATGCTCTACCTTCACCTGCTAGCAACTAGGACACCGGGCGACAAACTCAGCAATTTTCTTGTTTATATCATTCCACCAATACACATCCTTAATGTCATGATACATCTTCATCGACCCAGGATGAATGGAGTACCACGAATAATGTGCCTCTGATATAATCCTGTATCGTAGCCCTGCTACATCTGGAACACACAAACGAACCCTATATCTGAGAAACCCATCTCCCTTGAGCTCTAACAATGGCTTCTTCTGCTGCAGAACTCGCTCTCTCAACTCGACCAACTCTAGGTCCTCGTACTGCCTTTCCTTGACTTCAACTATGAGAGATGATTTTGCAGTGTTTTGGAGTACAACTCCACCATCGTCACAATCTACTAACCGAACCCCCAAACAAGCCAATTGATGAATCTCTCTAGCTAATTGTGCTAAGCTACCCATAGATCGGCGACTTAAGGTATCTACTACAACATTAGCTTTCATTGGATGGTAGAGAATGTTAACATCATAATCTTTCAATAACTCTAGCCATTGCCTCTGTCGCAAATTCAACTCTTTTTGCTTGAAGATATATTTGCAGGTTTTTATGATCTGTAAATACATCAACATGAACACCATATAAATAGTGCCGCCACATCTTAAGTGCATGTACAATCGCAGCTAACTCGAGGTCATGGGTCGGATAATTCCTCTCATGCTTCCTCTACTACCTTGAAGCATACGCAATCATCTTCCCATGTTGCATCAGGACACATCCTAACCCGACACCCGAGGCATCACAATACACGGCATAACCCTCTGGACCCTCTGGAAGTGTTAGAACTGGTGTTGAGGCCAACCTATTCTTAAGCTCTTGGAAACTCCGCTCGCAAGCCTCTGTCCACAGAAACTTAGTTTCTTTCTATGTCAACTTCATCAATGGTGCCGAAAGGGAAGAAAAACCCTCTACGAACTTCCGGTAGTATCCTGCTAAGCCTAGAAAGCTATGAACCTCTGTCGGAGTGGTAGGTCTAGTCTAGGATTTCACGGCCTCAATCTTTTAAGTGTCTACCTTTATACTTTCATAGCATACAATATGCCCCAATAATGCTACAGACTTTAACCAGAACTCACATTTAGAAAACTTAGCATACAACTTACGATCATGGCGGGTTTGAAGTACCGAGGTGGTACGCATGCTCATCCTCTGAACGTGAATAAACCGGAATATCATCAATAAATATTATCATGAACAGATCTAAAAATGGCTGGAATATGCTATTCATCAAGTCCAGAAATATAGCGGGTGCATTCGTCAACCCGAAGGACATGACAAGGAACTCGACTTTGCCATATCGGGTCCTAAAGGCTGTCTTCAGAATATCTTTCTCCCGAACTCTGACCTGGTGGTATCCCGACCTCAAATGTATCTTTGAAAGGAATCTAGGCCCCTACAACTTATCAAACAAGTCATCGATCCTTGGAAGTGGATACTTATTCTTAATAGTTACCGTGTTCAACTGCCTATAATCGATACACATCCTCCACGAGCCGTCTTTCTTCTGCACAAACAGGACTGGTGCACCCCAAGGTGAGGTACTGGGTCTGATGAAACCTTTCTCTGACAAATCGTTTAACTGCTCCTTCAACTACTTCAATTCGGAAGGTGCCATTCTATACGGAGGGATGGACATTGGTTGAGTTCCCGGAAGTAAATCGATGCTAAAATCAATCTCTCGCTCTGGAGGAATACTCGGAAGCTCATCTGGAAACACATCTGCATACTCTTTGACTACTGGAATAGATTGAAGTGTAGGTATCTCAGCATCTTCATCTCTAACTCGCACAATATTATAAATACACCCTTTTGTGATCATTTTCCTCGCCGTTAGATAGGAAATAAACCTACCTCTGGGTGTCGCTGAATTACCTACCCATTCAAGGACTGGCTCACCCAAAAAATAAAATATGGCTGCCCTTGCTCGGCAATCAACTGTGGCATAGCAAGCTGCCAACCAGTCTGTAACACCCCGAAAAAAAAAATTCGAAGTATTTAAGTGTAAAGCCCAGTAAAATTTGCAAAGAAAATAATATTTCATGGTGCCGGACTAGGCTTACGTGTTTGAGGATTGTAGAAATTCTTCGCGGCTCGAACTTTTTGGGTTGAACAATGCACCAGAAAGTAAAGGAAAATTTTTGGCAGAAAAGCGCATTTATGCGGTCCATTACGGGACCGCATAATCACTCTACGGGCCGCATAATGGCCGCAGAAGTGAGCAGGAGAGGTCCATTCTGGAAGCAGCTATGCGGTCGACTATGCGACCGCATAACTGTTATGCGGTGCATTATGCGATCGCATAACAGTTATGCGGACCGCATACACAGAGATTCCGACACTCATTGTTCCGGTTGGAGACTATTGAGGTAAATGAGAAATTGACTTACGAAGAGATTCCGGTTTCTATTATTGATCGGAAAGTCCAAAAATTGAGAAAGAAAGAAATTGCCTCCGTGAAAGTGTTGTTGCGAAATCAATAGGTTGGAGAGGCTACTTGGGAGGCTGAGGATGAAATGAAGAAAACGTATCCTTATTTGTTTGAATGACCATGTATTTATAAAGTTGTGATCTAAGAAAAAATTATAAGACTTACTTTTTATGAATTTTGTATCATTTGAAGAATTGGCATTAAGGGTGTTGCTTTTTGGAAATATATTGCGTATGACACCACAGTTGGTGTTGTTTTGTATTATGTTATGTCGTTGGAATATGTATATGTTGTTAGGATGTATTTTTGGGGCTCTCTGACAGGTGGATAGGCCTAATTACAAAGGAAACTCTGGCGAAAGTTTTGGAAATTTAGAGAGTTAGTCAAATTTGGGGCTGCTAGTTTGTGGTAAAAAATAAACTATGTTGCATAAGATGCTAATGACGGATTATTACCCTCATTCGAGGATGAATGATCCTAAGCGGGGTAGAATGTAACACCCAGGAAAAAAAAAATTCGAAGTACTTAAGTGTAAAGCCCGGTAAAATTTGCAAAGTAAATAATGTTTCATGGTGCTGGACAAGGCTTAAGTATTTGAGGATTGTAGAAATTCTTCGCGGCTCGCAAGCTTGTTGCGGCTCGGACCTTTTAGGTTAAACAATGCACCAGAAAGTAAAGCTCGTCTTTTTGGCAGAAAAGCGCATTTATGCCGTCCATTACGCAACCGCATAATCACTATGCGGGCCGCATAATGGCCGCAGAAGTGAGCAGGAGAGGGCCATTCTGGAAGCAGCTATGCGGTCGACTATGCGACCGCATAACTATTATGCGGTGCATTATGCGACAGCATACTGTTATGCAGTGTATTATGCGACCGCATAACTGATATGCAGTGCATTATGCGACCGCATAACTGTTATGCGGTGCATTATGCGATCGCATAACAATTATGCAGACCGCATAGTGACCGCATACAAAGAGATTCTGACACTCATTGTTCCGGTTAGAGACTATTGAGGTAAATGAGAAATTGACTTACGAAGAGATTCCGATTTCTATTATTGATCGGCAAGTCCAAAAATTGAGAAATAAAGAAATTGCCTCCGTGAAAGTATTGTGGCGAAACCAACAGGTTGAAGAGGCTACTTGGGAGGCTGAGGAAGAAATGAAGAAAAAGTATCCATATTTGTTTGAATGACCATGTATATATAAAGTTGTTATCTAGGAAAAAATTATAAGACATACTTTTTATGAATTTGTATCATTTGAACAATTGGCATTAAGGGTGTTCCTTTCTGGAAATATATTGCTTATGTGGCCACAGTTGGTGTTGTTTTGTATTATGTTATGTCGTTGGAATATGTATATGTTGTTAGGATGTGTTTCTGGGGCTCTCTGACAGGTGGATAGGCCTAATTACAAAGGAAGCTCTAGCGAAAGTTTTGGAAATTTAGGGAGTTAGTCAAATTTGGGGCTGCTAGTTTGTGGTATAAAACAAACTAAGTTGCATAAGATGCTAATGACGGATTTTTACCCGCATTCGAGGACGAATGATCCCAAGCGGGGGAGAATGTAACACCCCGGAAAAAAAAAATTCGAAGTAATTAAGTGTAAAGCCCGGTAAAATTTGCAAAGAAAATAATATTTCATGGTGCCGGACTAGGCTTACGTGTTTGAGGATTGTAGAAATTCTTCGCGGCTCGCAAGCTCGCCGTGGCTCGGAATTTTTGAGTTGAACAATGCACCGGATAATAAAGGAAAATTTTTGGTGGAAAAGCGCGTTTATGCGGTCCATTATGCGGTCCATTACGGGACTGCATAATCACTCTGCGGGCCGCAAAATGGCCACAGAAGTGAGCAGGAGAGGTCCATTCTGGAAGCAGCAATGCGATCGACTATGCGACCGCATAACTGTTATGCGGTGCATTATGCGATCTCATAACAGTTATGCGGACCGCATAGTGACCGCATACACAGAGATTCCGACACTCATTGTCCCGGTTGGAGACTATTGAGGTAAATGAGAAATTGACTTATGAAGATATTTCGGTTTCTATTATTGATCGAAAAGTCCAAAAATTGAGAAATAAAGAAATTGTCTCTGTGAAAGTGTTGTGGCGAAACCAATAGGTTGAAGAGGCTACTTGGGAGGCTGAGGATGAAATGAAGAAAAAGTATCCTTATTTGTTTGAATGACCAAGTATTTATAAAGTTGTGATCTAAGAAAAAATTATAAGACTTACTTTTTATGAATTTTGTATCATTTGAACAATTGGCGTTAAGGGTGTTCCTTTTTGGAAATATATTGCATATGACACCTCAGTTGGTGTTGTTTTGTATTTTGTTATGTCGTTGGAATATGTATATGTTGTTAGGATGTATTTATGGAGCTCTCTGACAGGTGGATAGGCCTAATTACAAAGGAAACTCTGGCGAAAGTTTTGAAAATTTAGAGAGTTAGGCAAATTTGGGGCTGCTAGTTTGTGGTATAAAACAAACTAAGTTGCATAAGATGCTAATGACGGATTATTACCCTTATTCGAGGACGAATAATCCTAAGCGGGGTAGAATGTAATACCCCTGAAAAAAATAAATTCGAAGTACTTAAGTGTAAAGCCCAGTAAAATTTGCAAAGTAAATAATGTTTCGTGGTGCTGGACTAGGCTTAAGTGTTTGAGGATTGTAGAAATTCTTCGCGGCTCACAAGCTTGCTGCGGCTCGGACCTTTTGGGTTAAACAATGCACCGGAAAGTAAAGAAAAATTTTTGGCGGAAAAGCGCATTTATGCGGTCCATTACACAACCACATAATCACTATGCGGGCCGCATAATGGCCGCAGAAGTGAGCAGGAGAGGGCCATTCTGGAAGCCGCTATGCGGTCGATTATGCGACCACATAACGGTTATGCGGTGCATTATGCGACAGCATACTGTTATGCAGTGCATTATGCGACCGCATAACTGTTATGCAGTGCATTATGCGACGGCGTAACTTTTATGCGGTGCATTATGCGACTGCACAACAGTTATGCAGACCGCATACACAGAGATTCTGACACTCATTATTACGGTTGGAGACTATTGAGGTAAATGAGAAACTGACTTACGAAGAGATTTCGATTTCTATTATTGATCGGCAAGTCCGAAAATTTAGAAATAAAAAAATTGCCTCCGTGAAAGTGTTGTGGCGAAACCAATAGGTTGAAGAGGCTACTTGGGAGGCTGAGGAAGAAATGAAGAAAAAGTATCCATATTTGTTTGAATGACCATGTATTTATAAAGTTGTTATCTCGGAAAAAATTATAAGACTTACTTTTTATGAATTTGTATCATTTGAACAATTGGCATTAAGGGTGTTCCTTTCTGAAAATATATTGCTTATGTGGCCACAGTTGGTGTTGTTTTGTATTATGTTATGTCGTTGGAATATGTATATGTTGTTAGGATGTGTTTCTGGGGCTCTCTGACAGGTGGATAGGCCTAATAACAAAGGAAACTCTGGCGAAAGTTTTGGAAATTTAGGGAATTAGTCAAATTTGGGGTTGCTAGTTTGTGGTATAAAACAAACTAAGTTGCATAAGATGCTAATGACGGATTTTTACCTGCATTCAAGGACGAATGATCCCAAGCGGGGGAGAATGTAACACCCCGGAAATTTTTTTTTTTGAAGTACTTAAGTGTAAAGCCCGGTAAAATTTGCAAAGAAAAATAATGTTTCATAGTGCCGGACTAGGCTAACGTGTTTGAGGATTGTAGAAATTCTTTGTGGCATGCAAGCTCGACGCGGCTCGGATTTTTTGGGTTAAACAATGCACCGAAAAGTAAAGGAAAATATTTGGCGGAAAAGCGCGTTTATGCGGTCCATTACGCGACCGCATAATTACTCTGCGGGCCACATAATGGCCGCAGGAGTGAGCAGGAGAGGGCCATTCTGGAAACAGCTATGCCGTCGACTATGCGACATCTTAACTGTTATGCGGTGATTAAATATATGACCGCATAACAGTTATGCGCACCGCATAGTGACCGCATACACCGAGATTCCGACACTCATTGTTTCAGTTGGAGACTATTGAGATAAATGAGAAATTGACTTACGAAGAGATTCCGGTTTCTATTATTGATCCGCAAGTCCAAAAATTGATAAATAAAGAAATTGCCTCCGTGAAAGTGTTGTGGCGAAACCAATAGGTTGAAGAGGCTACTTGGGAGGCTGAGGATGAAATGAAGAAAAAGTATCCTTATTTGTTTGAATGACCATGTATTTATAAAGTTGTGATCTACGAAAAATTATAAGACTTACGTTTTATGAATTTTGTATCATTTGAACAATTTGTGTTAAGGTGTTCCTTTCTTGAAATATATTGCTTATGAGGCCACAGTTGGTGTTGTTTTGTATTATGTTATGTCATTGAAATATGTATATGTTGTTAGGATGTGTTTCTGGGGCTCTCTGACAGGTGGATAGGCCTAATTATAAAGGAAACTCTATCGAAAGTTTTGGAAATTTAGAGAGTTAGCCAAATTTGGGGCTGCTAGTTTGTGGTATAAAACAAACTAAGTTGCATAAGATGCTAATGACGGATTTTTACCCTCATTCGAGGACGAATGATCCTAAGCGGGGGAGAATGTAACACCCCGAAAAAAAAAAAATTCGAAGTACTTAAGTGTAAAGCTCGGTAAAATTTGCAAAGAAACTAATGTTTCATGGTGCCAGACTAGGCTTACATATTTGTAGATTGTAGAAATTCTTCGCGGCTCTTGCAAGCTCGCTGCGGCTCGGACCTTTTGGGTTAAACAATACACCGGAATGTAAAGGAAAATATTTGGCGGATAAGCGCATTTATGCGGTCCATTACGCAACCGTGTAGTCACTATGCGGGCCGCATAATGGCCGCAAAAGTGAGCAGGAGAGGGCCATTCTAGAAGCAACTATGCGGTCGACTATGCGTCCGCATAGTGACCGCATACACAGAGATTCCGACACTCATTGTTCCAGTTGGAGACTATTGAGGTAAATGAGAAATTGACTTACGAAGAAATTCCAATTTCTATTATTGATCGGCAAGTCCGAAAATTGAGAAATAAAGAAATTATCTCCGTGAAAGTGTTGTGGCGAAATCAACAGGTTGAAGAGGCTACTTGGGAGGCTGAGGAAGAAATGGAGAAAATGTATCCTTATTTGTTTGAATGACCATGTATTTATAAAGTTGTTATCTAGGAAAATATTGTAAGACTTACTTTTGATGAATTTTGTATCATTTGAACAATTGGCATTAAGTGTGTTCCTTTCTGGAAATATTTTGCTTATGAGGCCATAGTTGGTGTTGTTTTGTATTATGTTATGTCGTTGGAATATGTATATGTTTTTAGGATGTTTTTCTGGGGCTCTCTGACAGGTGGATAGGCCTAATTACAAAGGAAACTCTAGAGAAAGTTTTGGAAATTTAGGGAGTTAGTCAAATTCGGGGCTTCTAGTTTGTGGTATAAAACAAACTAAGTTGCATAAGATGCTAATGACGGATTTTTACCCCCATTCGAGAACGAATGATCCTAAGAGGGGGAGAATGTAACACCCCGGAAAAAAAAAATATTCAAAGTACTTAAGTGTAAAGCTCGGTAAAATTTGCAAAGAAAATAATATTTCATGGTACCGGACTAGGCTTACGTGTATGAGGATTGTAGAAATTCTTCGCGGATCGGACTTTTTGGGTTGAACAATGCACCAGAAAGTAAAGGAAAATTTTTGGCGGAAAAGCGCGTTTATGCGGTCCATTACGCGATCGCATAATCACTATGCGGGCCGCAGAAGTGAGTAGGAGAGGGCCATTCTGGAAGCAGTTATGCGGTGCATTATGCGACCGCATAACAGTTATGCGGACCGCATACAAAGAGATTCCGACACTCATTGTTCCGTTGGAGACTATTGAGGAAAATGAGAATATGACTTACGAAGAGATTCTGGTTTCTATTATTGATCGGCAAGTCAGAAAATTTAGAAATAAAGAAATTGCCTCCGTGAAAGTGTTGTGGCGAAACCAACAGGTTGAAGAGGTTACTTGGGAGGCTGAGGAAGAAATGAAGAAAAAGTATCCTTATTTGTTTGAATGACCATGTATTTATAAAGTTGTTATCTACGAAAAAATTATAAGACTTACTTTTTATGAATTTTGTATCATTTGAACAATTTGCATTAAGGGTGTTTCTTTCTGGAAATATATTGCTTATGAGGCCACAGTTGGTGCTGTTTTGTATTATGTTATGTCATTGGAATATGTATATGTTGTTAGGATGCGTTTCTGGGGCTCTCTGACAGGTGGATAGGCCTAATTACAAAGAAAACTCTGGCAGAAGTTTTGGAAATTTAGGGAGTAAGTCAAATTTGGGGCTGCTAGTTTGTGGTATAAAACAAACTAAGTTGCATAAGATGCAAATGATAGATTTTTACACTCATTCGAGGACGAAAGATCCTAAGCGGGGAGAATATAACACCCCGAAAAAAAAAAAATTCGAAGTACTTAAGTGTAAAGCCCGGTAAAATTTGCAAAGAAAATAATGTTTCATGGTGACGGACTAGGCTTACATGTATGAGGATTGTAGAAATTCTTCGCGGCTCGCAAGCTCGCTGCGGCTCGGACTTTTTGGGTTGAAAAATGCACCGGAAAGTAAAGAAAAATTTTTGGCGCAAAAGCGCATTTATGCGGTCCACTACGCGACCGCATAATCACTCTGCGTGCCGCATAATGGCCGCAGAAGTGAGTAGGAGAGGGCCATTCTGGAAGCAGCTATGTGGTGGACTATGCGACCGCATACACAGAGATTCCGACACTTATTGTTCCGGCTGGAGACTACTGAAGTAAATGAGAAATTGACTAATGAAGATATTCCGATTTTAATTATTGATCGGCGTGTCCGGAAATTGAGAAATAAAGAAATTAACTCCGTGAAAGTGTTGTGGTGAAACCAACAGGTTGAAGAGGCTACTTGGGAGGCTGAGGATGAAATGAAGAAAAAGTATCATTATTTGTTTTAATGACCATGTATTTATAAAGTTGTGATCTAGGAAAAAATTATAAGACTTACTTTTTATGAATTTTGCATCATTTGAACAATTGGCGTTAAGGGTGTTCCTTTCTGGAAATATATTGCTTATGAGGCCACAGTTGGTGTTGTTTTATATTATGTTATGTCGTTGGAATATGTATATGTTGTTAGGATGTGTTTCTAGGGCTCTCTGAGACGTGGATAGGCCTAATTACAAAGGAAACTCTAGCAAAATCTTTTCAAATTTAGGAAATTAGTCAAATTTGGGGCTGCTAGTTTGTGGTACAAAACAAACTAAGTTTCATAAGATGCTAATGACGGATCTTTACCCTCATTCGAGGACGAATTATCCTAAGCGGGGGAGAATGTAACACCCCGGAAAAAAAAATTGAAGTACTTAAGTGTAAAACCCGGTAATATTTGCAAAGAAAATAATGTTTCATGGTGCCAGACTAGGCTAACGTGTTTCAGGATTGTAGAAATTCTTCGCAGCTCGCAAGCTCATCTTTTTTGCAGAAAAGCACGTTTATGAGGTCTATTACGCGACCGCATAATTACTCTGCGGGCCGCATAATGGCCGCAAGAGTGAGCAGGAGAGGGCCATTCTGGAAGCAGCTATGCGATCGACTATGCGACATCATAACTGTTATGCGGTGATTAAATATACGACCGCATAACAGTTATGCGGACCACATAGTGACCGCATACACAGAGATTCCGACACTCATTGTTCCGGTTGGAGACTATTGAGGTAAATGAGAAGTTGACTAACGAAGAGATTCCGATTTCTATTATTGATCGGCAGGTCCGAAAATTGAGAAATAAAGAAATTAACTCCGTGAAAATGTTGTGGTGAAACCAACAGGTTGAAGAGGTTACTTGGGAGGCTGAGGAAGAAATGAAGAAAAATTATCCTTATTTGTTTGAATGACCATGTATTTATAAAGTTGTTATCTACGAAAAAATTATAAGACTTACTTTTTATGAATTTTGTATCATTTGAACAATTGGGGTTAAGGGTGTTCCTTTCTGGAAATATATTGCTTATGAGGCCACAGTTGGTGTTGTTTTATATTATGTTATGTCGTTGGAGTATGTATATGTTGTTAGGATGTATTGCTGGGGCTCTCTAACAGGTGGATAGGCCTAATTACATAGGAAACTCTGGCGAAATATTTGAAAATTTAGGGATTTAGTCAAATTTGGGGCTGCTAGTTTGTGGTATAAAACAAACTAAGTTGCATAAGATGCTAATGACGGATTTTTACCCTCATTCGAGGACGAATGATCCTAAACGGGGGAGAATGTAACAACTCGGAAAAAAAGAAAATTTTCGAAGTACTTAAGGGTAAAGCCCGGTAAAATTTGCAAAGAAAATAATGTTTCATGGTGCCGGACTAGGCTTACGTGTTTGAGGATTGTAGAAATTCTTCGCGGCTCGCATATTCACCGAGACTCAGACTTTTTGGGTTGAACAATGCACCGTAGAGTAAAGGAAGTCTTTTGGCGAAAAAGCGCATTTATGCGGTCCATTACGCGACCGCATAATCACTCTGCGGGGCGCATAATGACTGCAGAAGTGAGCAGGAGAGGGCCATTCTGGAAGCAGCTATGCGGTCGACTATGCGACCGCATAACAGTTATGCGGACCGCATAGTGACCGTATATACAGAGATTCTGACACTCATTGTTCCGGTTGGAGAATATTGAGGTAAATGAGAAATTGACTTACGAAGAGATTCCAGTTTCTATTATTGATCGGCAAGTGCAGAAATTGAGATATAAAGAAATTTCCTCTGTGAAACCAACATGTTGAAGAGGCTACTTGGGAGGCTGAGGAAGAAATGAAGAAAAAGTATCCTTATTTGTTTGAATGACCATATATTTATAAAGTTGTGATCTAGGAAAAAATTATAAGACTTACTTTTTATGAATTTTATATCATTTGAACAATTGACGTTAAGGGTGTTCCTTTCTGGAAATATATTTCTTATGAGGCCACAGTTGGTGTTGTTTTGCATTATGTTATGTCGTTGGAATATGTATATGTTGTTAGGATGTGTTTCTGGGGCTCTCTGACACGTAGATAGGCCTAATTACAAAGGAAACTCTAGCGAAAGTTTTTGAAATTTAGGGAGTCAGTCAAATTTGGGGTTGCTAGTTTGTGGTATAAAACAAACTAAGTTTTATAAGATGCTAATGACAGATCTTTACCCTCATTCGAGGACTTAAGTGTAAAGCCCGATAAAATTTGCAAAGAAAATAATGTTTCATGGTGCCGGATTAGGCTTACGTGTTTGAGGATTGTAGAAATTCTTTGCGGCTCGGACTTTTTGGGTTGAACAATGCACCAAAAAGTAAAGGAAAATTTTGATAGAAAAGCGCATTTATGCGGTCCATTACGCGACCGCATAATCACTCTGCGGGCCGCATAATGGCCGCAGAAGTGAGCAGGAGAGGGCCATTCTGGAAGCAGCTATGCGGTTGACTATGGGACATTAGAACTGTTATGAGGTGCATTATGCGACCGCATAACAGTTATGCGGACCGCATAATGACTGCATACATAGAGATTCCGACACTCATTGTTCCGGTTGGAGACTATTAAGGTAAATGAGAAATTGACTTACGAAGAGATTCCGGTTTCTATTATTGATCGGCAAGTCCGGAAATTGAGAAATAAAGAAATTGCCTCCATGAAAGTGTTGTGGAGAAACGAACAGGTTGAAGAGGCTACTTGGGAGGCTGAGGAAGAAATGAACAAAAAGTATCCTTATTTTTTTGAATGACCATGTATTTATAAAGTTGTGATCTAGGAAAAAATTATAACACTTACTTTTGATGAATTTTATATCATTTGTACAATTGGCGTTAAGGGTGTTCCTTTCTGGAAATATATTGCTTATGAGGCCACAGTTGGTGTTGTTTTGTATTATGTTATGTCGCTGGAATATGTATATGTTGTTAGGATGTGTTTCTAGGGCTCTCTGATAGGTGGATAGGCCTAATTACAAAGGAAACTCTGGCAAAATTTTTGGAAATTTAGGGAGTTAGTCAAATTTGGGGCTGCTAGTTTGTGGTATAAAACATACTAAGTTGCATAAGATGCTAATGATGAATTTTTACCCTCATTCGAGGACGATTGATTCTAAGCTGGGCAAAATGTAAAACCCCGGAAAAAAAATATTTCGTAGTACTTAAGTGTAAAGCCCGATAAAATTTATAAAGAAAATAATGTTTCATGGTACCGGACTAGGCTTACTTGTTTAAGGATTGTAAAAATTCTTCGCGGCTCGCAAGCTCGCCGCTGCTCGGACCTTTTGGGTTGAACAATGCACCGGAAAGTAAAGAAAAATTTTTGGCGGAAAAGCGTGTTTATGCAGTCCATTACGCGACCGCATAATCACTTTGCAGGCCGCATAATGGCTGTAGAAGTGAGCAGGAGAGGGCCATTCTGGAAGCTGCTATGCGGTCGACTATGTGACCGCATAACAGTTATGCGGACCGCATACACAGACAAATTTTTGAACATTTTTATCAGCAATTATGCTACATATATGCAGTCCGCATATCCATTATGCGGTCGTATATGCGACCGCAGAACCATTCCGGAGCTCCATTTTTGGGTTTTTAAAACCTGACCCTATCTCGTTAAATAGACTCTTTGGGCCATTTTTGAACGATAATCTGATATTTTAGAGTGAGAGAGAGTGCCCTAGAGTGAGAAGGTATTCTTCAATAATTGCCCAAGTTTTGGAAGATTAAGAAGGGAAACTCACTAGGCCTTTATCCTAGAGGTAAGATTCTACACCCTAACCCTCACTTTCGAATTTTGTGTAGAATTGGATGATTAGCAAGATAATTTCTCGGCAGGAGGGTTGTTATTTACATGCATATGATATCAAGGGGTGTAGGAAGATTGTTGAACTAGGCATGGTAAATATTGGGTTGTGGGATGATGGAATTCTCCATAAAAGGGCCTTGAAACCTTATGCACACCTTGTGTTTGATAAAATGCTCAAATAAGCTAGAACCATGATCATCTTCCTAATTTTGGTTCAATTTGTTATATTTCTAAAATAGATTGAACTTGCTAAGAATTCCAGAATATTTAGACTGTAAAGAAGCTCAAGTGAGGTCTGTTGGCTAAACTCTTCTTTATGAATTGGAATTCCTAATATCCTTGTAAGTTCCGAGATGTTGATTATAAATGGAGTGTTCCGATAAGTTTTGTGATGAAGATATATGTTCAATTCGTGTTTCAAATGCTCTTATCATATTTCATTATAAATTGTGGATGTGTTCCAAACTATGGATTATGTATCCACATGTTATAATTTCTAGTCGTAATTTATGTGAAAGTTATTATGCCAAGTTGTGAAGAGATTGTGATTGTGATACACCTCCACCCGTATACATTGGGGTGAGGCAGCATGACTGCTTTGTGTGGGGATTATGGTATAGAGATTGCGATTGTGATACACCTCCACCCGCATATATATTGGGGTGAGACGGCATGACCACTTTGTGTAGGGATTATGGTATTGTGAGACTGCACCTCCACCCGTTTACATTGGGGTGAGGCGGTACGAACGCTTTGTGTATAGTTTTGGTATTGTTGTGGCACCACCACCCGCATACATTGGGGTGAGGCGGCATAGCCTCTTTGTGTTGGTATTGGTATCGTTGATGCATTTCCACCCGCATACATTGGGGTGAGGCGGCATAGCCGCTTTGTGTAGGTTCTTGGTACTGTGGTTATACATCCACCCGATACATTAGGGTGAGGCGGCAGGGCTGCTTGATTAGAGTTTTGGTATTGTATGTACACTTCCACTTGCATACATCGGGTGAGGCGGCGAGGCCGCTTTGTGTGAAGATGGTTACAGAGGATCTCATCTTAAATCCTATAAATGTTATTTATAGCTTTTAATAAGCTTGCAATGGTTTAAACGGTTATCTATATTATTCTATTGCTGCACTGGTTCATCATATTCATCTTGTATTTCTGAATTCTTAAATTAGTGTTTAGTTTTCATACTAGTACTATTCGATAGTACTAACGTCCCTTTTGCCGGGGGCGCTGCATCTTTAAATGGATGCAGGTGGTTCCATAGCAGGAGATATTGATCAGTCATAGCAGCACACCTTCTTCCCGGCTAACTTGGTGAGCCCCACTTCATCCCGGGTTCATGTATCGTTTGTTCTTTGTGTATTCTGTTTGAGGTATAGCTGGTGCCTTGTTGCCGGCATTATCATTGTACTCATCTTTATCTATAGAGGCTCCGTAGACATAATGTGGGTTGTATAATGGTGCTGGGGAAGTCAAACTTGTGTGTTGTGCTTGAATTACTATTTCCACTTCAGATTATGAAAAATGTGTTTGGAATTGAGACTTTAAAATAAAGTAACTGATGGTAAGAAATTTGTATTGTAGACATGATCACTTTATTTGTTGATTAATGAAAACATATATATTCTCTCTATTCATGAATGAGTTTGGGTAGAAGGAAATCTAATAGGCTTGCTCGACCGGGTTCACACGGTTGAGCGCCGGTCATGCTTCTCGGTTTTGGGGTGTGACATAGTCCATGCCCATGATAGCATCAAAATCCATCATCTCTAGCTCAACTAGGTTGGCTGAGGTCCGACGACTACAAACTGTCACTGTACAACCTCGGTAAACTCGTCTAGCAATAATCGGTTCTCCGACCGGTGTAGATACCGCAAACGGATCACTTAGTATTTTAGGCACTATACCAAACTTCCCCGCGAAAAATGGGGTAATATACGTTAAAGTAGATCCTGGATCTATCAAGGCATAAGCATCGTGAGAGAAAATGGTCAATATACCTGTCATAACATTTGGTGAAGATTCCTGGTCCTGTCGACCCGCTAAAGCATAGATACGGTTCTGATTACCACCTAAACTGGAACCTCTACCTCTGCCTCGACCCCTACCAGCCGAAGACTGAGACTTGCGCCCTCAAGGATGCACAGACATAGATGATCCTGTTGCTGAACTCACTGGTTATGCCATAACCCCAGAATCTCTATTTGGGCAATCTCGCATCATATGCCCCGGACGCCCACATGTATAACAAGCATCAGAACCTACTCGGCATTAGCCCAAATGTCCTCTACCGCATATGTTGCACCCCGGCGGAAATGACCATGTCTTCCCTGAATCTCATTGTCGCTGCACACTCGACGGCCATGAGCTCTCATCTGGTCCTGACTGAGTATAGCGGTCATACCTGTAACCCTGTAACTGAGATGGCGGAGGCCTAGGTGGCCGTCCGAAGTACTGGGCTTATAGCTATCCTGAGACTACTCCTGAGACCTGCGAAATCTCATCCTCTTATGCTGCCCTTGCTCAGTCCACTGTGTACCCTGCTGCCGATGCCTACCCCTTTCTATATTCTGGGCGAATGCCTGAATCTAGGAGATATCCATACTATCCTGCAATACAGCGGTGGCACATGCCCCGATCAACTCTAGGGCCAACCCTGCTATAAACCTATGGTTCCTGTCCCGCATAGTAGCAACTATGGATGGTGTATATCAGGTCTATGAGTCAAAATAGAGACTATACTCTCAAACACTCATATTGCCCTGCTTGAGGGCTAGAAACAAATGACCCGAGCCTGTCGGATCTCCCACGGTAAGTACTGGTCAAGGAAGGCATCTGCAAAATTCTCCTAAACAACTGGAGGTGCATCACGTCCCCTGGACCTCTCCCATCCCTCGTACCAAAGGATGGCTATATCTCAGAGTCTAAAAGTTGCTAGCTCAACTGCCTATTTCTCCATGGCATGCATAACCTGAAAGATCCTGTGAAGCTGATCGATGAAATCCTGCGGGTCCTCCCTCTGATTTGTCCCCGTGAACTCTGGGGAGTCAAAGCAATAAACTCTCGAACCCTTGAACTCCCAGATCCCTCAGAAGCCCCTGCACTAGCTAATGCCCTGGCTTGTTGCTGGGTAGCTACTAACTGTGTCAACAAATGCACCACACTCCTCAAGTCCTGATCTGATGGAAGTGGAGGGGGAACTGGATGTGTGCTATCCCTAGGAATCTCCTCAGGTGGTGGAGGAGCCGGTAGTGGCTGAGTAGGGCTCTCGCCCTGGGCCTCAGACTAGGCCCCATCTACTCGGGGTACCCTACTAGTCCCATCACCTGCTGCTGTATCTCTTCTCTAGCTACCTGTAGTCTTCCTAGTCACCGTCATCTGTGTATGCAAATACCAACACGTAAGTTTAACTCAAATTTCCTATAACTCAGTTCTACAATACGATTTAGATTTGGAAGAAGGGTAACCAACTTCTAAATGCCCTGTAGTTCCCTGCATATATAATGTGGTGCACAACACATCTATAAACAAGACCCTACTAGACATGGCTTGTAGACTCCCTAAGACTAAACTGCTCTGATACCAAGTTTGTCACGCCCCGAACCTGGGGGCGAGACCGGCATCCGGTGCCTCACTTAACATAGCATACCAACTTGTGACTGAGGGACTCTGAACATAAAATGTCATACTTTGGCCATGGAGCCACATTTCAAGACAATTTATGAAGCAAAATGTAAAACAGAACGAAAACTAGTTTTGACTAAACATCAATATAAAGATGGGCCGACAAGGACGTCATAACTACTACATACAAAGACTATAAGCCCAACATGCTGCACTAACTGACAAGATGTGTCTACAAGCCTCTACTAATGGATGTACTGTGATCTAAACAGGGCCCCGACCTACCCATAACATATATACACAATATGTACACAAAACCCTAGACCCGGCAACTCCTAAGGACGAGGAGCTTACCGATCAGGCCGAACTCGGGCAACACCTACTGAGGAGGTCTACCCGTCTGTCTAACTGAACCTGCACGGATGAAATGCAGGGTCCCCAGAAAAGGGACGTTAGTATGAAATAATGTATCGGGTATGTAAGGCAAAAAAATAACTGAAAGCTGAAACTGAACTGATAATATAATAACTGAAAGTAACTGGGAGTCAAAGATGACCTAGAGATATACCTACCTGCTGATACTGACTCAACTCCTTCAATATGGTAAGTAAAATATATTTTCGGCCCTATAAGGCTCGGTATGATAACTGCTCGGCCGTAGTAGTGTCACATTTCGCATTTTCGTACGTTAACGTTTCGTCATAAATGAATCGACGTAGACTCAGGATTGAGATTATTTGTGAGGTTATAAGCATTTATGCTATTTATAACAGGTGATAAGTAAATGCCGTGAAGGTTAGAGGGTAAATATATCAAAGAAGATGAGTTTCGTTGAAGGTTGTCAATTTGGGATAAAATTTGGTCCGAGCTATAATACTCGGTATTTATGGACTAGTGCCATACAAGGTACCGTATGACCATGATAGTAAGGTGTATAAAATATATTAAAAGTGATTAGTATTTCAAGTAATTTGGGATAATTTTTAATTATGTGAATAATTGGGCAATTATGGATTTTTAGTGGGAGACTAACTAAGTAATTAAGCTAATTAAGAATTTGGTGGTTAATAATTGGGGTGGATAAGCATTAACGTGGCACAAAGTAGGGATTCAATATTGACTAGGCAAGTGCTAGAGCTAGGTGGCAAGATTAGAGAATTCTTTGGCCAAGTAATCCTAGAAGCGGGGCCCACCCACTTTGATAAAGAAATAACCTCCCTACATCATTAAATGGAAACGGAGATGCTTGCTAAAGTTACGGATGGGAATTCTCCAAAATGAATTCATATGAACCCTTACAATGCTATAGCAGCGTGAATTGCAAATTCTAAGGGAGCCCGGTATAACCTTTCTCAAGAATATCATACAGATTTTTCCCTACTTCAATCCGACATTACGTGTTTTATTACAAAAGACGTGTGTTAGAGGGGTTGTCATGAGAATTAGCTCAGGTATGTTAAGGCTATCCCTTCTTTCCTTTTGGCATGATCCAGGTAACGATACATAAACGTAATGTTATTTCATAAATGGTTCTACTCTTAGTAACTAAGAAGGTCTACGTTATTCATTTTTGTAACATGCTATTCAAAGCATGCCTAAGTATGTTCCTAACTATATATTAAGGTATTCAATAAAGATGTAGATGTTCATAATGGTATTATATACATCATCATTTACCACCGAGCTACGGCCGGTCGGGCAGTTATGCATTTACT
Source organism: Nicotiana tomentosiformis (assembly GCF_000390325.3). NCBI lineage: Eukaryota > Viridiplantae > Streptophyta > Magnoliopsida > Solanales > Solanaceae > Nicotiana > Nicotiana tomentosiformis. Next base: position 61,244,271 of record NC_090815.1, on the reverse strand, counting down.
ACCGAGCTACGACCGGTTGGGTAGTTAAATATTTACCACCGAGCTACTGCCGGTCAGGCAGTCATGCATTTACCACGGCGCTATGGTCGGTCGGGGAGTTACCACTGACCTATTGTGTAGTTAACTTCACGAGAATGATGTAATCATAACTATTATATTGTAGTTTTATTTATATATACGAGATGGGTCTTATTCTATATATTATGGCCCTCAGTGGCATGTGAGAGGTTATAAGTTAACTCTTATCCCTCCCCGAGATAGTATCTTATTATTACGTTTCATTTCCGCCTTACATACTCGGTACATTCTTTTTACTAACGTCCCTTTTTCTGGGGTGTTGTGCTTCATACCACGCAGGTGTAGATAGGCGAGGTGAGGACCCTCCATTGTAGGCTGCCTCCAGATATCAGCTTTTGGTTGGTGAGCTCCACTTCTTCCTGGAGTATTGTTGTGTCACGTTCTATATATGTTATTTCATTTTATGAGGATGTCGGGAACCCTGTCTCGACTAATATATTATGGTCATGTTTTCTTAGAGGTTTTGCAAACAGTGTCTTGTGTATAGTTTTAGGTATGACATGTCAACGGCTTGTCGGCCCTATGTATCTAGATAAATCATTTTGAATTAGTTATGTGAGTTAATTTCTAATATTTTTACTTATATATATAGATGTGGCCTATCATGGCCCGTGACGAGTCTTACAGTAAAGAAGGATAAGGTACGTGGCGTTCGGTTGAGTAGGAACCAGGTGCTAGTCGTGGCCCTCCGATTTCGGTCGTGACAAACTTGGTATCCGAGTGGATCTGTCCTAGGGTTGTATGTAAGTCGTGTCTAGTAGAGTCTTGTTTATAAATGTGTTGTGTACCACGTTGTATAAACAGGAAACTACAGGGCATTTAGGGACCGATTACCCTTTCTTCTTGATATTAGATCGTGCAATATCAGAAGCCATGTCTAGTAGAGTCGTAGAGAATAAAGCCCTTGACCTTCGACTTGTTTTATATATACAAAAATGCCTATGACCAGGAAAGCTACATCTAGTCAGAAGGGTAAAGTAGTGGAAGATAAGGGCATGAGTAGAACACCAATATCTAGTAAGGGCCAGAGTGAGGCCCCGAGGGGAAGTGTGACACCCTCGCATTGTTCTCCTATTTCGTCAGCACCCAAGGAGATGAGGAGGAACCCCGTACTTCCACCTATTGCTCATGATGAGGATATGGATATGCGGAGTGCAGTACGGTGAGTTGGCATTATGTACGAAGGGTTGAGGGAAACCAAGGCTAGTTTGAAAGAAAAGTAAGAACCCGAGGATAGTGGACTAAGGGAGGAGAGGGGAGTAACCTAGGACATTAAGAAGTTAGAACTCTGATAGCTCTAACGCCCAAGGGATGAAACAACATATAGTACGCAAGATTTTGGGAAAGTCAGTATAATGGAATATAAAGTTATGAACCCGGTTATTAAGATTACAACTAGTAGGTGCCAGCACCTAGACGATAGATTAACAGAATCGTAGGTGACGAATGGATTAGGAAGTAGTTTTATAGAGGGACGATGTCCTGACCCCGTGAGAGCCCGATATTTGTTTCATTGGAGTATAGCCCGAGAAGGTATATATATTTATAATTGATGAGTATGTTATGTACATTTTCCAAGTTTAAACATTCGAGGATAGATGTTTCTAAGGGGGGAAGGATGTCACATCTCACATTTTCATACGTTAAAGTTTCGTCGTAAGTTAATTGACGTAGACTCCGTAATGAGATTATTTATGAGGTTATAAGCATTTATGCTATTTATAACAGGTGATAAGTAAGTGACGTGAAGGTTAGAGGGTAACAATATTAAAGAAGATGAGTTTCGTTTAAGGTTTTCAATTTGGGATAAAATACAGTCCGAACTATAATACCCTGTATTTATGGACTAGTGCCATACAAGGTACCACATGACCATGATAGTAAAGTATATAAAGTGTGTTAAAAGTGATTAGTATTTTAAGTATTTTGAGATAATTTTTAATTATGTGAATAATTTGGTAATTATAGATTTTTAGTGGGAGATTAACTAATAATTAAGCTAATTAAGAATTTGGTGGTTAATTATTGGGGTGGATAAGCATTAACGTGGCAGCAAGTCGGGATTCAATATTGACTAGGCAAGTCTTGGAGCTAGGTGGCAAGATTAGAGAATTCTTTGGCCAAGAAATCCTAGAACTGGGCCCCACCCACTTTGATAAAAAATTACCTCCCTACATAATTAAATGGAAATGGAGATGCTTGCTAAAGTTACGGATGGGAATTCTCCATAAAGAATTCATATGAACCTTTACAATGCTATAGCAGCGTGAATTGCAAATTCTAAGGGAGACCCGTATAACCTTTCTCAAGAATATTATACATATTTTTCCCTACTTCAATCCGACGTTACATGTTTTATTACAAAAACAAAAGACGTGTGTTAGAGGGATTGTCAAGAGAATCAGCTCAGGTATGTTAAGGCTATCACTTCTTTTCTTTTGGCATGATCCAAGTAACGATACGTAAACGTAATGTTATTTCTTAAATGGTTCTACTCTTAGTAACTAAGAAGGTCTACGTTGTTCATTCCTGTAATATGATATTCAAAGCATGCCTAGGTATGTTCTTAACTCTCTATTAAGGTATTCAATAAAGATGTAAATGTTCATAATGGTATTATATGCATCATCATTTACCACCGAGCTACGGCCGGTCGGACAGTCATGCATTTACCACCAACCTACGGCCGGTTGGGCAGTTACCCATTTACCATCGAGCTACGGCCGGTCGGGCAGTAATGCATTTACCACCGCGCTACGGCCGGTCGGGCAGTTATCACTGATCAATTGGCAATTAACGTCACAAGAATGATGTAATCATAACTATTATATTGTAGTTTTATTTATATATACGAGATGGGTCTTATTCTATATGTTGTGGCCCTCAGCGGCAAGTCAGAGGTTATAAGTTAACTCATATCCCTCCCCAATATAGTATCTTATTATTACGTTTTATTTCTGCCTTACATACTCGGTACATTCTTAGTACTGACATACCTTTTTCTGGGGCATTGTGCTTCATGCCACGCAGGTGTAGATAGGCGAGGTGAGGACCCTCCACTGTAGGCTGCCTCCAGATATCAGCTTTTGGTTGGTGAGCTCCACTTCTTTCTGGAGTATTGCCGAGTCACGTTCTATATATGTTATTTCGTTTTATGAGGATGTTGGGAACCCTGTCCCGAATTATATATTATGGTTATGTTTTCTTAGATATTTTGTAGACAGTGTCCTCTGTATAGTTTTAGGTATGACATGTCAACGGCCTTGTCGGCCCCTATGTATCTATATAAATATTTTTGAATTAGTTGTGTGAGTTAAGTTCTAATATTGTTACTTATATATATATATATGTTGATGTGGCCTATCATGGCCCGTGATGAGTCTTATTGTAAAGAAGGATAAGGTACGTGGTGCTCGGTTGAGTAGGCACCCGGTGCCAGTCGTGGCCCTCCGATTTCGGTCATGACAAACTTGGTATCCGAGCGAATCTGTCCTAGGGTTGTCTGCAAGCCGTATCTAGTAGTCTTGTTTATAAATATGTTGTGCAGCACATTGTATAAACAGGAAACTACAGGGCATTTAGGGACCGGTTACCCTTCCTTCCTGATATTAAATCGTGCAATAGAGCAGAGTCGTAGGGAATAAAGCCAAGACTTTCGACTTGTTTTATATATACAGCGATTCCTATGACCATGAAAGCTACAGCTAGTCAAAAGGGTAAAGTAATGGTAGATGAGGGCATGAGTAGTGCACCAATGTCTAGTGAGGGCTAGAGTGAGGCCCTGAGGGGAAGTGTGACACCCTCGCATAGTTCTCCGATTTCGTCATCACCCGAGGAGATGAGGAGGAACCTAGTACCTCCACCTATTGCTCATTATGAGGATATGGATATGCGGAGTGTAGTACAGTGAGTTGGCATTACGTCCGAAGGGTTGAGGGAAATCAAGACTAGTTTGAAAGCAAAGTAAGAACCCGAGAATAATAGACTAAGGGAGAAGATGGGAGTAAACTAGGACATTAAGAAGTTAGAACTCTGATAGCTCTAACGCCCAAGGGAGGAAACAACATATAGTACGCAAAAGTTTGGGAAAGTCAGTATAATTGAGTAGAAAGTTATGAACCCGGTTATTAAGATTACAACTATTAGGTGTCAGTGCCTAGAAGATAGATTAACAGAATCGTAGGTGACGAATGGATTAGGAAGTAGTTTTATGGATGGGCGATGTCCTGACCCCGTGAGAGCTCGGTATTTGTTTCACTGGAGTATAGCACGTGAAGGTATATACATTTATAATTGATGAGTATGTTATGTACATCTTGCAAGTTTAAACATTCGAGGACGAATGTTTCTAAGGGGGGAAGGATGTCATATCTCGTGTTTTCGTACGTTAAAGTTTCGTCGTAAGTTAATCGACGCAGACTCGGGTATGAGATTATTTTTGAGGTTATAAGCATTTATGCTATTTATAACAGGTGATAAGTAAGTGCCGTGAAGGTTAAAAGGTAAATATATCAAAGAAGATGAGTTTCGTTGAAGGTTGTCAATTTGGGATAAAATACAGTCCGAGCTATAATACCCGGTATTTATGGACTAGTGCCATACAAGGTACCACATGACTATAATAGTAAGGTGTATAAAGTGTGTTAAAAGTGATTAGTATTTTAAGTAATTTGAGATAATTCTTAATTATGTAGATAATTGGGTAATTTTTGGTTTTTAGTGGAAGATTAACTAAGCAATTAAGCTAATTAAGAATTTGGTGGTCAATTATTGGTGTGGATAAGCATTAACGTGGCAGCAAGTAGGGATTCAATATTAACTAGGAAAGTCTTGGAGCTAGGTGGCAAGATTAGAGAATTCTTTGGCCAAGTAATCCTAGAAGTGGGGCCCACCCACTTTGATAAAGAAATTACCTCCCTACATCATTAAATGGAAATGGAGATGCTTGCTAAAGTTACGGATGGGAATTCTCCAAAAAGAATTCATATGAACCCTTACAATGCTATAGCAGCGTGAATTGCAAATTCTAAGGGAGCCCGGTATAACCTTTCTCTATAATATTATACGGATTTATGCCTACTTCAATCCGACGTTACTTGTTTTATTACAAAAGTCGTGTGTTAGAGGGATTGTTAAGAGAATCGGCTCAGGTATGTTAAGGCTATCCCTTCTTTCCTTTTGGCATGATCAAAGTAACGATACATAAACGTAATGTTATTTCATAAATGGTTCTACTCTTACTAACTAAGAAGGTCTACGTTGTTCATTCATGTAACATGATATTCAAAGCATGCCTAAGTATGTTCCTAACTCTCTCTTAAGGTATTCAATAAAGATGTAAATGTTCATAATGGTATTATGTACATCATCATTTACCATCGAGCTACGACCAGTCGGGCAGTCATGCATTTATCACCGAGCTACGGCCAGTTGGGCAGTTACACATTGACCACCAAGCTACGGCTGGTCGGGCAGTCATTCATTTACCACTGCGCTACGGCCGTTCGGGCAGTTACCACTGATCAGTTGGGCAGTTAACATCACAAGAATTGTGTAATCAGAACTATTATTGTCACGCCACGAACCTAGGGGGCGAGACCGGCGCCCGGTGCCTCACTTATCCTTGCGTACCAACTTGCGACTAAGGGACTCTGAACATATAATGTCATACTTTTACCATGGGCCACATTGTAAGTATCACGCCCCAAACTCAAGGAGCGCGACCGGCGTTCAACCGAGAGAACCCGGCCGAGCAAGCCTATTAGACTTACTTCTACCCAAACTCATCCATGAATAAAGAGGAGATGTACTCCATTAATCAATCACTGAAAAAATTTTATTAACAACTTCCTTTTCTTTTCCATTAGTAGCTTCATTTATAATTTCAAAAACATTACGAGTTTATAGAATTAATAAAAAATATAATTTCCAAGTACCAACATTTCTAGTTCCATTCCCAACATCAACCATAACCCACAACCTGTCTACGAAGCCTCTAAATATAATAGAAGAGTAATATGGAAATGCCGGAAAGGCCCCGGCTATACCTCAAAACACTGTACATGAGAAGCAAAAGATACATGACCCCGAAATGAAGTGGGGCTCACCAAATCAGCTGAAAAGAGTGTACTGCTATCACTGATCAATGTCGCCTGCTGTAGAACTACCTGTATCCATTAAAGATGCAGCGCCCCCGGAAAAAGGGACTTTAGTACTGTCGAATAGCACTAGTATGTATAGCTAAAAATCCTCTTTCAAAATAGAATGACCATATAAGAAAAAGCAACACATAGAAACAACAAATCAAAATCCAGAATATCCAAATGTTCAGTTAAAACATAATAATTTTGAAAATACGAACTTCATATATAATTTTGGTTGGGAGATCATTAGCACCGATATACCACCGTCTTTGTTAGCACGGAGTCCGATAACGCCCGATCGACTAGGCCATCTCCCCACGAACAATGTGGTTTGACATGTGATACGAAATAAAGTTATTACCAAGAGTAGTATCACTATATGCGCAATATGGCGTCTGATCTCCACCCGATCAGCTAGGCCGCCTTCCCACATATGCCGTGCGGGTTGTCTTTTCCAATCCACAAAGGTTCCAGTTTCATCCCAATTAAGGGGAATAATATCAAAATTTCCCAATGGTTCCAATTTCATCCCAAATAAGGGGAATAATCAAAATCCACCCCTACTCCGGCACGTGTAGTTTCAGGTGCGGGCCTTATGACCCACCCTTCCTCGGTTTTGCTAATGATTCTCCCAAAAACATTTTTGATTTGATTTGCAAACAGAAATATCATTAATACAATTGTACTCATCTCAACATCTTTCACATTGTATAAATTCTCATTAGTATTTCCAGTCATTCATAACGACAATATTTCCTTGGCTCATTAGGCCATTCACAAGATTCTTTATTCCTGGCACGATGGCTGTATTTCATATTCCACACTTTCACCTCTTTCAATTTCAAAGATCACCATCAAATATCAACATATAGAAAGTTTCAGAAATCATATACTTCAAATCCATTTGAAATGGGAACTTCAAACACAATTGGTTTCTTCCCAAAGAACGAGGCATACCAACCAATAATAGAAACACACATGAAAAACGATAAACAATCAATACACCATTTACTTTTGCAATACTCTTCCCCAGAAATGACAATATACAATTTCAACACATGAGTATATAGAACTCGAATCACACTGGATATATTTATAAATCAAAGCATTAGTTAAAGCAGCCACTAATAGGCATGAATTGAGTACAAAAGCTCTTAGGCAAATTCTATTTTCCAAATCACTTTTAACACAGTTGAGTCGAGGCTCATTTCTTATTATTTATCGCATTCTATCAAATCATTTACACTACTAGCCACAGTCATAACTTAAATTCTTGGCACGTTAGCCACACTCTATATCCCCAATTCACTTATTTCATTTCCACCACCTTTATAGGTTATCAACGATAAGACATTTCCAATCAAGACTTTAGGCACACATATTAGCAATTTTGAGTCTTAAGCATATCGAGTTTTTCTCACCCAATTGGTATACTAGTTCTCATTTAAAACACGACTCAAAGCCACAACATTTTAATACGCAACCCATACTTTAAAATTTATGGGAACATTATGGAATTCAATTCTAAGAGAGAAAGTTTAGCCAACATACCTCAATCGCGCTTCTTTAGACTCTACAATTATCCGGAACCCTTAGCAACCTCAATCTATTTTAGCAATATACACATTAAACACAAAATTAGGAAAACGTTCATGGTTCTAGTTCACTTTTTATTTTTTCCACACTCTTTATCACATGCATGCAAGATGAACCACCCTCATACCCATGAAGTATCACACTAATACCCCATTATAGCTATGTTTGAAATTAAGAGCTGGGGTGATGAAGCCTTACCTTTTAGGGTGAAGAATTTTGGTGCTCTACTTGAATATTTCCAAGGCTTTGAGTGATGATTGAAGATCAATTGATAAAAATTTGGCCCTCCCTCTAGAACTCTCTCTCTCTCACACTAGAAATATCAGAAATGAGCTTCAAAATAGACTAAAGGGGTGTTTTAACGGAAAGGGGGTCAAGTTTTAAATTAAGAAAATGGGTGCTCCGACACAGGTCTGCGGTCGCATATGCGACCGTATAATTGTTATGTGGTCCGCAAAGTGACCGTAGAAATGGCCCTCAGGGGTCTGAATTTTCAGCCCAGGTATGCGACCAGTATGCGGTCCGCATACTCATTCTGCGGTCGCATAATGCACCGCAGAACTCCCTCCGCAAAAATCCAAGAGGGATTATATGATTGATATGCGGTCCGCATATCGATTATGTGGTCGCATAATCGACCGCAAAATGGACCTCAAGTTGGCCAAACTTACTGCTTCACTCTATGGCCATTATGCGGTCCGCAGAGTGATTATGCAGCCGCGTAAATGCGCTTTTCCGCTAAATATTTTCCTTTACTTTCCGGTGCATTGTTCAACCCAAAAAGTCCGAACTGCGGTGAGCAAGCTCGCCGCGAAGATCTTATACCATCCTCAAACATGTAAGCCTACTCCGGCACCACGAAACCTTGAATTCATTTACGAAAATTACGGAGCTTTACACTGAAATACTTCAAAAATTTTTGCGGTGTTACATTCTCCTCCGCTTAGGATCATTCGTCCTCGAATGAGGGTCAAAATCCGTCATTAGCATTCAATGTGGTTCAACTGTTGGTTCACACACCAGTAGTTTCAAAATTTAGCTAACTCCCTAAATATCCAAAAACAATTTTGCCATAGTCTCCCTGTAACTGGACCTATCCACCTGCCAGAGTAACACCAAAACAATTCTTAACAACACATCCGCAACTTGACAAAACATCACCATGTATAACAATGTCACTAATCTCATCATTACAGGCATTATACTATCAAGAGTGGTATCTGGACATGGGCTGCACATATTTAAATCATAACACACATAAGTACCTTTCAAATCATAATCATTTAACTATACACTCAAGTGGGAACATTTTATTTCCTTAACACCTTTTTTTTTTCATGTGGTCTCCTCAACTTACAAACTTCGCCATAACACATTAACGGAGACAATCTCAACTCCCGGGCTTTTCTAACAAGGATAGCAAATAGTTGCTCCTCGCAATCTTATTATCCCTTATCTTCACCTTATTAGACATAGACACATGAAACACCGGGTAAACGAAGAACAATAATAGAGAAATATCATACTCATAGTTTAGCCTATTTCCTTTCAAAATTCCATAAGGCCTAATGTGACTTCACATACTTTACCTTTATTAATAATTCACATAGCATCCTCATGCAGAAAATATTGAGAATAACCCATTCACTTTCTTCAACTCTAAATCTCCACGCCGAACACCCAAACTAGACCTTTGGCAACCTCCAACAGTTAGTCTAAGATGTGCTAGCTTGAATATGACGATAAAGTTTCTTATTCAATATATTTGATCACGAGATGACGCTTCTTCTTTGACATGTGACATACGGGAGGCATAATCGAAAGGATAAAGACATTAGTGTCAGTTATTCTTGGAATACCATGAGTCATGAAAAGGACAACAACAATTATTTTATTCCATATATGCTTTGTTTGGTAATAGTAGGCCTCAAAGAGAAATACCCAAGTACGTGACACCAATCGTCTCCTGGAGTGTTGGGAAAAAGCAGTTTAACTTGGAATGAGAATATTTTGGCACCCCGAATGTGATAGGGGTTTCAAAATGCATGAAATTGCTTTACGCTCTTAATATTAACTGACACAAGGAATCTATGTTACAAGCCCATGGGGATGAAAAAGAAGTTGAACACTTGTGAGATTATTATCATTCTGACAACTTGACCTTTCCTGGTGGTTGCTCCTATATGAGAGGACTAGAGATACAACAAACTTGTTTTTCAAATAAATATGTTCATGATATATGCCAAAATCTAAAAGTATCTAATTTCAACCTTTCACGAGTGAAACCACATAGATAGGACATCCCAATATTGGGGTGGAATCATGTATTGGTTAGAGAGAATGAACACTCTGCTATGAGCTAGACATGTTTCTACAATAACAACTCTCAAGCTGTCGTATCAGGCAACTTCACGGGCAACTACAATACTAGGAAGAAAGTCAGTTACTCACTGAGGCATGATCTAGGTCGACATGAAAGTCATACTAAGATGGGTAAACAACAAGACCTCCCTGTGACGAATTTGTGATAAATCTCAAGTTGCTCAGAAACTTTATGCGGATAAGTGGCCCCTTTCAATTGGCATGTATGCACATGATAGGTGCTAAGATATACTCTCATGTTACTAGACAATGAAAAGGATTCATGATACTATTCATAAAGGAGTAGAATAATTTTTCCAACCATAGAAGTCACATATACCGGAGAGAAAAACAGTGACTCAAGAAGGATCTCAACACTAGGCTGCTTTCCATTGGATATGATACCGCGTAGGTAAATATTATGGTGATGCATGTATAGGCACAAATGAGCAGATGTTATCCATTTGAATCAAAAGGTTCGGTACGAAATTCATCAGGTATTGTCCCTTGTTGAGAATTTAGGGAAGCAGTGGGAAGTTTTAACCTAGGGTTATAATGCAATTCAAGGAACCCATTATAGAACTCAATTTCTCAAGAGGTTGTAAATATAAGCAATTGTGATAAAGAGGCTTCATGAATACTGTGCCTCGTTCTAAGAGTAGATACAGAGAACGACTCATAAAGTTGTTTCGGTTCTATCCCAACTTCCATAGTAACATAAGAGGTGACATATGACAAAGTGGAACCGAGATCAATAAGAACATACACATCATATGATCGGACAGTCAATATACCTGTAACCGTATTTGGAGAAGCCTCAAACTTTTGACGTCTCCTCATAGCATAAAACCTATTGGGCCCTCCCGAGCTCTGAATACCACTCCTAGCTGTTCCACGCCATGCAGGCGTTATAGTACCTCTAGCTGGGGGATGCGTTGTGGATGTAGCAGCTACAGAACTGGCTGGTTGTGCCATACCCTTGCCCATGCTCTGGCGAGACAAATAACAATCTCTTTGAAAGTGGCCCGTCATACCACACTTGTAGCATACCTTTGTACCATAGTGACACACTCCTGGATGGCATCTCCCACACTTCACACAACGGGGATGAGGTCCGCTGAACTGACTCGTCTCACTGACCTGATATTTACCCTTTTTGCATACATCAAAAGCATAACCCTTATCCTTCCTCCCAGCTTCTAATGCGAGATTAACAATTCCAGCACCGGATTGTTGTGTGGGTCTTTAGAATTGCCCAAAGATACCACCTCTAGCGCTGCTGAGCATACTCACAACATGACGCCAAATGTTCCTCCCCGCATGACGGACATAACTGGATGGGTGTACCCAACCTAGGGCATTTGTTCTTCTTGTGCCCCCTCTTTCCACAGCCATAACATATTTCAAGGGTCATCCAACATGTTCCCAAGTGTTGCTTCTTGCAAATCACACAATCTGGTTCATTAGCACCAACAACCCTCTTTTGTTTCCTAGATTCTCTCACCACTCAATCTGGTGGTGCAATGACAGTGGTAGGAATAAGGACACTTCCCTTAGCAACAAGTTCTTCCAACCGCTCCATGGCTCGATGCATTCTCCCAACGAACTTTTGTGTAATTTCCTCCAGATTCAATGGAGCGGTCATTCCTTCCTCGTTGTTTTGAACTAGTGGATTACTCATCTGAAAAATATCAGGAGACATACTTAGGAAATTAGCTACCTATCTTGAGCTCTATCGCTCGACTCTGGAGCATCAAAGAAGTGTGAAATTCCTAAATGTTCAAGTAGCCTCCTCATTATAGATGTGGTTGACAATACACCGATAAGAAGGACTCTACTAGACACGGCTCCAAGACATCCTAGGATACTTTAAAACCTTAGGCTCTGATACCAAGTTTGTCATGCCCCAAACTCAGGGAGCACGACCGGCACTCAACCGAGAGAACTCGGCCGAGCAAGCCTATTAGACTTACTTCTACCCAAACTCATCCATGAATAAAGAGAAGATGTACTCCATTAATCAATCACTGAAAAGATTTTATTAACAACTTCCTTTTCATTTCCATTAGTAGCTTCATTCATAATTTCAAAAACATTACGCGTTTATAGAATTAATGAAAAACATAATTTCCAAGTACCAACATTTCTAGTTCCATTCCCAACATCAACCATAACCCACAACCTGTCTACGGAGCCTCTAAATACAATAGAAAAGTAATATGAAAATGCCGGCAACAAGGCCCCGGCTATACCTCAAAACACTGTACATGAGAAGCAAAAGATACATGACCCCGAAATGAAGTGGGGCTCACCAAATCAGCTGAAAAGAGTGTACTGCTATCACTGATTAATGTCGCCTGCTGTAGAACCACCTGCATCCATTAAAGATGCAGCGCCCCCGGCAAAAGGGTCGTTAGTACTGTCGAATAGCACTAGTATGTATAGCTAAAAATCCTCTTTCAAAATAGAATGCCCATATAAGAAAAAGCAACCCATAGAAACAACAAGTCAAAATCCACAATATCCAAATGTTCAGTTAAAACATAATAATTTTCAAAATACGAACTTCATATACAATTTTGGTTGGGAGATCATTAGCACCGATATACCACCATCTTTGGTAGCACGGAGTCCAATCACGCCCGATCGGCTAGTCCATCTCCCCACGAACAATATGGTTTGACATGTGATGCGAAAGAAAGTTGTTACCAAGAGTAGTACCTCCATATGCGCAATATGGCGTCTGATCTCCACCCGATCAGCTAGGCCGCATATGCCGTGCGGGTTGACTTTTCCAATCCACAAAGGTTCCAATTTCATCCCAATTAAGGGGAATAATATCAAAATTTCCCAAAGGTTCCAATTTCATCCCAAATAAGGGGAATAATCACAATCCACCCCTACACCGGCACATGTAGTTTCAGATATAGGCCTTATGACCCACCCTTCCTCAGTTTTGCTAATGATGCTCCCAAAAATATTTTTGATTTGATTTGCAAATAGAAATATCATAAATACAATTATACTCACCTCAACATCTTTCACATTGTATAAATTCTGATTAGTATTTCTAGTAATTCATAATGACAATATTTCCTTGGCTCATTTGGCCATTCACAAGATTCTTTATTCCTGGCACGATGGCTGTATTTCATATTCCACACTTTCACCTCTTTCAATTTCAAAGATAACCATCAAATATCAACATATAGAAAGTTTTAGAAATCATATACTTCAAATCCATTTGAAATGGGAACTTCAAACACAATTGGTTTCTTCCCAAAGAATGAGGCATACCAACCAACAATAGAAACACACATGAAAAACAATAAACAATCAATACACCATTTACTTTTGCAATACTCTTCCCCAGAAATGACAATGTACAATTTCAATACATGAGTATATAGAACTCGAATCACACTGGATATATTTATAAAGCAAAGCATTAGTTAAAGCAGCTACTAATGGGCATGAATTGAGTACAAACGCGCTTAGGCAAATTTTATTTTCCAAATCACTTTTAACACAGTTGAGTCGAGGCTCATTTCATATTCTTTATCGCATTCTATCAAATCATTTGCACTACTAGCCACAGTCATAACTTAAATTCTTGGCATGTTGGCCACACTCTATATCCCCAATTCACTTATTTCATTTGTAACCACCTTTATAGGTTATCAACGATAAGACATTTCCAATCAAGACTTTAGGCACACATATTAGAAATTTTGAGTTTTAAGCATATCGAGTTTTTCTCACCCAATTGGTATACTAGTTCTCATTTAAAACACGACTCAAAGCCACAACATTTTAATACGCAACCCATACTTTAAAACTTATGGGAACATTATGGAATTCAATTCAAAGAGAGAAAGTTTAGCCAACATACCTCAATCGCGCTTCTTTAGACTCTACAATTATCCGGAACCCTTAGCAACCTCAATCTATTTTAGCAATGTACAAATTGAACCCAAAATTAGGAAAATGTTCATTGTTCTAGTTCACTTTTTATTTTTTCCACACTCTTTATCACATGCATATAAGATGAACCACCCTCATACCCATGAAGTATCACACTAATACCCCATTATAGCTATGTTTGAAATTAAGAGCTGGGGTGATGAAGCCTTACCTTTTAGGGTGAAGAATTTTGGTGCTCTACTTGAATATTTCCAAGGCTTTGAGTGATGATTGAAGATCAATTGATGAAAATTAGGCCCTCCCTCTAGAACCCTCTCTCTCTCACACTAGAAATATCAGAAATGAGCTTCAAAATAGACTAAAGGGGTGTTTTAACAGAATGGGGGTTGGGTTTTAAATTAAGAAAATGGGTGCCCCGACACAGGTCTGCGGCCGCATATGCGACTGCATAAGGGTTATGCTGCCCGCAAAGTGACCGCAATAATGGCCCTCAGGGGCCTGAACTTTTGGCCCAGGTATGCGACCAGTATGTGGTCCGCATACTCGTTTTGCGGTCGCATAATGCACCGAAGAACTCCCTCCGCAAAAACCCAAAAGGGATTATGCGATTGATATGCGGTCGCATAATCGACCGCAAAACGGACCAAGTTAGCCAAACTTACTGCTTCACTTTGCGGCCATTATGCGGTCCGCAGAGTGATTATGCGGCCGCATAAACGCGTTTTCTGCCAGATATTTTCCTTTACTTTCCGGTGCATTGTTCAACCCAAGCCAACTCCGGCTCCACGAAACCTTGAATTCATTTGCGAATATTACGGGGCTTTACACTAAAATACTTCAAAATTTTATGGGGTGTTACAGTAAGACAATTGCGAATGCTGACTAAACATCAATATAATGCTGGGGCGATAAGGCCGTCATAACTATTACAGCTGGCAAACCAACAAAATATACATAAAAGGCCTACAAGCCCAACATACTGCACTAACTGATAGAATATGTCTACAAGACTCTACTGATGGATATACTGTGATTGGAACAGGGCCCCAACCTACTCATATCATATATACATATATACACAAGATGTACATAAAGCTCTAGACCCGATAACTCCAAAGGGCATGGAGCTTACCGATCAAGCTGAACTCGGGGAACACCTAATAAGGAGGTCTACCCGTCTGTCTGAACCTGCACGCATGAAATGCAGCGCCCCCAGAAAAAGGACGTTATTACGAAATAATGTACCGAGTATGTAAGGTAATATACTAAAAGCTGAAACTGAACTTATAATATAATAACTAAAAGTAACTGGGAGTCAAAGATAATCTGAAGATATGCTCACGTGCTGATACCGACTCAACTCTCTCAATATAATAAGTAAAATAGTTCTCCGGCCCTATAAAGCTCGATATATATAACTCCTCTGCCATAGTAGGCTCGCTCATAGGCGCTCGGCCATACTAGGCTCTGTTTCTCGGCCATGCTGGGGTCGCTTATAGGCGTTTGGCCATGGTAGGCTCAGTATATAACTTACCATCTGATCAGAGGTTGCTCAATAGGGGCCTGCCCATCGATTATAGCTCGATGGTAATGAAAATACTGTAATATTGTATATATAGGCTCTCTTCTCTCTTGACTGGAAGAAGACAATACTCAATGGAATATAAGGTCCCAATAAGGGAGAATACTATAACTTATGAGACTAGGATAATGTATATAAATTCGGAAGTATGAACTTCTCTTTATGCCTCGTTATCAAACACATGTAATTACGAGATCAGGCCAAAATGAAGGAAGGGCTTAGCCTTAACATACCTGAACCGATTCTCTTGACAATTCCTCTAACACACGTTAATTGTGGTGAAACATGTAATGGCGGATCGAAGTAGGGCAAAATCCGTATAATATTCTTGAGAAAGATTGCAACGTTCCTTTAGAATTACAAATCTCATTACTATTACGCAATATAACTTCGTATGAAATTTTGTTGAAGCAAAATCACGTTGCCAATCTATCTCACTTTGTAAATTTGATCATAATCTTGTGTATGCCTTTTTGTTGATGCTTCATCCGTATGTTTGCTGAAATTTCACAAAGTAATAAGACTCTTTTACTTTGTGAATTTAGAAAGGCTTCCTTAATAGCATTTTTCCACCCAAAAATGTGATATAGATGTAAGTAGTGCCACCACCTCCTTAGGCATGATATTGTTGTCAATTTGCTGCCAAACCTTCATGATCCCCCGTGGATTATTGTCCCCCCAACAATTATCCAAATCTTTACTAAAATAATTATCCATAAAACTCAATTACAAGTTATTCTCCCACTTAAAAATTCATAATTACCCAATTATCAACATAATTAAGAACTATCTCAAATTATTTAAAATACTACTAATTTTTAACACACATTATACACCTCACTATCATGGTCAGGTGTTACCTTTTATGGCATTAGTCCATAAATATGGGGTATTGTAGCTTGGACCCTATTTTATCTCAAAATGTCAAACTTCGACGAAATTCACTTTCTTCGATTCGCTTACCCTCTCCCCTTCACGAATTTACTTATAACTTGTTTGAAATAGCGTAATACTTATAATCTCAAAATAATCTCATTCCCGAGCCTACATCAATTAATCTTACGACGAAACATTAACGTACGAAAATGTGGGATGTAACATCTCATTTCTGAGCTTTTATCAATTTACTTAGGTCATACTTTCACGTATGAAAACATGTGGTGTAACATCATTTCCCCCATTTGGAACATTCGTCCTCGAATGTTGACTGATGCACTTATCATCTTCATAATCTATGGCTCTTGTGAATACTTTAATACTCTCCCTGCCATCTAGGCAATTGTT
Organism: Nicotiana tomentosiformis; assembly: GCF_000390325.3. Classification (NCBI taxonomy): domain Eukaryota; kingdom Viridiplantae; phylum Streptophyta; class Magnoliopsida; order Solanales; family Solanaceae; genus Nicotiana; species Nicotiana tomentosiformis. The sequence goes on along the minus strand of NC_090815.1, from coordinate 61,227,303 downwards.
CTGTGAATAAATCCAAAGTCCAAGGTATTTCTACCTGTAGGTCTCTTTCTCACACCATGGCCTGTGGTCGGAATTATTCCAATCTTGTAACTCTTACTACCTTCTCAATCTTTTACCCCAAACTCGAAATTGAAGATTAAGGATTTGAATCTTACCTCTTAGATGAAGATCTTGTGATTAGATTTCTTGATTCTTGAAGATTGGATGATTATAATGTTAGGTTCCCTCCTTCTCTCTCTAAAGTGCTCTTACCTCTCTCTAAAACCCTCAGAAAAATGCCCCAAAATAAGCCCCAAAGCCTATTTATCAAAATGGGGTTGGGTTATGAAAATAGGAAAATTGACCCTCCGAACTCAGCTATGCGGTCGCACAATGCACCGCACAATTGGTGTGCGGGTTGCATAATGGTCACACAATTCGGTGCCCAGAACTGGGCTTCACTGGACAGGTCTGCGACTATTTTGCGGTCTCATAACTACTTCTGCGATCGCAGAATTGGTCGCAGAATCGCATTTTTCCAGCCTTTGGTAATTTGGTCATAACGTCTTGTAGGATTATCTAAATGACGAACGGTTTGAAGCGTTGGAAACTAGACTCAAAGGGATTTAATTGGATAGGTAATACACCATATAACTCTTCATATCAAGAGATGTATACTCATTTGAAATTAGGTCTTGTGCGAACTCACTTGAAACTTTATTCTATCATGAAATTTTCAACTTGCCTTAGCCTTGGGGCTCTTCTTGGACCATAAACCATTCTTAGTGTACTTCATACAAATATTATCAAGATCAATTGATATCATTCTTATAATAGCCCTTGTCTGCACATAAAATAATGTAATTAGCGCACATCAACTTTCTTACTAGCGCTCAAGTACTTCATAATTTTTTGGGGTGTTACATTTTCCTCCACTTAAGAACATTCGTCCTCAAATGTTTTACAAGTCCCTTCTAAGAATAGAGTTACCATCATTTTACCTCCAATCATTATACATAGGCACTTATTACTACATGGGTCTTATACTTCCTATCCAAAATCTCAACTTACTTAGGACCCTTAAAAATTTGGCTATCTTTACAAATTCTTAAAATTTTCGGCAGATTTTCCCATGTAACTAGGACTATCCAACTATCAGAGAATCCCAGAAATCAATCCTAAACAACATATAGATAATACCCCTTTGCACCATATATATATATATATATATATATATATATATATATATATATATATATATATATGAAATCAACAACTATGACTCTTGAGGCCAACTTTATGATCTTTCTTACCTTTGGTTGTATCATTGGCTTTTTCTTCGTCCATTACGAGGACAATTGGGTTCCGCATATATTATGACTGTCATGTGTGTCATTCCTTTAATCCCTATGCCTTTCTCATTTCGTAGCACGATGTGCTACATTCCTTGGTATTAACAAGGGAACTCTGAAACTAACTTGGAACAATAACGCACGATTGAGGATAGAAGAAGAGAAACATTTCCTAAATGTCGTTGTAGCCTCCCTATTATAAGTGCGGCTGGCAACACACCGATAAGAGGGACTCTACGTACACAGCTCCATGACACTTAGGACTCCATAACCATGCTCTGATACCAAGTTTTTCACGCCCCAAAATCGAGGAGCGCGACCGGTGCTCAACCGAGTGAACCCAGTCGAGCAAGCCTACGTTACATCAACCTCTCATCATAACTCATGCATGATTTATCAAAACATAATTAGATCATGACTTACATATTGAATACATTTGGCTCAATGGCCCATAAATTGTTTTTTTTTCCTTTTTCACTCGTGATGGGTACATAGCTTCATAAATATCCGTGAACATAAATACATGACGAAACTCAAAACATAAGTACATGACCCAGCAGTGTACATGGAGCTTCTATGACAATAGATACCTTAGTACATAATACCAACTAGACTCGAGTGCCCACTGGAATTGTAGCAGGCTCACCATAATCTGATGCACAAAAGATCCCTACCAAAGATCCATACCATCCTGTAGAAGTATACCTGCATCCATTAAAAGATGCAGCACCCCCCGACAAAAGGGACGTTAGTACTGTCGAATAGTACTAGTATGTATAACTAAACACCCTCTCAGTAGAACAATTAATATTACAAGGAGGAATAATCACAAAATCAATGAAAGTCTCGAACAATACAAAAGCATCAAGTAGGTTGAAATATCAAGCCTTATTATACTTGCATCATTTTAAACGTCCTTTAGGGTCATCTGAGCCATATGATCTATACGCGGAACACATAATATAAAGTAATTGAAACAACATGTACAAACAAGGCCAATCAAAATGGCTCATAATGTCTGCGTTGACAATGCGTCTTACTTGACCATCCATATCCCTCTCTTATCTTACCCCTAGTGTTCACATATCATATTATACACTTATGCATTTCATAGACCATTCATAGGATTCACATATACCATTCGATACACCTATGAATTTTATAAACTGTTTACAGTGTTTACTTACACAATTCTGCGATCGCAGAATTAGTCGCATAATCGCATTTTTCCAGCCTTTGGTAATTTTGTCATAACTTCTTGTAGGAATATCTAAATGATGAATGGTTTGAAGCATTGGAAACTAGACTCAAAGGGATTTAATTGTATAGGTAATACACCATATAAATCTTCATATCAAGAGAGGTATGCTCGTTTGCAGTTAGGTCTTGTGCGAACTCACTTGAAACTTTATTCTATCATGAAATTTTCAACTTGACTTAGCCTTGTGGATCTTCTTAGACCATAAACCATTCTTAGTGCACTTCATATATATACTATCAAGATCAATTGATATCATTCTTATAATAGCCCTTGTCTGCACATAAAATAATAAAATTAGCGCACATCAACTTTCTTTCTAGCGCTCAAGTACTTCATAATTTTCCGGGGTGTTACAAGTACAAATAAGAAAGGGCGAGTGAGAAGGTGACGAGAATGGATAAGCCCTCAGGATTAAGCCCACAAAAATGAGAGAGAGCTGATGGGTTCTCTAAGTTATAGAAATCTCATTATAGCCTGAATAAACTCAAAGCAGTCTAAGACTAGTAGCATTTAGAAGAGATAGAATGTTGCCCTGGTAGTAAAATAAGGTTGTAATTGTGACAGATAAAGGATGACATTTGAGCCTTCAATTGAGTAATGAATTGAAGAACAAATAAAAAGGGGAGGGGGGGATTTCATAAATTGTACAGGATTAAAATATCCACGTAAGATGAACCACATTGGGATGCTGTGAAATAGGGTTCTGGAAGTATAGTATCGCCCCCAGGTGGATCAGTTTAATTACTTCAGATATCCCCCAATGAGACGTAAGTCCTAGTGACAATGTATTTCGTAAGAGATTTTAAGTTATCAGTAGTAGATTGCAGATCAACATTGAGGTGAATCAATAATGGATGGATAAAAGTTACAAAGTATTAGATGAGATTAGGCAATCATTCTTAAGATGAACGGTAATGAAGAAGCGGTAAAGAACTTAGATTTATATAGGATAAGCAATGGGAGTAACCTGGAGTTTGGTACCAGGTCTCAGTAACGTTAAATCGAAGTAAGAGTTATGGTATGACCTACCTAGATGCAGTACAGTAACACGACTGGATAACCGGGGCTATGAAACAAGATATAGCAATAGTCGTAAGTTCGACAAAGAATCGAGCAAGAACTTCAGTACACCTATAGATGCCCAGAGGGACATCGCCTAAATAAGAATTATAAGTTGTTGTATGTCCCAATGGTTTCAACTATAGTTGTATGCTTATGAAATAATGTATGTGAATGATTTCGATGTTAAGTCCTCAAGACTCATGAACTTAGCTAATGACCTCAAGATGTAAAGTGAGTGAATAAAGAGATGGAAGGAAGATGTCCTATGCTAAATGATGATGAACCTTAAGAAAGGAAATTGGGCTTATGTGCCATTGAAATTGACTTATTGATTCACCATGAATGTGCTAATGTAATGTGCTATGTTTCTCCATGATGAGCATGAACATGAAGTGTTCCGATGATCCGGGAACTTACGACCTTAATGTAATGTTAATCATGTCGCTTCGAGTTTATACATGGTTATATGCATAATGATGTGTTATGAAACGCACATGTGTATTGTGTAAGTAAATATTGTGAACGGTCTATGAAACGCACAGGTGTATTATGTAAGTAAACACTGTGAACGGTCTATGAAACGCACAGGTGTATTGTGTAAGTAAACACTGTGAACGGTCTATGAAACGCACAGGTGTATCGTATGGTATATGTGAATCCTATGAACGGTCTATGAAATGCATAAGTGTATAATATAATATGTGAACACTAGGAACGGTCTATGAAATGCATAGGGGTAAGATAAGAGAGGGATATGGACGGTCAAGTAAGACGCATTGTCAACGCAGACATTATGAGCCATTTTGATTGGCCTTGTTTGTACGTGTTGTTTCAATTACTTTATATTATATGTTCCGCATATAGATTATATGGCTCAGCTGACCCTAAAGGAAGTTTAGAATGATGCAAGTATAATAAGGCTTGATATTTCAACCTATTTGATGTTTTGGTATTGTTCGAGACTTTCATTGATTTTGTGATTATTCCTCCTTGTAATATTAATTGTTCTATTGAGAGGGTGTTTAATTATACATACTAGTACTATTCAATAGTACTAACGTCCCTTTTGTCGGGGGCGCTGCATCTTTTAATGGATGCAGGTATACTTCTACAGGATGATATGGATCTTTGGTAGGGATCTTTTGTGCATCAGATTATGGTGAGCCTGCTACAATTCCAGTGGGCACTCGAGTCTAGTTGGTATTATGTACTGAGGCATCTATTTTCATAGAAGCTCCATGTACACTGTGGGCCATGTACTTAAGTTTTGAGTTTCGTCATGTATTTATGGTCACAGATATTTATGAAGCTTTGTACCCATCACGAGTGAAAAAGAAAAAACAATAAAAAAACAATTTATGGGCCATTGAGCCAAATGTATTCAATATGAAAGTCATGATCTAATTATGTTTTGATAAATCATGCTACGGAATCATGGTATTAGTTGTTACTTTAGCCCTTCATGGACGCTACGGAATATCCAGGATACAATCTTGTAACAATTTAATCCTTTATTTAAGCCCTGGGCTCAATTCTCTCTTTTAACTTATACCGGGGTCTTCTAAGGCTGTATGATTGTCAACATATATGCTGCATGGATAATACTCTGAACTTTTAAATGGAGCTAACTTTGGATCATTGATCAAATAATTCCTTTTGTTCCTTTTCAGCTTTCTTTAAACGTAAGCTATTACTTCTTCTGGTCGTTCTGCCGCTTGTTGCGTACCTACTTAGCTTATCTTAGTTCCCACGCATGCCGGAATTTCATGCAACTCATACGATCTCAAGTATTACTTTTGATTTTACTTCCCGTTCATTAGCCACGGTAGGTGCCACTTTCTTATGAAGTGCATACAATGCTGTTTTGAGACTGTTGTTATAAGACCATTTCCTCTTTAGGTCACTGAGTTTAGGTTGAATCCTTCTTCCTTATTTTCCTTAGCTAGTCTTTCATTGTAGTACTTAGGGAGGACCCTCTAACTCTTATAAAGATGTGAGCTTATTACATTATATACTCGACGGACCTTTTGATGTCCTTCCTTGCCTATACTTATCCGTAGTTACTTACCTCCATGCCCTTGTGCTTGTAGGGTTGCTTCTAAACTGATATTTTGACTCTCTTCACAGTGACACTCTCTTTTATTTCTGTAACACTCATACAGTACCTTTTTAACTTCCCCAACTCCTATATGAATATATCTCAAGTATTATAATGTCATAACTGCGAGGCTGAATTCCCCATATTGGGGTTCACTCTGTTTATCTTGCACGATCTATTGATTTTTCTGTATCCTCTTATCTAGCCATAACTAGGCTATTCCTGAATCAACTACTAACCACTCATTGGCCCACTATCATATCAATATTCCGTGTACTCTTTCATTGGTTATTTCTTTTGTCTTAACTTACCTCTCACACTGGCTCCTTATTTATCAATAACATCCCAAGCATGAACCCTTACTTCCTTTCCTTGACGTCGTGTTTGCATAATGTTTTGGAATCGTAGCATATCTGTAGGATTTGAATAAGTGAAATTTCGTCCCTTTCTCATTTTTATCGCATTCTTTCTTTACCATTCCATAGTAACTAGAACCACTTAATTCAGACTAAATATCACGTCACTACATATTCCCCCTTTTAGGGGAGTACTAAGAGTTAGAGCTACGACAATCTGCCTATAGATGTTTTACCTCTTCATTTTTGGAGTCTTTTCACATCATCGATGACCCTTACTCGCCTTGCGGTAATCCTTCTGTGCCAAGGATAACAAAATTCCTTACTCGCGAGGGTGACTCTTAGTGTAACTGGCACACATAGTCCCTTAAGCTTAACTTCGCTCACATTGTTTGCTTTAGGGAAGCATCTTCCTGGATGACCTTTAAAGGTTATTCTTCTGTCGTCCATTCTATTCTCACCGGAATGCAATCTCTGGAATTCTCGTGATGCCGACTATTATCAAATAATTTAGTCCGTAATTCATGTTTAGTTTATCTTGTTCACCAGCCCGTACTGATTTCTATTACTCTGGGGTCTAACTTTTCCTTCTGGTAGTCGCGTTGGAGTCACGAACTTACTTCTGGAAATGAGGATATGACTTTATGGCCTATACTCTTTTGTTGTCTCAAGGTCTGTCACCTCTCGTATTTTCCTTCACTTGACTATAGGCTCTGTAGTATCATCATTGTTTTTATTTACCGTTGTCATCCATGTATCACATCTTACTCATAATAATTCATTAACTCTCTTCTTATTTCCCTGCTAACATTTCTTTCTATCACTTTATTCTGAAACCTTCAACAAGACATTCTTTTGCTTTTAGCTCCCCTTGCTCCATCCACTGGCTCTTCATGTTTCCTAACATTCTCTATCTACTAGGGACAGGAGCCATACTAAGGTAATATTTATCCCTTCCAGGATTCCAGTGCATGTCTTTGTAAACAGAAATTTTTTGAACATTGTAATGTTCATATCTAGTTGTACTATTCTAGAATGCACCATCTAGGTGTCTCACAAGGAGAATTATTACCACGTTTGTAATCCTTCGAAAATGTCAGCTAACGCTAGCAATCCATCCAACATTTTATATTACTCTAACCCCAGGGCATAAATGAGATGGGTGTGGCCAATTGTACATACCTATGTTATTGTTGAAGGTAACTCAAAAGGCTTATATTCCTCTACCTGAATTGTAAATACCGATAATCTTCATTAACTGGGCGCCTCGTATCCTTTTTCATCTTGCTTCTTTTACTTGTTCAAACTCGTATCTATCTTCTGAATCTCTCCTTGCCTTTCACCATAGGGGTGGATAGATATTCTTGCCTTAAGGTTCCTTATCAAGAGGCTTACATGTCTTAGTACACATATGATCTACTGAAGACCTTACATTTATTCATCATAAGCATCATGAAAAATCGAGTTTCCCTGACTCAACCCTTCCATAGCCACATTCAATTTCTTACCAACTGCCTTTCTGGATGTAGGCTTCGTCGTATTATGAATAGGATAAAGTTTAGGAAATTGAGTTATTACAACTAAGCTCTACCACACGATCTAGAGTAAGAAGAAAGAGTGACAGTCCTAAATGCCCTATAGCCTCCTGCTTATAAGTGTGGTGCACGACACACCCATAAACAAGACTCTACTAGACACGGCTTATAGAATCCCTAGGACATAACTGCTCAGATACCACTTTTTGTCATGCCCCGAACCTAGGGGGAGAGACCGGCACCCGGTGCCTCACCTATCCTTGCGTACCAACTTGCGACTAAGGGACTTTGAACATATAATGTCATACTTTGGCCATGGGCCACATTGCAAGACAATTGCAAATGCTGACTAAACATCAATATAATGCTGGGGCGACAAGGCCGTCATAACTATTACAGCTGGCAAACCAATAAAATATACATAAAAGGCCTACAAGCCCAACATACTGCACTAACTGACAGAATATGTCTACAAGACTCTACTGATGGATATAGTGTGATTGGAACAGGGCCCCGACCTACTCATATCATATATACATATATACACAAGATGTACATAAAGCTCTAGACCCGGCAACTCCAAAGGGCATGGAGCTTACCGATCAAGCTGAACTCGGGCAACACCTAATGAGGAGGTCTACCCGTCTGTTTGTCTGAACCTGCACGCATGAAATGCAGCGCCGCCAAAAAAGGGACGTCAGTACGAAATAATACTGAAAGCTGAAAGTGAACTGATAATATACTAATTGAAAGTAACTGGGAGTCAAAGATAATTTGAAGATATGCTCACATGCTGATACTGACTCAACTCTCTCAATATAGTAAGTAAAATAGTTTTCCGGCCTTATAAAGCTCGATATATATAACTCCTCTGCCATAGTAGGCTCGCTCATAGGCGCTCGGCCATACTAGGCTCTGTATCTCGGCCATGCTGGGCTCGCTCATAGGCGCTCGGCCATAGTAGGCTCGGTATATAACCTACCATCTGATCAGAGGTTGCCCAAGAGGGGCCTGCCCATCGATTATAGCTCGATGGTAATTAAAATAATGTAATACTATATATATAGGCTCTTTGCTCTTTTGACTGGAAGAAGACAATACTCAATAGAATATAAGGTCCCGATAAGGGAGAATACTGTAACTTATGAGTCTAGGATAATGTATATAAATTCGGGAGTATGAACTTCTCTTTATGCCTCGTTATCAAATACATGTAATTATGAGATCATGCCAAAATGAAGGAATGACTTAGCCTCAATATACCTGAACCGATTCTCTTGACAATTCCTCTAACATACATTAATTGTGGCGAAACATGTAATGGCGGATCGAAGTAGGAGAAAATCCGTATAATATTCTTGAGAAAGATTGCACCGTGTTCCTTTAGAATTATAAATCTCGTTACTATTACGCAATATAACTTCGTATGAAATTTTGTTGAAGTAAAATCACGTTGCCAATCTATCTCACTTTGTAAATTTGATCATAATCTTGTGTATGCCTTTTTGTTGATGCTTAATCCGTATGTTTGCTGAAATTTCACAAAGTCATAAGACTCTTTCACTTTGTGAATTTAGAAAGGCTTCCTTAATAGCATTTTTCCACCCAAAAATGTGATATAGATGTAAGTAGTGCCACCACCTCCTTAGGCATGATATTGTTGGAAATTTGCTGCCAAACCTTCATGATCCCACGTGGATTATTGTCCCCCCAACTATTATCCAAATCTTTACTTAAGTAATTATCCACAAAATTCAATTACAAGTTAATCTCCCACTTAAAAATCCATAATTATCCAATTATCCGCATAATTAAGAATTATCTCAAATTATTTAAAATACTACTCATTTTTAACACATCTTATACCCCTCACTATCAAGGTCATGTGTTACATTGTATGGCACTAGTCCATAAATATGTGGTATTGTAGCTTGGACCGTATTTTATCTCAAAATATTAAACTTCGACGAAATTCACTTTCTTCGATTCACTTACCCTCTCACCTTCACGAATTTACTTATCACTTATTCGAAATAGCGTAATACCATTAATCTCAAAATAATCTCATTCTCGAGCCTACGTCGATTAATCTTACGACGAAACGTTAACGTACGAAAATGCGGAATGTAACATCTCATTTTTGAGCTTTCATCAATTTACTTATGGCGTACTTTCATGTATGAAAATATGAGGTGTAATAATTATATTGTAGTTTTATTTATATATACGAGATGGGTCTTATTCTATATGTTATGGCCCTCAGCGGCAAGTCATAGATTATAAGTTGACTCTTATCCCTCCCCGAGATAGTATCCGATTATTATGTTTCATTTCCGCCTTACATACTCGGTATATTCTTCGTTTTGATGTCCCTTTTTCTGGGGAGTTGTGCTTCATGCCACGCAGGTGTAGATAGGCGAGGTGAGGACCCTCCATTGTAGGCTGCCTCCAGATATTAGCTTTTGGTTGGTGAGCTCCACTTCTTCCTGGAGTATTGCCGAGTCATGTTCGATACATGTTATTTCATTTTATGAGGATATCGAGAACCCTCTCCCGACTTATATATTATGGTCATGTTTTCTTAGAGGTTTTGTAGAGAGTATCCTGTGTATAGTTTTAGGTATGACATGTCAACGGCCTTGTCGGCCCCTATGTATCTATATAAATATTTTTGAATTAGTTTTGTGAGTTAAGTTCTAATATTGTTACTATATATATATATATATATATATATATATATATATATATATATATATATATATATATATATATATATATATATATATATATATATATATATATATATGTGGCATAAAATGGCCTGTGACGAGCCTTATAGTAAAGAAGGATAAGGTACATGGCGCTCGGTTGAGTAGGCACCGGGTGCCAGTCCTGGCCCTCCAATTTCGGTCGTGACAAGTAGGCTCGCTCATAGGCGCTCGGCCATACTAGGCTCTGCATCTCGGCCATCTCGAGCTCGCTCATAGGTGCTCGGCCACAGTAGGCTCGGTATATAACTTACCATCTGATCAGCGGTTGTCCAATAGGGTCCTGCCCACCGATTATAGCTCGATGGTGGGGAAAATACTGTAATACTGTATATATAGACCCTCTGCTCTCTTGACTAGAAAAAGACAATACTCAATTGAATATAAAGTCCCGATAAGGGAGAATACTGTAACTTATGAGACTAGGATAATGTATATAAATTCGGGAGTATGAACTTCTCTTTATGCCTCTTTATCAAACACATGTAGTTACAGGATCATGCCAAAATGAAGGAAGGGATTAGCCTTAACATACCTTATCACAATCTTTCCAATTACCAAGTTGAACTCGCCTCTTACCACCTTAATCTACAATAATGATAATAATATTATCATTAAGTTGTGAAAGGTACAACTATCGCATAACGAACGACAAGCTTATTTTGTATTTAAACGGGTAGCATCTCCCCTATAATCCTTACTTCCTCCAAATTCAAGATAACACCAACAACACAAGAACACAACGATAACAACATATATGCATTATTTTCCAACCTTATATGCACAACAGAATACTACAAAATAGCCCAACACACCCCAATCTCTTCATACACAAAACGACCACCGTAGTAGTGTCAAACAACCCGAAAATATTACGACGAACTACCAGCCCACCACCCTACATTTATGTGGTGTTTCTCCACACCCTTCCTCCTATAAAACACCAAAAACAGTAATAAAGCACGCAGCCCAACAGCAACACAAAACAGTCCATAAAACAATCCGCTACAAGTGAATAACGCGAACTCACGGCTTTCGATCACCGCCCCGTGAGTTCTTACAAATAAAGAACGACATACCATGCATTTATAGCAGACAAAAATGGATGAAAGAGAGCAGTAAAATTACCTTATTTGTTGGATAACTCAGCTCCTATCTTGGTTCTTTAAACTCTAGGTTTTTTCTCCAATTAGAACTTGAAAGGGAGAGAAAATCAAATAGGGTTTATGGGCAATTTTTGGGAGGTTTTTTCAGAGCTTATGTCTGGTTATTATGCCCTATTATCAGTATAATATATGTAGGAAATAGGCCTTTAAAAGTCCTCTTTGGACGACCCGAACCGTCCCATTTACGGACTCTCATTTAAGCAAGTAGGTGACACACCTACTTGTCACCTAGTATCTTGCACAGTCTCATAAAAATGCATATATCTCTCTCTACTCCGGTGTCATATTGACAAATGGTTAAATACGTTAGAAACTAGACTCATAGATCTTCAATTTGATGGGTGGAGCTGTCACGCCCCAACCTCGGGAAGCGCGACCAACGCTCAACCGAGTGAACCCGGCCAAGCAAGCGTGTTAGATACTTTCTACCCAATTAACCCATGATCAAGAAAAGACGTGATTTTATTAATTATACAGTAGGAATCTCATTCATACAATACTAAATTATTTCACTAGACATTGCGCCTTTAAGTCTCAAAATACACACTTCTTAAAGTCTGAGAGGAACAAGTGATCAACACAGCATATACCTGTTTAACATTCCCAATACCCATACACAACCCATATAGTGTCTACAGAGCCTCTAAAGATGCAAAAGAGAGTAAAGATGGTGTCGGCAACAAGGCCCCGGCTATACCTCAAAAAGTGACCATAATATAAATAAAAAGTACAATACATGACCCCGGAATGAAATGGGGCTCACCGAGCCCGCTGAGAAGAGGATGCAGCACTATCTATGATCAACATTGTTTGTTATGTACCCACCTGCATCCATTTAAAGATACAGTGCCCCCGGCAAAATGGACGTTAGTACCGTCGAATAGCACTAGTATGTATAGCTAAACACCAACTCAATAGAATGAATATTAATACAAGAGGAATAGTCAAAAATTCAATAAGAGCTTCCAAATAATATTAAAACATCAATTTAAAGGTCACATAAGTTTTCAAGTCAACTTCCATGTTATTAGATTGGGTGATCTTTAGTGCCGATATTCCACAATTCACAATACCTCTTAATTCTTACACGGAGTCCGATCTCGGCCCGATCGGCTAGGCCATCTCATTAGAGAAATTACCACATTTTCATTATAATTTCTAGCACAGTGCCGCCATGTGTGCGGCATAGCATCCAATCACGGCCCGATCGGCTAGGCCGTCTCACATAATACGTTACCATTTTCAGTCAACCATCTCACATCATACTTCTTTCATATCTTTCAATTCATTGGCACTAGTGATCACGATTACAAAGTCATTCTTAGCACTTAGCCATACTTCATAATTCCAGGCCCCTTTTCCACATTCAATATCATTATCATTATCAACAACAATAAGACTTCCCATTCAAGACATTGAATTCACATATGAGCAATTTGGGAATCTTAGGCACACAGAGGCTTTTCATACAAAATGGGCATAACAACCTTTATTTCGATCTTGACAGGAAGTCTTAACATTTCTAACACATATTCTATATTTTTGAACACATCCTCAATAACAAGATAACATAATGAAGCATTTAGAAAGAATATTGAACTTACATACTTCAACACAAACACATTAGAAATCACCAATTCTATAATGATCAAGGGCTTACTCAAATTACATGAACACCGTGAGATTCAATTCTAAGAAGAATGGGGGTTTAGCCAACATACCTCAATTGAGCTTCTTAAAACTCTAAGATGTTCCAGATTATTAGCCACTTCAATCTATTTTAGCAATATAACAAAATCGAACCAAAATTAGGAAGATGAACATGATTTTAGCTCATTTGAGCATATTATCAAACACTAGTTGTGCATCAATGTTTTAAGCCCCTTTTTGTGGAAGATTCCATCTTTTCCCAACCCACTCTCTACCATTTTTAGCTCATAACCTTCCCACATACTTCAAGGATACATGCATGCCAGATAACAACCCCCACACCCAATAATTGCCTCTCTAATTACCCCATTTTTGCAAAATTTCTAAATTGAGATCTAGGACATAAGTTCTTACCTTTAGGGTGAAGACTTCCTTTGTTAATCCTAAATGATTGAGCAAGAATTGATGGATAATGGTTGAAGGTTGCTCCCCCACTCTAAGAACTCTCCCTCTCACTCTATAATTGTCTATGGGGTGTGTTTTAATGGGATTGGGTCAGGTCTAAAAACCCCAAAAATGAAGCTCAATAATTGATGGATAGTCCGAATAGTCCGCTCAATAATTGATGGATAATGGTTGAAGGTCGCTCCCCAACTCTAGGAACTCTCCCTCTCACTCTAAAATATCAGAAATGTGCTCAAAATGGTCTGTGGGGTGTGTTTTATTGGGATTGGGTCGTGTTTAAAAACCCCAAAAATGAAGCTCCGGAACGGGTTTTGTGGTCGCATATGCGACCGCATAATGGTTATGCGGTCCATGAAATGACCGCGAATATGGGGGGCTAGAAATGGAAAAGAACTGATCTGGTCTGCGGTCACTATGCGGCCCGCAGACCTGTTCTGCGGTCGCATAATGCACCGCAGAATGGTTTTGTGGTCACATAGTGCACTGCAGAACCTCCCTCCGAAATATCGCAAGGCATGATATGCGACAAGAATGTGGCCCGCGAAATGGTTATGTGGTCGCATAATGGCTGCGAAATTAGGCATCAAAAATGTCCCAGAAATCTGCCCCACTTTGCGACCAGTCTGGGGTCCGCAGAGTGGTTCTACGGCCGTAGAATGGGCCGCGAAAATGCGTACTTCTGCCCAATATTTTTCTTCAACTCCCAGCGCACCGATCAATCCAAAAAGTCCGAGCCGGGTTTTTAGGAAAAAATTTACGGGGCCTTACATCCTCCCCCACTTAAGATCATTCGTCCTCGAATGAGGGTCAGGGTCTACTCTTAGCACCTTATGTAACTCAGTTCTCACACCCTATACCAGTAACCCCAAATTTAACTAAATCTTTATATATTCAAATATTTCGCCAGAGTTTCCTTTGTAACTAGGCCTATCCACCTGTCAGAGAGCCCCAGAAACACATCTTACAAACATATACAGAATCCAATAACATAACATAACTCATACCCACACCAACCGTGGCCTTATGTAAACAACATGTAATCAAAAGGAGCACCTTTACATTAACTGAACAAGGGATACAAAATTCTTAGGCAACAGGTTCATAAAAGAAAGGATTACACAGCTATTCAAATAGGTAAGGATACTTCTTCTTCATCTCTTCCTTGGCCTCCTACGTGGCCTCTTCAACCTGCTGGTTTCGCCATAACACTTTCACGAAGGTAATTTCTTTATTCCTCAACTTTCGAACTTGTCTATCAAGAATGGCAACTGGAATCTGTTTATATGACAAGTCTTTATTAACCTCAATGGGCTCAACCAACACAAACGCTGACGGATCTCCAACTACCTTCTTCAACATAGACACATGGAATACCGGGTGCACTAATGACATCTCGGGTGGTAGCTCAAGTTTGTACGCTACCTGACCGATCCTCTAGATGATTTTGTATGGCCCGACATACCTCAGACTCAATTTCCCTTTCTATCCAAACCGCATAATACATTTCATGGGGGAACCTTCAAGAATACCCAATCATCTTCTTTGAACTCTAAGTCTCTGCCACAAACATCCGTAAAGGATTTTTGACGACTCTGAGCAGTTTTCAACCGCTCCTTAATGATTTTAACTTTTTCCATAGCCTGATGCACGAGGTCTGGCTCTATCAACTCTGCTTCCCCAATTTCGAACCACCCAATGGGTGATTTGCATCTCCTACCATATAATGCCTCAAATGGTGCCATCTATTTCTAGCATAAAAGTTATTATTATAAGCAAACTCTATGCGTGGAAAATGATCATCCTAGTTACCCTTGAAATCAATAACACAAGCACGCAACATGTCCTCAAGCGTCTGAATAGTCCGCTCAATAATTGATGGATAATGGTTGAAGGTTGCTCCCCCACTCTAGGAACTCTCCCTCTCACACTAAAATATCATAAATGTGCTCAAAATGGTCTATGGGGTGTGTTTTAATGGGATTGGGTCGTGTTTAAAAACACTAAAAATGAAGCTCCGGAAAGGGTTTTGCGGTTGCATATGCGACCACATAATGGTTATGCAGTCCACGAAATGACCGCAAATATGGGGGCCAGAACTGGAAAAGAACTGATCTGGTCTGCGGTCACTATGCGGCCCTTAGACCTGTTCTGCGGTCGCATAATGCACCACAGAATTGTTCTGAGGTCGTACAGTGCACCGCAGAACCTCCCTTCGAAAAATCCCAAGGCGGGATATGCGACAAGAATGCAGCCCGCGAAACGGTTTAGCGGTCGCATAATGGCCGTAAAATTGGGCATCAAAAATGCCCCAGAAATCTGCCCCACTCTGCAACCAGTGTGGGGTCTGCAAAGTTGTTCTGCGGCCACAAAATGGGCCGCAGAAATGCATACTTCAGCCCAAAATTTTCCTTCAACTCTCAGCGCACCGATCAATCCAAAAAGTCTGAACATTGCAGTTACATTTGACCCAAAGTTTCAGTAAAACTTACGAACGTAACTTGTGATGACTTTTATCGATCTTTGTTCCAAAACTTTCTTGACTTCAAAACATAACACACGACTATAATATGACTAACATAACTCATAACATAACCTCCTAATCATGTTAAGCACCCTAGTGTAACCCCAAACGTACATGTTATAATATTCCCAACTTGTCGACTTTCGACGAAATATTATTTTCTTCAATTCCTGTAGCTTCTGAACCTTCCAACCCTTTTTGTACTTGTTGTTCATGATTTTCAACATTTGTAACCTCCGAGGTAACATGATAACTTACTTTATATACTTCCAAAGATGATTTCATTTTTGGTCTTACATTAGTTTGCTTTCAACATACTTTTACGTACGAAAATATATGGTGTAACATTCTTCTCCCTCAAAGTTTAAAGCAATTCTCAAATGCTGCTCGTTCTCCTTCCTACTATATCATCAATGAACACAATGATAAAATAATTTCAGCAAGGTTGGAACACATTGTTCATCAAATGCATGAAAGTTTCTGGGGCATTAGTCAAACCAAAAAACATCACAAAAAACTTATAATGCCATAACGAGTTCTGAAAGTAGTCTTAGGGATGTCCGAAGCCCTAATTATCAACGAGTGCTACCTTGATCTCAAGTCAACCTTCGAGAACACCCTGGCACCCTGATGTTGATAAAAGAAATCATCAATACACGCTAGTGGATACTTATTCTTAATGGTCACCTTGTTTAACTGATGGTAGTCAATACATATTCTCATAGACCTTCTCTTAAAAAACAATACTAGTGGTGCACCCCAAGGTGGCACACTAGGCTTGACGAATCCCTTATCTGGCAACTCCTGTAACTTCTCTTTCAATTCCTTCAACTCAACAGGAGCCATGCAATATAGTGGAATAGAAATAGGTTGATTCTTGGTGCAAAATAAATGCAGAAATCAACATTCTTGTTGGGTGGCATGCCCGATAGGTCTTCACCCAACACATCTGAAAACTCCCTCACTACTGGAACTGACTCAACAGTAGGAGTGGCAATACTAACATCTTTGACAAAAGCTAAATACGTCAAATATTCCTTCTCAACCATCTGTTGAGCCTTCAGAAATGAGATCACTCTGCTAGGAGTGCAACCAAGAGAACCCTTCCACTCTAACCTCGACAACACGTCATAGCCAATGTAATGGTCTTAGTGTGACAATCAAGAATAACATGGTACATAGATAACCAATCCATACATAAGATCACATTAAAATGTACATATTTAACAATAGAAAGTCTACCATTATCTCAAAACAACAAATAATGACCACACATGATCAATATACTCGATGCACCACAATGGAATCCCCAACCGGTGTAGATACATGAATAGGGGTAGCAAGCAAATCACATGGCATATCCAGATAAGAAGCAAAGTATAGTGACACATATGAATAAGTAGAGCAAGGATCAAACAATATCAAAGCATCTCTGTGGCACACAAAAACAATACTGGTAATAACAGCATCGGAAACAACAACCTCGGTCCTCCCTGGAAATTCATAGCATCTGGCCTGACCTTTACTTAACCGAGCTCCTCCTCTAGGACGACCACGTCTTGGATGACCTCCACCCTGTGTTGGCTGAGCAGGTGGTGTAGCAACTAGAACATGAATCATAGTATGTCCTCCCTGCTATCCCGAATTCCTGCGAAGACGTGGGCAGTATTTCTTGACGTGCCCCAGATCTCCACACTCATAACAACCTCCGAACGGAAATGACTGCGAGGTCTGAGTTGGACCCCGCGAACCAGTATATCCACAAGATGAGCCCGGTACCGATGAGCCCTAAACGGATGGATCGTGATGAGAACTCTGTGCTATAAGTGCACTGAATGGAGATTGCATAGAAGCCCCTCGATTGAGTGGTGTTGAATGTAAACTGGCCAATAATAGGACTCTCCCAAATCAACCTCTGCCTTGAGATGAGGCACTACCATAGCAACCTAAATGTCGGGACCTCTTGTCCCCCCTACATCATCTGCCTATTCTCACTGACGATGCGCTCAACACGATGAACTATCTCCACCACCTGGTGAAATGAAGTCCCAGTCTCAGTCTCACTATCCATAGCAAGGCGAATATTAAGGTGAGGACCCTCAATGAACCTCCTTACTCGCTCCTCCTCGGTGGGAGAATCGAAACAGTAGCATGATGGGATAGCTCTCTAAACCTCATCTCATACTCAGTATCTAACATCTAACTCTGCTGAAGGCACTCAAACTGCCTCCTTAGCTCCTATCTCTTTGTGCGTGGTACAAACTACTCCAAAAAGACCCTAGAAAACTAAGCCAAGGTAAGAGGACATGATCCTACGAGTCTGCCCAGCTTATACACATGCCACCACATCTTGGATGGACCCTGCATCTAGAAGGCGATGAAGTCAACTCCATTGGACTCGACTAGTCCTAAATTGCGCAGAATCTCATGATAATGATCCAAAAACCCTTGGTCATCCTATGCAGGTGTACCAATAAAGTGAGGAGGATGCAACTTCATGAACTTTTCTAATCTCTTCACCTTATCAACTGACATCACATGCTTATCCTTAAGCTGCACGACAATAGTAGGCTAAACTCCCCCAACTAGCAACACTCTGGGGGTCAGGTAACCATGGGTCACCTGCTCTAGTGTACGAGTTGCTAGAGTCTGCGTTCTGCCCCCTACTTGGGAAGTAGATTGTATAGTAGGAAATGCTCCGGCCTAAGCCAAACTCTCCAATAAGCCCACCATATGGATCAAAGCATAATGAACAGTCGGTGAAACAAGTAAGCCTTGGGGAGCCTGAGATGGTCCCATTGGTGCCACATAATCATAGACCTGCTCCTCAATACGATCTTAGGCACACAAAGGCTTTTCATACAAACTGGGCATAACAACCTTTATTTCGATCTTGACAGGAAGTCTTAACATTTCTAACACATATTCCACATTTTTGAACACATCCTCAATAACAATATAACATGATGAAGCATTTAGAATGAATATTGAACTTACATCCTTCAACACAAACACATTAGAAATCACCAATTCTATAATGATCAAGGGCTTACTCCAATTACATGAACACCGTGGGATTCAATTCTAAGAAGAAGGGGTTTTAGCCAACATACCTCAATTGAGCTTCTTAAGACTCTAAGATGTTTTGGAATATTAGCCACTTCAATCTATTTTATTAATATAACATAATTGAACTAAAATTAGGAAAATAAACATGGTTTAACTCATTTGAGCATATTATCAAACACTAGGTATGCATCAATGTTTTAAGCCCCTTTTTGTGGAAGATTCCATCTTTTTCCAACCCACTCTCTATTATTTTTAGCTCATAACCTTCCCATATACTTCAAGGAAACATGCATGCAAGACAACAACCCCCACACCCAATAATTGCCTCTCTAATTACCCCATTTTTGCAAAATTTTGAAATTGAGAGCTAGGACGTAGGTTCTTACCTTTAGGGTGAAGAATTCCTTTGTTAATCCTCAATGATTGAGGAAGAATTGATGGATAATGGTTGAAGGTTGCTCCCCCACTCTAAGAACTCTCCCTCTCACTCTATAATTATCTATGGGGTGTGTTTTAATGGGATTGGGTCGTATTTAAAAACCCCAAAAATAAAGCTCCGAAATGGGTTTTGCGGTCGCATATGTGACGGCATAATGGTTATGTGGTCCATGAAATGACCGCAAAAATGGGGGGCCAGAACTGGAAAAGAACTGATCTGGTCTGCGGTCACTATGCGCCCCCAGACCTGTTCTGCGGCCGCATAATGCACTGCAGAACGGTTCTGCGTCCGCATTGTGCACCGCAGAACCTCCCTACGAAAAACCCCAAGGCGTGATATGCGACAAAAATGCAGCCCGCGAAACGGTTATGCGGTCGCATAATGGCCGTGAAATTGGGCATCAAAAATGCCCCAGAAATTTGCCCCACTCTGCGACCAGTCTGGGGTCCGCAGAGTGGTTCTGCGGCCGCAGAATAGGCCGCAAAAATGCGTACTTCTGCAAAAATTTTCCTTCAACTCCCAGTGCACCGATCAATCCAAAAATTCCGAACCGGGTTTTTAGGGAAATATTTACGGGACCTTACATCCTCCCCCACTTAAGATCATTCATCCTCGAATGAGGCTCAGGGTCTACTGTTAGCACCTTATGTAACTCAGTTTTCACACCCTATACCAGCAACCCCAAATTTAACTAACTCTCTATATATTCAAAAATTTCGCAGAGTTTCCTTTGTAACTTGGCCTATCCACCTGTCAGAGAGCCCCGGAAACACGTCTTACAAACATATACAGAATCCAATAACATAACATAACTCATAACCACACCAACCGTGGCCTCATGTAAACAACATGGGATTAAAAAGGAGCATCTTTACATTAACTGAACAAGTGATACAAAATTCTTAGGCAACAGGTTCATAAAAGAAAGGATTACACAGCTATTCAAATAGGTAAGGATACTTCTTCTTCATCTCTTCCTCGGCCTCCCACGTGGCCTCTTCAACCTGCTGGTTTCGCCATAACACTTTTACGAAGGCAATTTCTTTATTCCTCAACTTTCGGACTTGTCTATCAAGAATGGCAACTGGAATCTCTTCATATGAAAAGTCTTCATTAACCTCAATTGTCTCAACCGACACAATAGCTGACGGATCTACAACTACATTCTTCAACATAGACACATGGAATACCGGGTGCACTAATGACATCTCGGGTGGTCGCTCAAGTTTGTACGCTACCTGACCGATCCTCTGGATGATTTTGTATGGCCCGACATACCTCGGACTCAATTTCCCTTTCTTTCCAAATCGCATAATATATTTCATGGGGGAACCTTCAAGAATACCCAATCATCTTCTTTGAACTCTAAGTCTATGCCACGAACATCCGAATAGGATTTTTGACGACTCTGAGCAGTTTTGAACTGCTCCTGAATGATTTTAACTTTTTCCATAGCCTGATGCACGAGGTCTGGCCCTATCAACTCTGCTTCCCAAATTTCGAACCACCTAATGGGTGATCTACATCTCCTACCATATAATGCCTCAAATGGTGCCATCTAAATACAAGCATGAAAGTTATTGTTATAAGCAAACTCTATGCGTGGTAAATGATCATTCCAGCTACCCTTGAAATCAATAACACAAGCACCCAACATGTCCTCAAGCATCTGAATAGTACGCTAAAAAATTGATGGATAATTGTTAAAGGTTGCTCCCCCACTCTAAGAACACTCCCTCTCACTCTAAAATATCAGAAATGTGCTCAAAATGGTGTAGGGGGTATGTTTTAATGGGATTGGGTCGTGTTTAAAAACCCCAAAAATGAAGCTCCGGAACGGATTTTGTGATTGCATATGCGACCGCATAATGGCTATGCGGTCCGCGAATTGACCGCGAATATGGGGGGCCAGAACTGGAAAAGAACTTATTTGGTTTGCGGTCACTATGCGACCCGCAGACCTGTTATGCGGTCGCATAATGCACCTTAGAACGGTTCTGCGGTCGTACAGTGCACCGCAGAACCTCCCTCCGAAAAATCCCAATGAGGGATATGTGACAAGAATGCGGCCCGCGAGACGATTATGCGGTCGTATAATGGTCGCGAAATTGAGCATAAACAATGCCCCAGAAATCTGCCCCACTCTACGACTAGTCTGGGGTCCGCAGAGTAGTTCTATTGCCGCAGAATGGGCCGCAGAAATGCATACTTCAGCCCAACATTTTCCTTCAATTCTCAGCGCACCGATCAATCCAAAAAGTCTGAACATTGCAGTTACATTTGACCCAAAGTTTCAGTAAAACTTACGAACATAACTTGTGATGACTTTTATCGACTTTTGTTCCACAACTTGCTTGACTTCAAAACATAAAACACGACTATAATACGACTAACATGACTCATAACATAACCTCCTTATCATGTTAAGCACCCTAGTCTCACCCCAAAAGTACATGTTATAACATTCCCAACTGGTCGACTTTTGACGAAATATTATTTTCTTCAATTCCTACAGCTTCTAAACCTTCCAACCTTCTTTGTCCTTGTTATTCATGATTTTCAACATTTGTAACCTCCGAGGTAACATGATAACTTACTTTATATACTTCCAAATATGATTTCATTTTTGGTCTTACATTAGTTTGCTTACGACGCATATTTACGTACAAAAATATAGGGTGTAACATTCTTCTCCCTCAAAGTTTAAAGCAATTCTCAAATGCTGCTTGTGCTCCTCCCTACTATATCATTAATGAACACAATGATAAAAGAATTTCAGCAAGGTTTGAACACATTGTTCATCAAATGCATGAAAGCTACTGGGGCATTAGTGAAACCAAAAAACATCACAAAAAACTTATAATGCCATAACGAGGTGTGAAAGTAGTCTTAGGGATGTTCGAAGCCCTAATTATCAATGAGTGATACCTTGATCTCAAGTCAATCTTTGAGAACACCCTGGCACCCTAATGTTGCTAAAATAAATCATCAATACATGGTAGTAGATACATATTCTTAATGGTCACCTTGTTCAACTGATGGTAGTCAATACACATTCTCAAAGACCCATCCTTTCTCTTAACAAATAATAATAGTGGTGCACCCTAAGGTGGCACACTAGGCCTGACGAACCCCTTATCTGGCAACTCCTGTAACTTCTCTTTCAATTCCTTCAACTCAACAGGAGCCATGCAATATAGTGGAATAGAAATAGGCTGATTCTTGGTGCCAAATAAATACAAAAATCAACATTCTTGTTGGGTGGCATGCATGGCCGGTCTTCACGAAACACATCCGAAAATTCCTTCACTACTGGAACGGACTCAACAGTAGGAGTGACAATACTAACATCTTTGACAAAACCTAAATACGTCAAATATTCCTTCTCAACCATTTGTTGAGCGTTCAGAAATTAGATCACTCTGCTAGGAGTGCAACCAAGAGAACCCTACCACTCTAACCTTGACAACCCTGGCATAGCCAATGTAATGGTCTTAGTGTGACAATCAAGAATAATATGGTACAGAGATAACAAATCCATACGTAAGATCATATTAAAATCTACATATTTAACAATAGAAAGTCTACCATCATCTCAAAACCTCAAATAATGACCACACATGATCAATATACTCGTGCACCAGAATGGAATCCCCAACCGGTGTAGATACATGAATAGGGGTAGCAAGCAAATCACGTGGCATATCAAGATAAGAAGCAATGTATAGTGACACATATGAATAAGTAGAGCAAGGATCAAACAATATCGAAGAATCTCTGTGGCACACAAAAATAATACCGGTAATAACAACATCGAAAACAACAACCTCGGTCCTCCCTGGAAATGCATAGCATCTGGCCTGACCTTTACTTGATCGAGCTCCTCCTCTAGGACGACCACGTCTTGGATGACCTACACCCCGTGTTGGCTGAGCAGGTGGTGTAGTAACCGGAACATGAATCATAGTATGTCTTCCATGTTATTCTGAATTCCTGCGAAGACATGGACAGTATTTTCTGACGTTCCCCAGATCTCTACACTCATAACAACCTCTGAATGAAAATGACTGCGAGGTCTGAGTTGGACCTTGTGAACCAGTATATCCACTAGATGAGCCCGGTACTGATGAAACCTAAACGGATGGATCGTGATGAGAACTCTGTGCTGGAAGTGCACTGAATGGAGACTGCTCAGAAGCCCCTCGATTGGGTGGTGTTGAATGTAAACTGGCCAATAATAGGACTCTCCCAAATCAACCTCTGCCTCTAGACGAGGCACTACCATAACAACCTGAATGTCGGGACCTCTTGTCCCCCCTACATCATCTCCCTAGTCTCACTGCGGATACGCTAAACACGAAGAACTATCTCCACCATAGCAAGGCGAATACTAAGGTAAAGACCCTCAATGAAGC
Organism: Nicotiana tomentosiformis; assembly: GCF_000390325.3. Taxonomy (NCBI): domain Eukaryota; kingdom Viridiplantae; phylum Streptophyta; class Magnoliopsida; order Solanales; family Solanaceae; genus Nicotiana; species Nicotiana tomentosiformis. Next base: position 61,203,167 of record NC_090815.1, on the reverse strand, counting down.
TCCTTACTCGCTCCTCCTCAGTGGGAGAATCGAAACAGTAGCATGATGGGATAGCTATCTAAACCTCATCTCATACTCAGTATCTAACATCTAACTCTGCTGAAGGTACTCAAACTGCCTCCTTAGCTCCTCTCTCTTTGTGCGTGGCACAAACTACTCCAAAAAGACCGTAGAAAACTAAGCCAAGGTAAGAGGACATGACCCTGCGAGTCTTCCCTGCTTATACACCTGCCACCACATCTTGGATGGACCCTGCATCTAGAAGGCGATGAAGTCAACTCCATTGGACTCGACTAGTCCTAAATTGCGCAAAATCTCATGATAATGATCCAAAAACCCTTGGGCATCCTATGCAGGTGTACCACTGAAGTGAGGAGGATGTAACTTCATGAACTTACCTAATCTCTTCACCTTATCAACTGACATCTAGTGCTTATCCTTGAGCTGCATGACAATAGTAGGTTAAACTCCCCCAACTAGCAATACTCTGGGGGTCAGGTAACCATGGTCACCTGCTCTAGGGTACGAGTTGCTAGAGTCTGCGCTCTGCCCCCTGCTTGGGAAGTATATTGTATAGTAGAAAATGCTCCGGCCTAAGCCAAACTCTCGAATAAGCCCACCATATGGATCAAAGCAGAATGAACAGTCGGTGAAACAAGTAAGCCTTGGGGAGCCTGAGTTGGTCCCATCGGTGACACATAATCATGGACCCGCTCCTCAATACGATCTACTAGTGGTTCCACAAACGTTGCACGAGCAGGGGCTTTAGTTGTGGTGCGTGATCCACCCTACCTCTACCTCTACCCCGACATTTCATGGCCCTAGCTTAGGGTACCGACGCCTGCTCAGCTGCACCAGACAATCGTGTCCTCACAATATGTGAGAGAATAGAAAATCAAAGATTCAAAATTAGGGATAAACAAAGCCGTAGGACGGAGAATGAAAGAAAGGGAAATTGTTTCCTAATAGTCATGTAGCCTCTCGAAGATAAGTACAGACGTCTTCGTACCAATCATCAAGACTCTACTAGACTTTCTCGTAACTCATGAGACCTAAGCAACCTAGTTCTCTGATACCACCTTGTTACTACCCAAAATCTCACAGGAGTCATGATGGAACCTAACACCGCTTATTAGGCAAGCCAACAATCAATAAGGAGGAATAAACTTAAATAACAGTACTAAATAGTCTCAACAGTAGAATAACTTGAATAACTGAAGTCAATAGAAATAATACAATTGAAAACCATGCCACAACCTGGTATCATCTAGTACATGAGCTATACAAAATTTAAAATACAAAGTCTGAACCAAAAAATACAGTACTGTTTGAAAGATGGAACAGTAATAACATGAACTAAAAGAAAAGGGACTTCAAAGCCTGTGAATGGAACAACAGCTACCCTGAAATCTCCAAAACTGGTACTGATGCCACTCTCTAGCAATCATCTCTCTAAGCAGTACCTGGATCTACACATAAAGTGCAGAGTAGAGTATGCGTTCAACCGACCCCTTATACTCAATAAGTAACAAGCCTAACCTCGGGCTGAAAGCAGTGACAAACAAGGCAAGGTCTAATATTCATTTTCAATAGCCAATAATAAAAATAACTGTATAATATGGTGATAGGAAAAATAGCTTAAGTAATATCAATTTCAGCCTTTTCACAATAAGAGGAGAAATAAGCATGCTTTTTAAGAATAACAGTTAAGGCAGAAATTCTTCCATAGAAATCACCTAACATGGTTTTATCAATTTAGAGACATCAAGTACCAACTAGCATGAGCAAAGAAACACAACCTTATATGTGAATGACAAGTATAGATGCCAAAATCAACAATATCACAGTTAAATCATCAAGTACACCAAATCTCAATACATGTATAATGCATGGACAAATCCCTTCAATCATTACTTACAACCAAACACAACACTTTATGGGTGCCGGACATAAGTCCTTCACAAAGCACATATATAACCCATGTTCCTGCACCCATAGGTTAATACCTAACTCTAGAGGGGCAGGTCCTAGTCCAAGCGCTAATCACATCCAAGTCAATGATCAATATCACTTAGCCCAATATGGGGCCTGCCGCATGCGTTACCTCACAATCAATACCATTCAGCCCAACGTATGTCCTGACGCACGCGTCACCTCACATCAATAACTAATTGGCTTTACGGACCAAGTTCAGTCATCAACCGCTCAAGTCTCAAATGCTCACATCTCACAATACTTAACTCAATCCGTATCGCACTGATAAGGGTACCAATAACATGTGAGATAACATATAAAGAGTGCATAGAGACAAAGAGATAATACGTGAATGTACATCATGATTGAGAATATGACTAATTTTAAGGTAGACAACTCAATATATCAAGAATAGCCCTATCATGTCTCAAACAGATAAACACATAGCCTAAACATGATTTATAACATGAATAATAGTTCACGTAGTCATACAAGTGGAAAAAACACAAAAATAACGGGGCATGATAGCAAACAAGGTATATAATAGCATAAGGTCTACCAAAATTATGAATAACCCTGTGGTACGCATATACGCTCGTCACCTAGCATGTGTGTCACCCCCAACATGTATCAAATATCATAGCCAACGGAAAATTAACAACCATATTTAAACAAGTTACTTACCTAAAAGTGTGAGAATCAATACTCTAAAAATACGAGACCTCTCAAATCGGCCTCCGAATGGGTCAAATCTTGCAAACAATAACTCAATAACGTGAAATAAAACCATAGAAATCGATTCCCAATAATAAAGTTTCGATCTTCATTCATTTCCCAAGAAGTCAACAAAAGTTAACCCCGGGCCCACACGATTATAACCCAAGTCAAGGGGTAGATCCCGACTACCCACAACCCTACGAGTCCAAATATGTTGTTAGATTCCAAAACCAAGTCCAAAACTCCAATTATCAGTTTCTTAGGTTGTAGGAAAAATCTCCAAATTTCCCCTCGAAATTCCATATTTTGGGTGTTAATAATACATTTAGATTCTTGAAATAATGATATAAATGTGTATAAATCACTTACCCCAGAGCCTTGTTGCACAAATCCTCTTGAAAAATCACCCCTCTCCAAGTCTAGGGGTTCAAATTATGAGAGAATGACCTAAAATCCTGAAACCCCTTCCTCTTAGTCAGCACCAGAAGTCAGAAATACAACAAGAGGTTCGCAAATGCGATCCTCACCAATGAGATAAAAGGCTTGCAAATGTGAACTGGCTCCCTCAGCCTTCGCAAATGTAACCAGAATGTCGCAAATGCAATTAAGTGACGCAAATGCAATAAACCCTTCGCAAATGCAATGATGCAATTACGACTCCACCTTCGCAAATGCGAAGCTGTCCTTCTTAAGCGCCCATCAAAAATGTGATGCAGACCCCGCAAATGCCGACCTTCGCAATTGCAAACAGACCATCGCAATTGCGAGGTATGCAGCACCAGCAAAACTTAACCTTCCCCAAAACCAATCCGAAACTCACCATGCCCCTCGGGCCCCACACCAAACATCCATAAAAGTATATAAACTTCTTACGGACTTGCTCGTAAGCTCAAAACAAAAACATCCATAACAAAGAATCAAGAACCAAAAAACATCATGCAATCCTCCAAATTCATGAACTTCAAATTTCACAACCAAACATCTAATAGACCAATTGGAAATGAAATCAAACTTTGCACACAAGTCCCAAATGACAAAATAGACCAATTCCAAGCCCCAAATAAGAAACAACAATCCAAATCCGATAGCCTCAAAGTTAATCCATGGTCAAACTTATGAGACTTATAAACCTTCAAATTGCCAAGTCTCGGCAAATGGAGCCAAATCATCCTAAGTACCTCCAAATCTATATCTGGGAATAGGCCTAACTATAAAATCATTATACGAACCTATTGGAACCATCAAAATACGAATACGAGGTCCTGTACACAAAAGTCAAACCTTGGTCAATTGTAACAATTCATTCTAAAACCTCCCCGGAACCAAACCGACATCCCCCTAAGTAACAAAACAACAATCAAGCTTAAGTGAAATATCAAATGGGGAATCGAGGCCCAAATGCACAGAATGACTGGCCGGATCGTTACAATAAGCTAATTACATTAAAAACATATAATGATACGCACAGATAAAGCATATGAAATGATGCATGTTTTTATAGATATAAAGACCACTGGATATTCTAATGCACCAATATGACATATAAAATAAATATTCATCAAGTTGCATCTATATGAATGCATTTACATGCGTGCATTTGTGCATGAGAAATACTCAAATTTTACATCAATCAGATACTCTTAACTGTCCAACAAACCAAAAACTAGTTAGTTTCTCATAATCATGCGCACACACGATCCAATTATAACATGGGTTATCATGTGACACTGAAGGGATGGATCTAATCCATGCGCCATAGAGCATTTAGCTTAACAATTAATTAGAAATCCACACAGACAACTCATATGTCATAATCATCTCAAATCGCACGAATAACTTACGTGCCATGATCATCTCAAATAGCATGACCAACTCATGTGCCATGACCACAATACACGCGAGAGAGCAATATGCAAGATATAATACATATTTACGAGAGATATCAATATGTATGGTGTAATGCATATCTATAAGAGAGATCAAAATGCATGGTGTAATGCACATGTACAAGAGAGATCAATATGCATGACATACTACATATGCATAATGTATGGCTATGGATGTAACATGTAACCCAACATACAAATAGTCCATCATGTAAATAATATGTAAAAAGAGCCTAGACATGATCTGTAGCATGAATAAGATGCTCAAGTAATTATACAATATCACAACCCAAAATTCTACCAAAAGTCGTGATGACACCTAACCCCAAAATGTAAGGTAAGCCCAAATCCAAGCAAACCAAATCATGATAAATATAAGATAAATTGTTGATATTAAATTAGTAAACCATAATAAATCTCAAGAACATCAGCCAAATCGAAAAAATACTACAATAAATCCCTAAACCCGATAGTACGAAGTCATGAGCTTCTAAGACAAAATACAAATGTCTATAAATAATACAGTACCTGTCTAAAACAAAGAACAATAGAAATAGATAAGAAAGGGAATCCATTACTTGCGAAACAAGGATGACAACTCACCACAAAGTCTCCAAACAACCTCTAAGCGCCCTCTTGAAAGCCGCTAGGTCTAGTACCAAGATATGCACAAAAAATGTGTAAAATTATACTATGGCTACAAAAATAACATATACTTAGTGAGTATCAAGTCTAATCTCAAAGAAGTAATGGTGAGATTTTGGCAAAAGCATGATACTTACTGTCTCAACTTGAACGGTTTATAATTACATGATGTAACAGAAAATAGCCAAAAATAACTGATACAACACTGAGGTGCAAATAAAACTAATATAAGTATGCTTCTCAACTAAGATATCCAAAACATAGTACAATTTTTAAATCTGCATATAAAGATGGTATGCACCGAATAGCATCTATATGAATGTTTCTACATGAGTCTAAGATGATGATGCATGCTAAAGAATCAGTCTTATCCAATATCGAGTCCATCCCACGTGCTCCAACACGATCCAACGCATCCCACATGCTCAACTCGATACGCGTATCACTTGTGCTCATAGGGCACAATGTAACACGGGTAATCACCTAATTGCGGAGGGAAGGATATACATCCAAGCTCCACGCAAAAATTCATCATGCCAACGACATATAGTTATCATAATATTCACATAGTATAAACTATCATTTCATAATAATATCATTCTACTCAAATGTTCCAATGTGCCGTAATCATATCAATCCTTACTAATATCTCCACCTCTAAGGATGTAAGTATATGTTTAAGAAATAACTAATAAAATGCACAAAGACATAATAAATAAAGACGTAAATAAGTAATTATGACATAAAGTATGACTACAGCTACACGAAAAATGTATCAACACCTCAAGAATAGCCCATCATTCCCAAATAAGATGTGACTTCTAAGATGAATGATTTAGCACACATAGTCATACAATCGAATAAAGCATACGTCGTGAAGAACAAACAACCAAACAAGACATAAAGAAGCCTAATACTCCCTAAACATGGTAAATCCTTAGTGCATGTATATATGGTCGTCACCTTACATATACGTCACTCCCAAGTCACGTAGCATATAGCACATAAGTCTAATTTATAAACAATTCCCTCTTAACAAGGTTAGAAAAGAGACTTACCTCCTCCTAGGATTGCTTCAACCCTTTAATACCGCTTTTCCTTTGAAATTATCCTCCAAACAATCCAAATCTAACCAAACAATACTTAACAGGGTCAAATAAAGTCATGAAAATTAATTTTAAACAATAACACTTCAATCTCTACTCAAATCTCAAAATGTCAATAAAAGTCAAATCGGGATAACATGGTCAAAATCCGATTCTAGGGGTATATCCCATTGACCTATAACTCCACGAGCCGAAATATATGCTTAGTTCCTAAATTCAAGTCCAAATCAATGTCCAAAACCTCACATTATACTCTCTTAAGTGTGGACAAAACCCCCAAATTTCACTCTTAAAATTCCATGTTTTAGGTGTAGAAATCTATGGGGAATCAAGATATATGATCAAAGCCAAGTAGAAATTACTTATCCTCAGAATTGTAGTGAAATCGCTTTTCAGAATCTCCTCCTCTCGTTCTCCAAAACTCAAAATGATGAAAATGAGCTAAAACTCGATTTTTAAGCAACCTGGTAGGCATTCTCGTAAGTGTGACCCATAATGTGCATGTGGGACCTCGCATATGCGAGCCTCTGATCCGCGGGTGCAATCCTTCCTGGCCTAGTCCAACTGTGCAGATGTGCAAGACCCTTTGCAAGTGTGACTTTTTCACTTGCGACCTCAACCTCGCAGGTGCTGTTGTACCAGACACCAGAAATCTGCCGAACTCGCAAAATTATCCAAACCACCTCGAAACACACCCGAGTCCCTCAAGACCCCATACAATTCTTCTAACAAGTACATATACCTTATTCAAAAGCTTAAAACTACTAAAACATCATCAACACCAATAATCGCACATCAAATCAAAAATCTCAAACTTTCTTAAATTCCAAATACTAACTTCCGACTAAAAGTGCTGAATCAACCTCGGGTCACCTAAGCCCCAAAAATAACATACGTAGTAGGCCTAAATTATCATACGAACCTATTGGAGCCTTCAAAAGACCAATCCGGGGTTGTTAACCTTTAATGTTGACTTTGGTCATCTCTTCTAGTAGTAGGATTCAACTTAGGAACTAAGCGTTCTGAATCTCTCCCGAATATCTCAAAAACCAAAACACCCATCCTCGTGCATCATAAATCATCAAACCAACGTACATAAAGCATCAAATTGGGTAACAAAGTTCTATAACTCAAAATGACCGGCCGGGTCATTACATTCTCCACCTCTAAAATAAATGTTCATCCTCAAAAGGGTTTATAAATGTACCAGGACTGATGAAAAGGTGTGGATATCTACTTAGCATATCTAACTCAATCTCCCAAGTTTCCTCCTCACTTGGTTTTCCTTTCCAAATCACATTTACCGAAGCGATCTCCTTTGACCTCAACTTCCTAACATGTATGTCCAAAATAGCAATCGTGTCTTCTTTAGAGGTCAAATTCTCATCTAGATGCACTATGTTGTAGTCCAAAATATGTGACTTATCTTTATTATACCTCTAAAGCATAGAAACATAAAATACCAAATTAACCTCCGATAAGCTAGGAGGCAAGGCTAACCTATCAGCAACCTCATCAACTTTCTCCAACACCTCAAATGGACCAATAAACCTCGGACTCAACTTGCCTTTCTTTCCAAACCTCGTCATACCCTTCATGGGTGAAACTTTTAAGAGTAACTTTTCACCCTCCATATAGGTCTATCACGAACCTTCTTGTCCGCATAACTCTTTTGCCTGCTCTGAGCTTCTTGAATCAACTTTACCTTCCCCAACCTAGCCTCACCAAGCTCGTCCAACCAATAGGAGAAAGACATTGTCTACCATATAAAGCTTCAAATGGAGCCATCGGAATGTTGGACTGATAACTGTTATTGCAAGGGAACTCCACCAAAGGTAAGAACTGCTCCCATTGACCTCCAATGTCATTAAGAATCTGAATAGTCTGCTTGAATAGACAATCCTCCTACCAGTGAAAAGTCGTGCTAAGCTCGACCTATGTACCTAACTCCTGTTATAATGCTCTCCAAAGTGAGATGCGAACTGAGTGCCACAATCTGAAATAATAGAAATAGGCACTCCATACAAATGAACCTCCTCCAAAATGTAAATTTGGGCTGAACATTCCAAGTATAAGTAGTTAACAACTGTATGAAGTGCGTGGACTTAGTCAACCTATCAACAATGACCCAAGTAGCATCAAACTTCCTCAAGGTATGTGTAGTCCTAGAACAAAGTCCATAGTGATACGCTCACACTTCTACTCCGGTATAATCATCTTCTGAGTCAAACCATATAGTGTCTGATGTTCATACTTAACTTGATGGCAATTCAAACACCGCGAAACAAGCCCAATAATGTCCTTCTTCATCCTCCTCCACCAATAATGTTGCTTTAATTCACGATGCATCTTCATAGCACTTGGATGAATATAATACCACAAACTGTGAGCCTCCCGAAGTATCAAATCGCTAAAGACATCAACATTAGGAACAAAAAGTCGACACTGAAGTTGCATGACATCATCATCTCCAAGAACTACCTTCTTAGCACCACCTTGCTGCACCGTGTCCTTAAGCACCAGTAAATGGGGATCATCATACTAGCAAGCCTTAATGCGCTCAAATAAGGGCGACTGTGCAGCAACACAAGCAATAACTTTACTAGGATAAAAAATATCTAGTTACATAAATCTATTTGACAATGCCTAAACAACCATAGCCAAAGGTCTTTCCTCTGTTAGAATGAATTCCAAACTATCCGTACTCTCTGCCTTTGTACTCAAGGTATCCGCTAACGTATTCGTCTTACCTGGATGATACAAGATAGTGATATCATAATCCTTAAGCAACTCAAGCCACCTTTGCTTCCTCAAATTCAAATCCTTCTACTTAAACAAGTGTTGAAGACTGCGATGTTTAGTATAAACCTCACATGACACATTGTACAAGTAATGCCTCCAAATCTTAAGTGCATGCACAATCGTTTCCAATCCCAAATCATAAAATGGATAATTCTTCTCATAAGGTTTCAACTGTCATGACACATAAGCAATCAACCTACATCAGAAACACACCAAAACCAACGCGTGAAGCATCATAGTACACCGTATATGGCCTTGAACCTGTGAGCAACACCAATACTGGGGCTGTAGTCAAGCAACCTTGAACTTCTTATATCTCTCCTCACATTGATCAGTCCATCTAAAAGGAACACCTTTTTGAGTCAACTTAGCCAATGGAGCTGCAATGAGTGAAAATTCCTCCACAAAATGATGATAGTATTCTGCCGAACCCACGAAATTCCTAATCTCTGCAGCTATCTATGACATTTCTAAACCGCCTCAATCTTCTTAGAATCAACCTTAATCCCATCACTAGATACTACGTGACCCAAGAATGCGACTTAATCCAAGCAATACTCACCCTTAGAAAACTTAGAATAATAATGCTTCTCCTTCAAGGTATGAAGCACAATATTCAAATGTTTCTCATGCTCCTAACTAATACGAGTAAATCAAGATGTCATTAATAAACACAATAACAAAAGAGTCCAAATAAGGGTTGAATATCCGGTTCATCAAATCCATGAATGCCGCTAGAGCATTAGTCAAACCAAATGACATCACAAAGAACTCATAATGACCATAACGAGTCCTAAAATCCATATTAGGGATATAGAATCCCAAATATTAACCTGATGTTAATCCGATCTCAAGTCAATCTTTGAGAACACCATAGAACCTTGAAGCTTATTGAACAAATCATCAATAGAAGGCAATCGATACTTGTTTTTAATGGTGACCCTGTTCAATTGCCGATAATCAATTCACATCCTCATTGTACCATCCATCTTCTTCACAAACAACACTAGTGTTTAACCCAAAAATAGTTTTGTAGTCAAAACAATTAAATAAATATTCGAGTTTCTAATAACCGATTTGATTCACTTTTCAAAATATAAACGATACAAAAAAGGAATGGATAATAAGGAAATAAATTGAGAAAGTAAAGGAAATAGAAATCTTATTGATGGTTGTATCCTTTCATCCATATGAAAGCAAGAATTATTCAATAATAGAGAATTGTAGTAGAATACTGTATTTGAGAGTACGACTTAGTAATTTGTTACACCCCATACTTTTGACGTTGATTGCATTGTTAGTAAACAAAAGTAAGCTTGGAGAGTTTAATATCCCTAAAAAAGGTTAAGAGAGGTTTATTGAAGTGATAAGTAAGTTTCATAAGAATTCAGGGTTATACGAATCAAAGAAAATACTTTTTGACGGAGTTCGCCAAAGGGAAGTGGATTGCCATAGCCATACTTTTGAGGTAAGAATAAGAGCTCTTAATATGATAATAAGGACTTGTTATAAGGTATTTGAATCATACAATAGTTGTTCTTAAGCTTTGAAGTCAAATAAGTTGTAAAACAAAAATTTGCAAAAGTTGTCGCAAGATACGTTCATAATCTTACTGAAATTTGGATCTAATGTCACTGAGCTTTTTTCTCATTGTAATTGGAGTTATTGGTGTAAGGCCCTGAAAATTTCGCCAAGGAATTTAAGGTTTCGTGGTTTTGAGGTAGGCTTATGTGTTTGAGGGTTGTAGAAATTCTTCGCGGTGAGCTTGCTCGCTGCAGTACAGACTTTTTGGGTTGAAGAATGCATCGAGGTGTTGGTTGAGTTTTTTTTTTTTTTTTTTTTTGCTGAAGGGCAAATTATTCGGTCAGATTCACGACTGTAGATCCATTCTGTTGGCCGCAAAAGCATCGTAGAGTTGAGCAGGTAGTTGTTCAATTTTGAGGGTTGTTTCACGGTCCATTATGCGATCGCATACCTATTTCGCGGTCCACACTTCTATCGCAGAGTTAGCATGAGGAAATTTGGTTGGGTGATTCTGCGGCCGCATAAGTGGTCTGCGGACCGCAGACCGGTCACATACCTGTCCAGATCATCCCAGTTTTTGGGCATCAGTTTCGTGGTCCATTATGTGGACCGCATACCTATTCTGCGGTCCGTTCTGCGATCGCAAACTTGAGTTCGGGGGGTCCATTTTTCTATTTTTATACCCAACCCCATTTTGATAAATAGTCTTTGGGGCTTATTTTGGGGCAATTATCTGATAATTTTAGAGAGAGGTAAGAGTATTTTAGAGAGAGAAGGAGAAAACCTAACACTCTAATCATCCAATCTTGCGCGAACCTTCAAGAATCAAGGAAACCAATCACTACATTATCATTTATCCGGTAAGACCTTGTCCTAAAACCTTCATGCAATTGTTATGGGTTTAATTAGGTTATGGTGGTTGGAAATAGGCCATGCATGTGACAATAGGTTGTAGTGTGTGGGTTTAATGAACAAGTTTGGTGGTTTCTTGTTGAAATTGGTTAAGGGAGGAAGAGATTACCATTGTAGAGCTTTGTAGTCTATTTTGCATACTAGATGTTCGACAAAATTCCTAAGAGAGTTACACTATGTGAATCCTTCTAATTATTATCCGATTTGCGCTACCTTCTTATGGATAGTTATTGCTAGAAGTGTTGGGACGTTGTAGTAACTTAAGAAAAGCTTAAACAAGGTATGTTGGCTAAACTCTTCATTTACAATTGAATCTCACAATGGCCTTGTAAGTCCCGTGTTGCTCATTGTTAATTGATTATTCCGAACAAGCCTCGTGTCAAAAGATATATGGGTTCAAATTATATTCCAAATGTTCTTCTTTGTTGAGGTACTATTTTAGAAGGTGATTAAACAAGGGCTGTGTGTTAATATGTCATTATTTGAAGCGTGATTTTAATGAAAACTAGCATGTCAAATTGTGTAAGAAATCACATGTGTCTAAGACCCTTAATTTGGTTAGTTGCTCAAATGTGTATCTAAAGTCTTGAATTAAAATGCCTTGTTGTTGATAATCTATAAGTATGCTTGAAAGTGAAAGAAGGGGTCTGGAGATGGATAGTGTGGCCACCGTGCCAATAATGAGTGTTATACTTGTGTCCAAACGTGGCTGTTTTAACTAATGCTATACTTTGTAAGTGTTTCCAATGTGTCTTTAGATCTTACATATATTAATGGGTTGAAATTGTAATAGCCTTTTCTGGGAAAAGTATTTCAAGATTAAATGATGTGTTACTCGTTTATGCTTCTAACTTGTGCCTTGATTGCAAACCATTTTACTTCATTTCTTTGAAAGGAATTCATTGTGTTTAACTCTTCACTGCTAAAAACTTAAAGTTATGATTTACGAAATACTCTATATGTTGATGATCCTTGAAGGTAAAGAAAAGAAAGTGTGGAATATGAAGTACGACCGTCGTGCCATGAATAATGAATCTTGTGAATGGCCAAAAGAGCCAAGGAAATATTATTGTTGTGAATGGTTGAAAATACTAATCAAGGTTTATACAATGTGAAACAAGATGAGGTGAATACATTTGTAATTATACTACCTTTGTGTGCAAAAAAAAAGTTTTTGGGAGTATCATTAACAAACCGAGGAAGGGTGGGTCATAAGGCCTACACCCGAAACTACACGTGCCGGTGTAGGGGTGATGGTGATGGTTTCTGATTATTCCCCTTATTTGGGATGAGATTGATATTAGCTGTGAATTGGAAAATTAACCCACACGGCATATGTGTGAAGGCATCCTAATCGATCGGGTGGAGATCAGACGCCATGTTGCGCACATGGTGGTACTACTCTTAGTAACACCTTTTTTGCATCACATGTCAAACCACATTGTTCGTGGGGAGATGGCCTAGTCGATCGGGTGTGCATGGACTCCATGTTAAAAACACGGTGGTATATCGGTGTTAATGATCTCCCAACCAAAATATATATTATTTTTCATATTTTGAAAGCTGGTATGTGTTAACTGGGCATTTGGGTATTGTTGATTGTGACTTGCTGCTTCTATGGTTTTCCCTTTCTTATAATGGTATTCTATATTGAAAGTGGACATTTAGCTTTACATACTATTACTATTCCATATGTACTAACGTCCCGTTTGCCAGGGGCGCTGCATCTTTAATGGATGTAGGTGATTCGTCAGCAGGTGGTTATGACCCTTGTTAGCAGTCACTCTCTATTCTGGGCTTCATGTCATTTGACGTTGTACGTTACATTTTGAGGTATAGCCGAGGCCTTGTCGCCGGCACATCCATACTACTCTTCCGTTGTGCTTAGAGGATCTGTAGACGGGTTGTAGGTGGTATATCATGTTGGGAATTAAACTAGTAAATGTTGGTATTTGGGGGAACATGTTTTCATCATATCACTAAACTTGTTATATTTTGGAAATCATAAATGAATATCCTTTAGTAGTAGAAAATATTATGGAACACTTGACTCTTCTCATGTCTATCACCTGTAAGATTTCTTATATTGTTAATGGGCAAGGTAGGGTAGAAGGTATCTAACAGGCTTGCTTAACTGGGGTATCTCGGTTGAGCGCCGGTCGCGCTCCCTGAGGTCGAGGCCTGACAATTAGGTGATCCACCTACCAAATGGAAGGCCTACGAGTCTAATTTCTAATGCATTAAATTGTTCGTTGATATGACATCGGAGTAGAGGGATATTTACTTTTTTGCGAGATTGCGCAAGTAGCTCCTTATGGTACCCACATTGGATGATGGAAATATTCAGATATATATCAAACGCCTACAACCCGTTTTCGTTTGTATTTTTCAGAATTTCCAGACACAAAACATTCCCAAATCCCTTTAAGAATTCTCATATGATCCAATGCCAAAATCAAAGGCAAATCAAGTAAATCCAACGTGAAGAATCCTGTGGTCGTCGTCTTATCGCTTTTCCCCTTGCTGTGCTGATTTAGGAGACTCCTCGGAAGTTAGGTGATCTCAAAATTTTAGGGATTCTTGTGCTGGGAGGTAAGTTCCATCTTCTCTTGCTTGTTCATAAGTGAAGTTGCAGGAGTGTTATTACTAAGAGGTTGTTAAGAAAATTCTTGGAGGAACTTGGAATTTAGTTGTGTGTTGTGAGTTTCTCGTTAGAGACTGTATGTTGGTGTTAAATTTATTGATTTGGTTGGTTGTGTTTCTAAAATGATAATAAAGATAAGTATGGCGGAAGATGTGGTCTTGAGGTTAAGCTACCATTATTAATAAACTTGAGAGTTTTATGTACTCAAGGTGTTTAAAAATTGTCTAAGTGAAGGCTACCTATAGTTATTGATTCTATCTTTGATTCCAATCATTCGTATGATGTAGATAATCGCCTGTAGGATGTGCGACAATCTGTGGAACGTATTTAGCTTCATCAACAATGTACGTAGGGCAACTTTCTCTCTAGGCCTGACTCGATGAAAATATTCCTTTGAAATAATCTTCATGTCGTAAGATTGAATCACCCTAAGCCTTTCTGGACGAAATTGATCATGCTCTTGTGTACTCCTTATCAAATTCATTTTCTGGATTAGATATGTGTCATAATGATTATCTTGAGGTTGAAGAACGTAGCGACAATAACGATAATCGGATGGGTTACGACAATAGGTTACACCAACTCTAATTGTGACATCTATTACGATTGGTCTTGGATTGCGCATATATAAGTATCTATTTTCTTATCGAGCCGCGCTATAGTCAGCCGGGTACAACTAAATGTGCACACCGCTTCAGCTGGTTTTGACATTACCGAGTTCTATTAAGGCCGGGTAAGACCGAGTCCTCTTCGATGTTGTGTATATTATAATATGACATGATTTTTCCCATAGAGCGGCTTGATACTATATTATATGGCACCATTCAGTTGCTTGATTTTTACAAACATGCATATATAAATTCATGGTTATAGCAGTTGTATGCCCTCAGCAGCCTCTTTTTGAGTTCGGGTACAGATAGACAGGGTGACATACCTCTTCAGTAGAGTGCCCGTCTGAGATGTTGGTTGTCGCACTCCACTTCTCCGAAGTTGCCACACAAGAGTCGATAGGTACTATTGTATTTACTTTTGGCATTTTGGGTGTGGCGAGGCCTTGTCCCAACCATTTATGTATTATATCACTCTTAGAGACTTGTAGACTAGCGCTCAACGTGTATACATTTTGTTATGGCCTTGTCGGCCTTCTTGTTAGTTGACGATACTCTCCTTGCGGCCTTGTCGGCCTTGGTTATCTATATATACTGTGTCGAGACTCTTCTTCTTGCAAGTTGTTGTACATTCTTGTCTTGTTAATGTTATTTGGATGTCTTGTCCTCCCAGGTACCATGTCAGAGATTCTAGGTACTATAGTTGGTCCGCTCGGGCCTTTGGGTGTTGGGTTTTGGCCTCACCCCCAAGGTAGGGGTATGACAAATTTGGTATCAGATCCAGGTTGGTCCTAGGGAGTCTGCAAGCCGTATTGAGTAGAGTCATGTTTATGGGTGTGTTGTGCACTCCTAATCTTTATGCGATAGGGCTGAGTCGTAAGTATTCACTCCTAATCTTTATCTTGTTTATGTTCTCAGTGATGCCTACTACTACTAGACGACATGCGGTTGTTCAGAGTCTAGATGAGGAGGTGGGGGAGGGCACCAGTCAGGTGCCACCTACTCATGTAGATCAACATGGGCCTCATGATGAGGCTCATTCTCAAGCTTCTAGAGCACCACCACCACCCCCAAAGGGGCATAGAGGAGCTGATGTACCTATGATTCCTCTCCCGGTTGCTCCTTATCAGGATTTAGACATGCGGAGTGTTGTGCAGTTGTTGACTCGACTAGTGGCCAAACAAACCCAGCATTAGACCCCTGTCACCGCAGATAGAGCTGTCAGCGCGAGAGTTAGGTATTTTATTAACCTGGACCCTCCGGTATTTGCAGGAGCAGATCCAAATGCAGATCCTCAAAGCTTTTTAGATCAGATGCAGCGGACTTTGCGAGTTATGCATGCCACTTGTACAGATTCTGTATAGCTTGCTTTTTATAGATTATGGGATATTTCCGTGACTTGGTATCAGCATGGGAGTAGTCTAGGGGACCTCGTCCCCCATCAACAGGATGGAAGGAGTTTTCCAAGGCATTCTTGCAGCAATATTTTCCTATAGAGCTTCATCGAGAAAGGCAAGACATGTTCTTACGTTTGGAGCAGGGCAATATGAGTGTTCGATAGTATAGTATGCAATTCAACTCCTTGGCTAGGTATGCTCCTACGGTTGTAATTGGGATGAGTGACCTAGTATATCGATGGTGCACTATGCGACCGCAGAACCGTTCTGCGGTGCATTATGCGACAACAGAACAGGTCTGCGGGCCACATAGTGACCGCAGACCAGGTCAGTTTCTTTCCAATTCTAGCACCAGATTTCGCGGATCGCATAACCATTATGCGGTCGCATATGCGACCGCAGGACCCGTTCCGGGGCTTCATTTTTTGGGTTTTTAAACCCGACCCTATTCCGTTAAAACACCTACTTTGGACCATTTTGATCATATTTTCTGATATTTTTAGAGTGAGAGAGAGGGTCCTAGAGGGAGGAAGTGATCTTCATCAAATTCCTCTTCAATTCTCACTTCAAACCTTGAAGATTATCAAGAGAGGCGCCTAGTTCTTCTTCCTAAGAGGTAAGATTCTATCACCCAAACTATTAATTTCAAAATGTAACTAGAATGGGCCATTAGAAAGGTAATTCATGGGGATGGGAATGCTTACCTTGCATGCATGTGTTCCTAAGGTATGTGGGGAGGTTGTGAGTTAAAGATAGAAAAGAATGGTGTGTGGGTTGATGCACACCTAGTGTTTGATAATATGCTCAAATGAGCTAGAATCATGACCATCTTCCTAGTTTTTGTCCAACTTGTTATATTTCTAAAATAGATTGAAGTTGCTAAGAATTCCGGATCATATTAGAGTCTAAGAAGCTCAATTGAGGTATGTTGGCTAAACCCCCTTCTTCTTCGAATCGAATCCCATGGTGTTCATGTAATTGGAGTAAGTCCTTGATCATTATTGAATTGGCTATTCCTAATGTGGTTGTGTTGAATGATGTTTGTTCAATGTTTATACTAAATGCTTCATCATGTCATCTTGCCATTTGAGAATATGTTCAAAATGTGGAATATGTGTTAGGAATGTTAAGACTTCATGTCAAGATCGAAAAAGGTTGTTATGCCAAATTGCATGAAAAGCCTCTATGTGCCTAAGATTCCCAGATTTCTCATATGTGAATCTAATGTCTTGAATGGGAACCCTTATTGTTGTGTATAGTGATAACGATATTTAAATGTGGAAAAAGGGACTGGAACTATGAAATACAGCCAAGTGCCAAGAATGACTTTGTAATCGTAATCACTAGGGCCAATGAATTGAAAGTATAAGAAAGAAGTGCGGTGTGAGATGATTGACTGAAAAAGGTAATGTCTCTAATGAGATGGCCTAGCCGATCAGGCCGATATCGGACTCCGTATAAGAACACGGTGGTATTGTGGATGAAATTGTGAAAATGACTGATGTCTCAAATCAGATGGCCAAGCTGATCGGGCCGTGATCAGACGCCATGCAGCAAACATGGTAGTACTGTGCTGGAAATTATAATGAAATTGTGGTAATGTCTCAAATGATTCGACCTAGCCGATCGGGTCGAGATCGGACTCCGTCTAAGAATACTGAGGTATTTGAATTGTGGAATATCGGTACTATAGATCACCTAACCTAATAATATGGGAATTGAGTTGAAAACATATATGATCCTTAACTTGTTGTTGGAATATTATTTGAAGCCCTTATTGAATTCTTGACTGTTCCTCTTGTATTGTTATTCATTCTATTGATTTGGTGTTTAGCTTTACATACTAGTGCTATTCGACGGTACGAACATCCCTTTTGCCGGGGACGCTGCATCTTTTAATAGATGCAGGTGGTTACATAGCAGACAGTGTTGATCGCAGATAGTGCTACATCCTCTTCTCAGCGGACTCGTTGAGCCCCATTTCATTCCGGGGTCATGTATTATGCTTTTTGTTTATATTGTGGTCACTTTTTTAGGTATAGCCGGGGCTTGTTGCCGGCACCATCTTTACTCTTTTTTGTGTCTTTAGAGGCTCTGAAGACACTATGTGGGTTGTATATTGGTGTTGGGATTGTTAAACAAGTTATGTTATGTTTGATCACTTGTTCCGCTCGAACTATACGAGATGTGTATTTAGATACTTAAAGGTGCAATGACTAATGAAACGATTTAGGATTGTATGAATGAGCTTCCTACTGTAAAATTAATGAAATCACGTCTTTTCTTGATCATGGGTTAATTGGGTAGAAAGTATCTAACAGGCTTGCTCGGCCGGGTTCACTCGATTAAGAGCCGGTCATGCTTCCCAAGGTAGGGGCGTGACAAATTTGGTATCAGAGCCTAAGGTTTTAAAGTGTCCTAGGATGTCTCGGAGCCATGTCTGGTAGAGTCCTTCTTATCGGTGTATTGTCGACCACATCTATAAGTTGGAGGCTACTTGGACATTTAGGAATAATACTCTTCTTTCATATTCTGGATCGTTCGACGAAACTAATTATGAAACTGTTCCTCCTCTAACTCGTGCAATCCCTTAACTTTCAATATATGGCACCTAAGAAGAGAGCAAAAACTGGCCAAGGGGTAAACGCTACCTTAGGAGTGGCAGTTGACCCTTTATTTGATGATGCAGGTGAACACCCGAGGGGTGAGGATAATCCCCCTAACTACTACACTACTTGATTCCACTACACCGGACCAGGCCACATCAGTTCCTACACCTACTAAGGGTACGACGGTTCCTCCACCCGATATTTCGATTCCACTTCCAGCCCCAGCTTCCGGTTCTGGTATTTCTGATGGGGATCTTAGGGGAGCTATTCAGATGCTGACTCAGATAGTGGCTTCACAGGCCCAAAGGTCTGATGTTGCACCCACATCTTCTAGCCCACAAGGGGATTCTACTAGTTCTAGGGTGAATAGGTTTCTGTAGCTGGATCCTCCGCTACTCACGGGTGCTAATCCCGAGGAGGACCCACAGGACTTCATTGATGAGATGCATAAGACTCTCCGGGTTATGCGCGCTACTGAGACAGAGGGGTGGCCTATTCTTGGTTTGTGCTGTGGGAGGACTCTTGGGAGGCAGGGAGCCCTCCAGCTAGGTGGAGTGAGTTTGCTGACGCCTTCATGGACTATTTCTTGCCTGCCGAGACTACGGCAGCCCGTGCCATAGAGTTTGAGAATCTTAAGCTAGGGAGTAAGAGTGTATGAGAGTATCATATGGAGTTCGCGCACCTGTCAAAATATGCTATTCACATGTTGCCTACTATGGAGGCTAGAGTGTGCCGATTTTTGCAGGACCTTAGCCCCTTGGTTATCAATGAGGCCGCTACAGCTGCCTTGAATTCAGACATGAACTATGGCAAGATGGTAGCATTTGCTCAAGCTACAAAGGACCGTAAGTTGAAGAACAGAAGGGAGCGATAGGGTACTAGCAAGGCCCGGTCCGCAGCCAACTTTGGGGAGTCATTTGGTGGGGGTAGATCAGCTTTCAGGGGACGGTCATTAGGGCCATCCCAGTCTCATGCTCAGTCTTCAGCTAGTGCACCGCCAGTGAGGCACAATCAGCAGCAGGGGAGTCACTTCAAGTCCAATTAGGGCAGCAAGGGACCCCACCATCTGGGCCAATCAGGAGGGAGATTCCCGCAGTAGCGGAGCCCCCCATGCCCCAGGTGTGGGAAGATGTACTCGAGGATCTGCTACATGGACTTACCTATATGTTACAGGTGCGGATTAAGGGGTCATATTCAGAGGGAGTGTCGTTCATCCTGCCAGGGTGCGAGCAGGGGCACAACACAGCCATCCAGTTCTGCAGCTGCTACATCTTCAGCACCCCCCCCACCTCGAGTCCCTCCGGCACTAGCAGGGCATGGTGCAACTTGGGGTGGTGCGCAGATTTCAGGAGGACCCAGCCATTTTTATGCTATGAGTGGTTGCCATAGTGCAGAGGCTTCTCAAGTTGTTGTCACAGGTATATTGACTGTCCAGACTCATGATGTATATGCTCTTATTGATCCCGGTTCCACATTATCCTATGTTACCCCTTATGTTGTTGTTTAATTTTGGATAGAACCAGAACAGCTTCCTGAGCCATTCTCTGTATCTACTCCAATTGGTGAGTCTGTTGTGGTCGCAAAGGTTTATAGGGGTCGTGGTATCACGGTGCGTGGTCAGGACACCGTGGCCATTCTCATTAAATTGGGGATGGTTGATTTTGATGTAATTATGGGAATGGATTGGCTTTATTCATGTTTTGCTAAGCTCGACGTAGAACTGTGAGGTTTGAATTTCCTAATGAGCCAGTTTTTGAGTGGAAGAGGGATAATGTGATGCCAAAAGGTAGGTTTATTTCTTACCTTAAGGCCACGGAGATGATTAACAAGGGATGTATCTATCATTTGGTCCGGGTTACGAACACTAATGCTGAGGCACCTACACTCGAATTTGTGCCAGTTGTGAATGAATTTCCAGAGGTATTTGCTGATGAGCTCCCTGGGATTCTGCCAGATAGTGAGATTGATTTTGGGATTGATGTGATGTCGGGCCCGCATCCTATATCTATTCCGCCCTACAGTATGGCAGCAGTAGAATTGAAGGAGCTAAAGGGACAATTGAAGGATTTGTTAGAAAAGGATTTCATCCAACCGAGTGTGTCACCATGGGGCGCATCGGTCCTCTTTGTGAGGAAGAAAGATATATCATCTAGGATGCGTATTGACTACCGACAGCTCAACAAAGTCATAATCAAAAACAGATACCCACTACCAAGAATAGATGATTTGTTTGATCAGTTACAGGGTGCTAGATACTTTTCCAAAATTGATTTACGATCCGGGTACCACCAATTGAAGATCAGGGAACAGGATATTCTGAAAACATCTTTTAGAACCCGGTATGGGCACTTTGAATTTCTGGTAATGTCTTTTGGGCTAACAAATGTCCCGACAACTTTCATGGACTTTATGAATCGGGTTTTCAAGCCGTTCCTCGACTCTATTTTGATAGTGTTCATTGACGATATTCTTGTGTATTCATGAGGTGGGGAGGAGCTTGTCGATCATCTCAGGCAGTTTTGCAGACTCTTCATCAACACCAATTGTATGCGAAATTTTCAAAGTGTGAATTTTTGCATGAATCTGTCACATTCTTGGGTCATGTTGTCTCTAGAGAAGGAATCAAGGTTGATCCTCAAAAGATTTCAGCAGTAAAGAATTGGCCTAGGCCTACAACGCCCACCGAGATTCGCAGTTTCTTGGGCTTAGAAGGGTATTACAGGAAGTTTATGGAGTGGTTCTTTACTCTTTCCTCTCCGTTGACTAAATTGACTCAAAAAGCGATTAAGTTCCAATGGTCCGGTGCTTGTGAAAGGAGCTTCCAGGAGTTGAAATCAAGATTGACTACACTGCCGGTGTTGACCCTGCCAGAGGGTACGGATGAATTCATGGTATATCGTGATGCTTCAAGAATTAGGCTTGGTTGTGTATTAATGCAACACGACAAGATTATAGCATATGCTTCTAGTCAACTCAAAAATCATGAAAAGAATTATCCAACTCATGACTTAGAACTTGCGGCGGTAGTTTTTGCATTGAAAATTTGGCGTCACTATTTGTATGGGGTCCATGTGGAGGTATTCACGGACCACAAGAGTCTTCAATATATTTTCAAACAAAAGGAGCTGAATCTGTGGTAGAGAAGATGGCTTGAGTTACTCAAGGATTACGACATCGATATTCTATACCACCCGGGGAAAGCCAATGTTGTGACGGATGCTCTTAGCCGGAAATCTATGGGTAGTTTAGCACACTTGGAGGTATATCAAAGGTCATTGGCCAAGGAAGTCCATCGATTGGCTAGTTTAGGAGTTCGTCTTACGGACTCTAGTGAAGAAGGGGTAATTGTGCAAAATAGGGCTAAATCATCGCTTGTTGTAGAAGTCAAAGACAAGCAATACAACGATCCATTTTTGGTGAAATTTAGAAGGGGATTCAAAAACATAAAACTATGGGTTTTACTCTTGGCTTGGATGATGGTACACTAAGGTACCAAGGCCCATTATGTGTTCTGAATGTAGATGGTCTCCGGGAAAGAATCATGACCGAGGCTCACACTTATAGGTATTCGGTGCACCCAGGTTCTACAAAGATGTACCACGATCTCAATGGAGTCTATTCGTGGAATGACATGAAAAGGAATGTAGCAGACTTTGTGGCAATGTGTTCGAATTGTCAGCAAGTGAAGGCCGAACATCAACGTCCTGGTGGGTTGGCACAGAACATAAAAATTCCAATGTGGAAGTAGGAAATAATTAATATGGACTTTATGGCAGGATTACCTCGTACTCCGCGCAAGTTTGACTCTATTTGGGTGATTATGGATCGGCTCATGAAATCAGCACATTTCTTGCCAGTTAAATCTACCGACACAACGGAACAATATGCTCAGTTGTATATCAAGAAAATAGTCAGGCTACATGGTACTTAAGTTTCTATCATCTCCGATCGAGGGGCTCAGTTCACGGCCAATTTTTGGAAAATATTTCAGCAAGGTTTGGGTAGTCAAGTAAATCTTAGTATAGCCTTCCATCCACAGACCGATGGACAAGTAGAGCGGACTATTCAGACGCTTGAGGACAGGTTGCGTGCTTGTGTTCTTGATTTCAAGGGTATCTGGGATGATCATTTTCCACTCATAGAGTTTTCTTATAACAACAACTTTCATGCAAGTGTTCAGATGGCAACATTTGAGGCATTGTATGGTAGGAGATGTAGATCTCCCATTGGGTGGTTCGAGATTGGTGAAGTAGAGTTGATAGGGCCAGACCTTGTACATCAGGCTATGGAAAAAAATAAAATCATAAAGGAGTGGTTGAAAACTTCTCAGAGTCGTCAAAAATCCTATTCGGATGTTCGTCTCAAAAACTTAGAGTTCCAAGAAAATGATTGGGTATTTCTGAAGGTTTCCCCCATGAAGGATATAATGCGGTTCGGAAAGAAGGGGAAATTGAGTCCAAGGTATGCGGGCCGTACAAAATCATCCAGAGGATTGGTGAGGTGACGTACAAGCTTGAGCTACCACCCGAGATGTCATTAGTGCACCCGATATTCCGTATGTCTATGTTGAAGAAGGTAGTTGGAGCTACGTCAGCTATTGTGGTTAATGAAGAATTGTCATATAAAGAAATTCTGGTTGCCATTCTTGATAGTCAAGTCTGAATTGGGTAATGTCTTTTGGGCTAGCAAATGCCCCGGCAGCTTTCATGGACCTTATGAATTGGGTTTTCAAGCCTTTCCTCGACTCCTTTGTGATAGTGTTCATTGACGATATTCTTGTGTATTCACGGGGTCGGCAGGACCATGTCGATCATCTCAGGGCAGTTTTGCAGACTCTTCATCAGCACCAATTGTATGTGAAGTTTTCGAAGTGTGAATTTTGGCTCGAATCTGTCACATTCTTGGGTCATGTTGTTGTAAGGTCCCGTAAAAGTTTTCCTAAAAATTTGGATTCTGTGATGCCAAAATAGGCGTGGAGGTAAATAATAATGCGCTGGGGAGTGAAGGAAAATGTTGGGCAGAAGTAGGCATTTCCGCGGCCCATTCTGCGGTCGAAGAACCACTTTGCGGACCATAGACTGGTCGCAGAGTGGGGCAGTTTTCTGGGGCATTGTTAATGTCAATTTTGCGGCCATTATGAGACCACATAACCGTTTTGCGGGCCGCACTTTTGTCACATAATCATGCTTAGACTGTTTTGGAGGGAGGTTTTATAGTGCACTATGCGACTGCAGAACTGGTCTGCAGGCGGCATAGTGACCGCAGACCAGGTCAGTTTCTTTCCAGTTCTGACACCAAGTTTCACGGTCATTTCGCGGACCGCATAACCATTATGTGATCACATATGCGACCGCAGAACCCTTTCCGTAGCTTCTTTTTTTGGGTTTTTAAACCCGACCCTATTCTATTAAAACACCTACCTTGGACCATTTTGATCATATTTTTTGATATTTGTTTAGTGAGAGAGGGTTCTAGAGGGAGGAAGTGATCTTCATCAAATTGCTCTTCAATTCTCACTTAAAACCTTGAAGATTTTCAAGAAAGTCACCTAGGTCTTCTTCCTAAGAGGTAAGATTCTATCACCCAAACCCTTTATTTCAAAATGTAACTAGAATGGGTCATTAGTAAGGTAATTCATGGGGATGGGAGTGCTTACCTTGCATGCATGTGTTTCTAAGGTATGTGGGGAGGTTGTGATTAAAGACAGAAAAGAATGGGGTGTGGGTTGGTGGAGTCTTTCACAAAAAGGGCCTTAAAACATTGATGCACACCTAGTGTTTGATAATATGCTCAAATGAGCTAGAATCATGACCATCTTCCTAATTTTTGTCCAACTTGTTATATTTCTAAAATAGATTGAAGTTGCTAAGAATTCTGGATCATCTTAGAGTTTTAAAAATCTCAATTGAGGTATGTTGGCTAATCCCCCTTCTTCTTAGAATAGAATCCCATGGTGTTCATATAATTGGAGTAAGTCCTTGATGATTATCGAATTGGCCATTCCTAATGTGGTTGTGTTGAAGGATATTTGTTCAATATTTATTCAAAATCCTTCACCATGTCATCTTGCCATTTTAGAATATGTTAAAAATGTGGAATATGTGTTAGAAATGTTAAGACTTCATGTCAAGATTGAAATAAAGGTTGTTATGCCAAATTGTATGAAAAGCCTCTATGTGCCTAAGATTCCGAAATTGCTCATATGTGAATCTAATGTCTTGAATGGGAGGCTTTATTGTTGTGGATAATGATAACGATATTTGAATGTGAAAAAAGGGAATGGAACTATGAAATACGGCCAAGTGCCAAGAATGACTTTGTAATCGTAATCACTAGTGCCAATGAATTGAAAGTATAAGAAAGAAGTGCGATGTGAGATGATTGACTAAAAAAGGTAATGTCTCAAATGAGATGGCCTGGCCGATCGGGCTATGATCGGACTCCGTGTAAGAACAGGGTGGCATTGTGGATGAAATTATGAAAATGGTTGATGTCTCAAATGAGATAGCCTAGCCGATTAGGCTATGATCGGACGCCATGCCGCACACATGGTAGTACTGTGCTGGTAATTATAACAAAATTGTGGTAATGCCTCAAATGAGACGACCTAGCTGATCAGGTCGAGATCAGACTCCGTGTAAGAATATGGAGGTATTGTGAATTGTGGAATATCTGTACTAAAGATCACCCAATCTAATAATATGGAAATTGACTTGAAAACGTATATGATCCTTAACTTGTTGTTCTAATATTATTTGAAGCCCTTATTGAATTCGTGAATGTTCCTCTTGTATTATTATTCATTCTATTGAGTTGGTGTTTAGCTTTACATACTAGTGCGATTCGACGGAATAACATCCCTTTTTTCGGGGGTGCTGCATCTTTAAATGAATGCAGGTGGTTACATAGCATACAATGTTGATCACAGATAGTGCTGCATCCTCTTCTCAGCGGACTCGGTGAGCCCCATTTCATTCCGGGGTCATGTATTGAACCTTTTATTTATATTATGGTCACTTTTTGAGGTATAGCTAGAGCCTTATTGCCGGCACTATCTTTACTCTCTTTTGTATCTTTAGAGTCTCCGTAGACTCTATGTGGGTTGGATATGGGTGTTGGGAATGTTAAACAAGTTATGTTGTGTTTGATCACTTGTTCCACTCGAACTATAGGAAATGTGTATTTTGAGACTTAAAGGCGCAATGACTAATGAAACGATTTAGGATTGTAAGAATGAGCTTCCTACTGTAAAAAATTAATGAAATCACGTCTTTTCTTAACCATGGGTTAATTGGGTAGAAAGTATCTAATAGGCTTGCTCGGTCGGGTTCTCTCGGTTGAGCGCGATCGCGCTTCCCGGGGTTAGGGCGTGACAGTTGTCTCTAGAGAAGGAATCAAGGTTGATCCTCAAAATATTTCGGCAGTAAAGAATTGGCCTAGGCCTACAACGCCCATCGAGATTCGCAGTTTCTTGGACTTAGCAGGGTATTATAGGAAGTTTGTGGAGGGGTTCTCTACTCTTGCCTCTCCGTTGACTAATTGACTCACAAAGCTGTTAATTTTCAATGGTCTGATGCTTGTGAAAGGAGCTTCCAGGAGTTAAAATCAAGATTGACTACAACACCAGTGTTGACCTTGCCAGAGGGTACGGATGAATTCGTGGTATATTGTGATGCTTCAAGAATTAGGCTTGGGTGTGTATTAATGCAACACGACAAGGTTATAGCCTATGCTTCTAGTCAACTCAAAAATCATGAAAAGAATTATCCAACTCATGACTTAGAACTTGCGGCGGTGGTTTTTGCATTGAAAATTTGGCGTCACTATTTGTATGGGGTCCATGTGGAGGTATTCACGGACCACAAGAGTCTTCGATATATTTTCAAACAAAAGGAGCTGAATCTGTGGTAGAGAAGATGGCTTGAGTTACTCAAGGATTACGACATCGATATTCTATACCACCCGGGGAAAGCCAATGTTGTGACGGATGCTCTTAGCCGGAAATCTATGGGTAGTTTAGCACACTTGGAGGTATATCAAAGGCCATTGGCCAAGGAAGTCCATCGATTGGCTAGTTTAGGAGTTCGTCTTACGGACTCTAGTAAAGGAGGGGTAATTGTGCAAAATAGGGCTGAATCATCGCTTGTTGTAGAAGTCAAAGACAAGCAATACAACGATCCATTTTTGGTGAAATTGAAGGAGGGGATTCAAAAACATAAAACTATGGCTTTTACTCTTGGCATGGATGATGGTATACTAAGGTACCAAGGGCGACTATGTGTTACGAATGTAGATAGTCTCCGAAAAAGAATCATGACTGAGCTTCATGCTTCTAGGTATTCCGTACATCCAGGTTCTACAAAGATGTATCAAGACCTCAAGGAAATCTAATTTGTGGAATGACATGAAAAGGAATGTGGCGGACTTTGTGGCAAGGTGTCCGAATTATCAGTAAGTGAAGGCCAAATATCAACTGCCTGGTGGGTTGGCACAAAACGTAGAAATTCTAATATGGAAGTGGGAGATGATTAATATGGATTTTGTGGTAGGATAACCACGCACTTCGTGCAAGTTTGACTCAATTTGGGTGATCGTGGACCAACTCACAAAATCAGCACACTTCTTGCCTGATAAATCTACCGACACAGCGGAACAGTATGCCTAGTTGTATATCAAGGAAATAGTCAGGCTACCTGGCACTCCAGTCTCAATCATTTCCGATTGAGGGGCTCAATTCACGACCAATATTTGGAAGATATTTTAGCAAGGTTTGGGTACTCATGTAAATCTTAATACAGCCTTCCATCCACAGACCGACGGGCAAGCAGAGCGAACTATTCAGACGCTTGGGGACATGTTGTGTGCTTGTGTTCTTGATTTTAAGGGTAGCTGGGATAATCATTTGCCACTCATAGAGTTTGCTTATAACAACAACTTTCATGTATGTATTCAGATGGCACCATTTGAGGCATTGTATGGTAGGAGATGTAGATCTCCCATTGGGTAGTTCGCGATTGGGGAAGCAGAGTTGATAGGGCCAGACCTTGTACATCAAGCTATGAAAAAAGTTAAGATCATAAAGGAGCGGTTGAAAACTGCTCAAAGTCATCAAAAATACTATTCGGATGTCCGTGGCAGAGACTTAGAGTTCAAAGAAGATGATTGGGTATTCTTGAAGGTTCCCCCATAATGGGTATTATGCGGTTTGGGAAAAAGGGAAAATTGAGTCTGAGATATGTCGGGCCGTACAAAATCATCCAGAGGATTGGTGAGGTGGCGTACAAGCTTGAGCTACCCCCCGAGATGTCATTAGTGCACCCGGTATTCCATGTGTCTATGTTGAAGAAGGTAGTTGGAGATCCGTCAGCTATTGTGCTAGTTGATACCATTGAGGTTAATGAAGAATTGTCATATGAAGAAATTCCGGTTGCCATTCTTGATATTCAAGTCTGAAAGTTGAGGAATAAAGGAATTGCCTCCGTCAAAGTCTTATGGCGAAGCCAGCAGGTTGAAGAGGCCACGTGGGAGGCCTAGGAAGAAATAAAGAAGAAGCATCCTTACTTGTTTGAATAGTCATGTAATCCTTTCTTTTTATGAACTTGTCGCCTATGAATTTTGTATCCTTTGTTCAGTTAATGTAAAGGTATTCCTTTTGATTATATGTTGCTTATGAGGCCACGGTTAGTACTGTTATAAGTTTGTTACGCTGTTGGGTTGTGCATATGTTTGTAAGATGTGTTTCTGGGGCTCTCTGACAGGTGGATAGGCCTTGTTACAAAGGAAACTCTAGCGAAGGTTTTGGACATTTTGGGAGTTAGTTAAATTTGGGGTTGCTGGTGTAGGGTATGAAAAACTGAGTTGCATAAGGTGCTAATAGCAGACCTTGATCCTCATTCGAGGACGAATGATCATAAGTGGGGGAGGATGTAAGGCCCCGTAAATTTTTTCCTAAAAACCCGTATTCCGTGATGCCAAAGTAGGCATGGAGGTAAATAATAGTAGAAATGCTTCCCAGCGAGCTTGCTCGCCACGGTTCGGACTTTTTGGATTGAACAGTGCGTTGGGAGTTGAAGAAAAATATTAGGCAGAAGTACGCATTTCTGCGGCCCATTCTGCGGCCGCAGAACCACTCTGCGGACCGCAGCCTGGTCGCATAGTGGGGCAGTTTCTGGGGCACTTTTTATGTCAATTTCGCGGACATTATGTGATCGCATAATTGTTTCGCGGGCCGCACTTTGGTGGCATAATCATCCTTAGACTTTTTGGAGGGAGGTTCTGCGGTGCACTATACGACCGCAGAACCGTTCTGCGGTGCATTATGCGACCGCAGAACTGGTCTGTGGGACGCATAGTGACTGCAGACCAGATCAGGTTTTTTTTCCAGTTTTGGCACCCGTTCCGGAGCTTCATTTTTGGGGTTTTTAAACCCAACCCTATTCCGTTAAAATACCTACCTTGGAACATTTTGATCATATTTTTTGATATTTTTAGAGTGAGAGATAGGGTCCTAGAGAGAGGAAGTGATCTTCATCAAATTGCTCTTCAATTCTCACTTAAAACCTTGAAGATTATCAAGAGAGGCACATTGGTCTTCTTCCTAAGAGCTAAGATTCTATCATCCAAACTCTTAATTTCAAAATGTAACTATAATGGGCCATTAGTAAGGTAATTCATGGGGATGAGAGTACTTGCATGCATGTGTTCCTAAGGTATATGGGGAGGTTGTGAGTCAAAGATAGAAAATAATGGGGTGTGGGTTGGTGGAGTCTTTCACAAAAGGGCCTTAAAACATTGATGCACACCTAGTGTTTGATAATATGCTCAAATGAGCTAGAATCATGACCATCTTCATAATTATTGTCCAACTTGTTATATTTCTAAAATAGATTGAAGTTGCTAAGAATTCTGGATCGTATTAAAGTCTTAGAAGCTCAATTGAGGTATGTTGGCTAAACCCCCTTCTTCTTAGAATCGAATCCCATGGTGTTCATGTAATTGGAGTAAGTCCTTGATCATTATTGAATTGGCTATTCCTAATGTGGTTGTGTTGAAGGATATTTGTTCAATGTTTATTCTAAATTCTTCATCATGTCATCTTGCCATTTGAGAAAATATTCAAAATATGGAATATGTGTTAGGAATCTTAAGGCTTCATGTCAAGATCGAAAAAAAGGTTGTTATGCCAAATTGTATGAAAAGCCTCTATGAGCCTAAGATTCCCAGATTGCTCATATGTGAATCTAATGTATTGAATGGGAAGCCTTACTGTAGTGTATAATGATAATGATATTTGAATGTGGAAAAAAATGGACCGGAACTATGAAATACGGCCAAGTGCCAAGAATAACTTTGTAATCGTAATCACTAGTGCCAATGAATTGAAAGTATATGAAAGAAGTACGATGTGAAATGATTGACTGAAAAAGGTATTGTCTCAAATGAGATTCCCTAGCCGATCGGGCCGAGATCGGACTCCGTGTAAGAATACGGTGGTATTGTGGCTGAAATTGTGAATATGGTTGATGTCTCAAAAGAGATGGCCTAGCCGATCGGGCCGAGATCGGACTCCGTGCAAGAACACGGTGGTATTATGAATTGTGGCATATTGGCACTAAAAACTATCCTACTAATGACGTGGAAATTGACTTGAAAACTTATATGATCCTTAACTTGATGTTTTAATATTGTTTGAAGCTCTTATTGAATTCTTGACTATTCCTCTTGCATTATTATTCATTCTATTGAGATGGTGTTTAGCCATACATACTAGTGCTATTAGACGGTACTAACGTCCCTTTTGTCGGGGGCGCTGCATCTTTAAATAGATGCAGGTGGTTACATAGCAGACAGTGTTGATCCCAGATTGTGTTGCATCCTCTTCTCAGCGGACTTGGTGAGCCCCATTTTATTCTGGGGTCATGTATTGTACCTTTTGCTTATATTGTGGTCATTCTTTGAGGTATAGCTGGGGCCTTGTTGCCGGTACCATCTTTACTCTTTTTTGTATATTTAGAGGCTCCGTAGACACTATGTGGGTTGTATATGGGTGTAAGGAATGTTAAACAAGTTATGTTGTGTTTGATCACTTATTCCACTCGAACTATAAGAAATGTGTATTTTGAGACTTAAAGGCGAAATGACTAATGAAATGATTTAGGATTGTATGAATGAGCTTCCTACTGTATAATTAATGAAATCAAGTCTTTTCTTGATAATGGGTTAATTGGGTAGAAAGTATCTAACAGGCTTGCTCGGTCGGGTTTACTCGGTTGAGCGCCGGTCGTGCTTCCGGAGGTTGGGGCAAGACAGGGGGAGAATGTAAGGCCCCGTAAAATCATACCAAAAACCCGGGATTTCGTGGTGCTGAAGTAGACTTATGTACTGACGATTGTAGAGATTCTTTGTTGCAAGCTTGCGAGCCACGGTTCATACTTTTTGGGTTGAGCAACGCATTGGGGAGTTGAAGAAAATTTTTGGAAGTGCAGGGCATTTCTGCGGTCCTTCGGACCGCTGATCTGCTGCAGAGTGAGACAGAAATCTGGGTAAATGTTTGGGCCATTATGGGGCCGCATAATCATTTTGCGGGCCACATAACCCATCGCAGACCCAACACAAAATTTTCTGGAGGGAAGTTCTGCGGCGCATTATGCGACCGTAGAGCAGTGTGCGGACCGCATATCAGTCGCAGAGTGTGGCAGAAGTACCTAGTTCCAAAGGGCCATAATGTGGCCCGTTTTGCGGACCCCGGAAGCATTATGCGGTCGCATATGCGACCACAAATCAGCATCGGGGCTTTATTTTTTTAAATTTATAATCTGATCCCCATTTCGTTTATCTAGCCTAAGGGTTTATTTTTGGGGGATCACTGGTCATCTTAGAGGGAGTAGAGAACTATTCTAGAGAGCTGAAAGGGAGGGTTAAGGATTTCACCACTCTACCTTGATCGAACCTAGGGATTTCATCGAAAGGAACTTGCTAGGGCTTCAAAGAGGTAAGACTTTCTTTCCCCGATTCTTCAATTTCGGGTTTGGGGTTGATTATGTGTGATAAGGGTAGATTTATCGCATGCATAAGCTAATAGGGATTATGGGGATGTTGTTGAACAATCTTGGGTGGTTTTGTTGTTGAATTAGTTGAGGGAAAAGTTGGGTCATAGTTGTGACAACCCTTGCCATATGAATTTCTCTAATCATGCTTGTAATTCTCCCCTCTATAGATTGGCATAGTTAGGAGTGTTGGGACATTATTGTGGCACTACGAAAAGCTCTTTCAAGGTATGAAGGCTCATCTCTTATTCTAGTATCGGAATTCTCGAACCCTTGTAAAATTCTATCATGTGTAGTCGAACCTGAAATGCTATTGATGTGGGGTATTCAAACTAGTAGAATTAATGCCTAATTGGCATAATGTGTTAGAACCCTCGTGTATTAATGATTCTCTATTTTTCACTTAATCATGTTATACCCCTTTGAGAAAAAGATCTTGTATGAATCAATGTGATTAAACACCTAATTCACATATGATAAAACTTTATGAATTTACACTTGCTAAGGCCAAAGGTGCCAAACAGTTGATTAGAAGGGAACTCTTTTGTACATATTATTATCATTTCGGGAACTCGAGTTGTGGCATTATCGTTACACATCCACTCGCATACGTTGGGGTGAGATGGCGGGGTCGCTTTGTGTAGAGCTGTGGATTGTGATTATACCTCCACCCGCATACGTTGGGGTGACGAGACGTGGCCATTTTGTGTATAGCTATGGTATTGTGAATGCACCTCCGCCCGCATACATTGGGGTGAGGCGGCGGGGCCGCTTTGTGTAGAGTTTCTAGTATTGTGATTTCACCTCCACCCGCATACATTGGGGTGAGGCGGCAAGGCTGCTTTGTGTAAAGGTAGTTGTAGAGGATTCCCGACTTGAAATTTATAAGTGTTATTGGAAGTTCTTAATAAATATTTTGACTTTTATGTCTATCGAAGCCATATGATCGTTACCATGATTCATCATATTCATGTTGTATTTCCATGTCCTTGAAAAGATGTGTTGGTTTTTAAACTAGTATTATTCGACATGTACTAACGTCCCTTTTGCCGGGGGCGCTGCATCTTTAATGGATGCAGGTGATTCCACAGCGGAAGGCATTGACCAGTGATAACGGTACACTATTTTTCCAGCTGACTTGGTGAGCCCCACTTCATTTCGGGGCTGCGCATCTTTTGTTCCGTGCATATTATGTTTTGAGGTATAGTCGGAGCCTTGTTGCCGGCACTATAATTGTACTCTTTTATATCTATTAGAGGCTCCGTAGACATGGTGTGGGTTATGTATTAGTATTGGAAAAGTCAAGATAGTAATGTTGTTTGTGTGTTACATCTTCTACTTCAAACTATGAAAGTGTGTGTATTTTGAGACTTTATAAATGAAGTAACTAATGGTGATGGAATTAGTGTTGTTCATGAATTCTCTTGGTGTTAATTAATGAAACGTATTATTCTCTTTATTCATGGTGAGTTAGGTAGAGGGCACTGTGCAGGCTTGCTCAACTGGGATAACTCTGTTGAGCAATGATCGCGCTCCCCGAGGTTGGGGCATGACACTATCCTAGATCGCCATGTTCGTAAGTTGCATAACAAAGAGGTGACTTCAGTTAAGGTACTTTGGAGGAACAACAATGTAGATGAAATGACCTAGGAAGCCGTGGAGGATATGAAATCCAGATATCCTCATTTGTTTCAGACTGTAGAATAATATTGATACTTTTGCGATACATTTTCTTTACTTTTAAATTACTTATCGAGCTTAATTCATATATCTTGTTTAGGTGATAATGCTGAGAAAAGTATGGCAGGAACAACTTAGAGTACAACGGATGATAGTTGAGTTGAGTCATAGCGAACCCTTTTTGATTTTTGTATTAATAGACGGTCGTGTGAGGCCAATTGGATGTTATTATGCTATTATGTAGCCCTGTGTGGCATTGCTTGTGTGTTTGGGCTGCTTATCAGCTTTTGGATAGCCATATTTACAAATGAAACTCTGCCAAAACTTTTAGAACTCTTGGGAGTTAGAATATTATTCAACATTCGAGGACGAATGTTCATAAGCAGGGGATGATGTTACACCCCATACTTTTGATGTTGATTGAATAATTATTTAACCAACTTAAGCCCGGAGATTTTACGATCCCTCCAAAAGTTTAAGAGAGGTTTATTGAGGTGATAAGTAAGTTTCATAATAATTCACTGTTATACGAATTAAAGAAAATACTTTTTGACGGAGTTCACCAAAGGGAAGTGGATTGCCATAGCCGTATATTTGGGGTAACATTAAGAGTGCTTAATATGATAATAAGGTCTTGTTATAAGGCATTTGAATTGAACAATAGTCGTATGTTAAGCTTTAAAGTTAAGTAAGTTGTAAAACAAAAAATTGTAAAAGTTGTCGCAAGATACGTTCATAATCTTTACTGATATTTGAGTCTAATGTCAATGAGCTTTTCTCTCAATGTACTTGAAGTTATGGGGTGATCCACCCACCAAATTAAAGCTCTACAAGTTTAGTTTCCAATACATTAAATGTTTTGTTGATACAACATCGGAGTAGAGAGATATTTGTGCTTTAGCGAGACTGCGCAAGCAGCTCCCTATGGGATCCATTTTGGACGGTGGAAATATATATATATATATATCAGCCTATTTTCATTAATAATTTTCACTATTTCCAGACTAAAAACACTCCCAAACCCTCTTAAAGATTTTTCATATGATCCAAGGCCAAAATCAAAGGCAAACCAAGTAAATCCAACGTGAAGAATCCCGTGGTCGTCGTCTTATCACTTTTCTCCTTGTTGTGCTGAATTTTGAGACTCCTTGGAAGTGAAGTGATCTCGAAATTTGAGGGATTCTTGTGCTTGTAGGTTAGTTCCATCTTCTCCTTATTGTTCATAAGTTTATACAAGTTGTAGTAGTGTTATTACCAAGGGGTTGTATAGCAAATTCTTGGAGGAACTTGGAATTTTGTTGTGTGTTGTGAGTTGCTCATTTGAGATTGTATGTTGGTGTTAAATTGCTGGATTTGGTTGGTTGTATTGCTTAAATGATAAGAAAGATAAGCAGGGCGGAAGATGTGGTCTTGATGTTAAGCTACCATTGTTAAGGAACTTGAGAGTTTTATGTACTCAAGGTGTTTGACAAATTGTCTAAGTAAAGGCTACCTATAGTTATAGATTCTATTTTGATTTCAATCATTCGTATGTCGTAGATAATCTCCCGTAGGATGTGCGAGGATCAATGGAACATAATTAGCTTCATCAACAAGGTATGTAGGGCAACTTTACTTATTTGCATGGCTCGATGTAAATATTCCTTTGAAATAATCTTCATGTCGTAAGATTGAATAAACCTAAGCCTTTCTTCACAAAATTGATCATGTTGTTGTGTATCCTTATCAATAGCATGGATTCGATATATCTTATAATTATTATCTTGAGGTTGAAGAAAATAGCGACAATAACAATTGTCGGAGGATAACGATAATAGGTCACTCCGACTCTATTTGTGATATCTCTTGCGATTAATCTTGCATTGCACGTATATATCTATCTATTTTCTTACCTAGCCATGTTATAGTCGGCCGGGTATGACATTGATATGTGCATACCGCTGCAGCTTGTTTTGACATTACCGAGTCCTATTAAGGCCGGGTACGACTGAGTCCTCTTTGAAGCCGGGCACGTTATGAAATGATATGATTTTCCCCATAGAGCGACTTGATATGACTCCATTAGACGGGTACGACCGAGTCCTCTTGAGCAGCCTCTTTATAAATATAGGTATAGATAGACAGGGCGACATATCTCCTTAGTATGGTGTCAGTCTCAGTTGTTGGTTGTCGCACTCCACTATTCCGTAGTTGCTATACAGGAGTCGATAGGTACTGTTGTATATGCTTATGGAATTTTGGATATGGCGAGGCCCTATCCCGACCTATTTATGTATTATAGCACTCTTAGATGCTTACAGACTAGCGCTCGATGTGTATACATTTTGTTATGGCCTTGTCGGCCTTTTTGTTAGTTGATGATACTCTCCTTGCGGCCTTTGTTATCTATATATACCATATCAGGACTCTTCTGCTTGAAGGTTGTTGTACATTCTTGTCTTGTTAATGTTATTTGGAGGCCTTGTCGGCCCAGGTTCCATGTCAGATGTTCTAGGTACTATAGTTGGTCCGCTCGGGCCTTCGGGTGCCGAGTGCTAGCCACACCCCCAAGGTAGTGTTGTGAATGTTCGTTACGTGATTTATTTGTAACGATCGAGCTAATGAAGGAAAATTTCAAATAATCAAGGATCGACTGATCCTTTCTATATTCGTAGCTATTAGTGACCTTAATTATCGACCCTGTGGCTATGCTCTTGTGATTTATCTCGAAGCTAATGGGCACGATTAATTTATGCATGACCCCGAGGGTGTTGAAAAAATCTTCTATACACGTCATCCTTCTTTGTATGATATCTCCAACAATACTTATCATCACAAAATAAATCCACACGGCGAGTCTAGTTTCCACTAATACCGATAGCCTCCCCACTATCTAGATAGTCTTAACTAAATATTTGGGAAGTGGAGAGTTTATTTATGGAGGGAATGAATTGCGCCTCTTCCCGAGATAATTATGACGTACAACAGAAGTGAAGAGACATGCACTCCTTCAATTTAATGTTTGAGACACGTGTCTTGTTGCAATGGTTATGACATACCTTTTCCTTATAAACGCATAACCAAAAATCCTCAAAAACTTCCTTATACTTTCTTTCGCCTTTGTATTATTCATAAAATCTCTTCTTTGTTCTTCATTCCTATCTTTAACTTCATTTTTTCATATCCTCAATGGCTTTCAAATCATCTTCTTCTACTGCGCCTGCTACTTCCCGTCGTCGTCCTTATAGTCGATGATCTTCCCTGTATAGTAACTTTGGTTAGGAATTGAAGAAAGGGAGAAGGCTTCATAGCCTTGGTTCTATGATAACCATCTTCTTCTTCTATGACTACGATATGTGCCATGTCATACCTCAACCTAGATGGGGTGGACATGCAATTAACGCCTTACGTACGTGAGCGACCTATTCTGTAAAACTAGTAAACTTACCACATTTGCAACACGTGCAATTAGAAAATCCCAAACATATATATATATATATATATATATATATATATATATATATATATATATATATCAACACATGGGCTTGCAAGGCTTCAACCAACACAGATATTTGTCTAGCATACGGTAACTGACCACAGGTTCACATACGTCTACAAAAGATTCTAAGAACATCTGACAGATATAACATAGTCGGTACAGGGCCCCGACCTATCCATAAGTCTATATATATAATTAAAACATAAGGACCTCTAGGCTCGATTGCACTCTGATGATATGGAGTCTACTGATCAACAATTAGAAATGAAATTATTTATTCTGGGTGTCAATCAAACTGCCTACCTGAACCTGTAGCAAGAAATGAAGCATCTCCGGCCAAAAGAATATCAATACAAAAAAATGTATCGATTATGTAAAGCAACAGAGTAATCATAAATAAGTACTATAATCAAATAAAAGAATGCTAAATGAAGATAACTGGATAAAATAAAGGTCCAATCACCTGGAGATTAGAGCTTAAATCATACAATAAGTCTAGAAGGTCATATATGTAAGGCCCTGTAAAATTTCGCAAAGGTATTTAAGGGTCAGACTTTTTGGGTTGAACAATGCACTGGGGAGCAAAGGAAAATCTTTGGCAGAAGAGGGCATTTCTGCGACCCACTATGCGTCGCAGAATCACTCTATGGATCGCATAATGGCCGTAGAGTGAAGCAAATATGGGGCGAGAATTGGAGGAAGTCTGCGGTACATTATGCGATCGCAGACCAGTTCTGTGGTGCATTATGCGACCGCATAACAGGTCTGCGGGCCGCATAACTACCGCAGACCCAGGCATGCGACATCAGCTTTGGGCACCAAATTGTGCGGCCGATATGCGGACCGCATATCCATTCTGTGGTCGTGTATGCTACCGCATATTCTGTTTTGAAGCTTCATTTTTGGGTTTTTATAACCCGACCCTACTTCATTAAATAGACGATATGTACCATTTTTTGACCAAAAACCTAATATTTTGAGTGTGAGAGAGTGCCCTATAGTGGAAGAGAGTTCTTCAACAATTTGTTCTTCATTTTTTGCTCGAATCTTGGAAGATTAACAAGCAAAACTCACTAGATTTTCATCCTAGAGGTAAGTTTCTACATCCTAACCCTTTATTTTGAAAGTTAACTAGAAATAGGTAATTAGTAAGATAATTCTTGGGTATGGGAGTTGGTTATTTTGCGTGCATGTGTTATCAAGGGGTGTAGGAAGATTATTGAGCTAAAAATGATAAAGAATGGGTTGTGGGATGATGGAATCCTCCATAAAAGTACCTTGAAACCTTAATGCACATCTAGTATTTGATAAAATGCTCAAATGAGCTAGAACCATGATCATCTTCCTAATTTTTGTTCAATTTGTTAAATTTCTAAAATAGATAAAAGTTGCTAAGATTTTCGGAACATTTTAGAGCTTAAGGAAGCTCAAGTGAGGTATATTGGCTAAACTCTTCTCTTAGAATTGAATCCCATGATATTCTTGTAATTTATGTAAGTCCCGAATTGTTCATTATGAAAGTAGCTATTCTGAATGAGCTTGTGTTGAAAGATATATGTTCAATATATATCCCCAAAATATTTTTATCATGTTATGTTATCATTTGAGAATATGTTCAAAATATGGGCTGTGCATTAATAATGTTGTGACTTCAAGTCAAGATCAAACGAAGGCTATTATGCCGAATTTTATGAAAAACCTCTATGTGCCTAAGACTCTTAATTGCTCACATGTGTACTAGAAGCATTGATTTGAAATGCCTTGTTGTGGATGATGATGATGATGTTTGAAAGATAAAAAGGTGAGCATGAAATATTAAAAACAGTCGACGTGCCAATAATGATTTTATAATTGTGGCCACTAGTGCTAATGAAATGAAAATATGCGAAAGAAATATGAAATGAGATGATTGGTATAAGAAGGATGTTGTCTCTAGGTATTCGGTGCACCCACTATAAGAAGGATGATGTAACTAATGGTAATGAATTGGTATTGTAGACATGATCACCTTATTGTCTAATTAACGAAAATATGTATTATCTTTATTCATGGATGAGTTTGGGTAGAAGGAAATCTAACAGGCTTGCTCGGCCGGGTTCACTCGGTTGAGCGCCGGTCATGCTCCCCGATTTTGGGGCGCGACAATATACCATAGTCTTACCAAACGAAACTAATAACATTGCTCTGTAGCTTTGTCTTCTTGAAATTTCTACAACAACATCTCACAACTCATAGCATGTCTAGTCTATCATACGTTCGTTGCACGAACACATAAAACTGAAATGCTAACTACTCGTATCATCTCATACGTATGTGCTAGCTACCTGACTCTTAAGTCTGTACTTTCCTAGATAGTGTACCGGAACCATCATCTCATACCCGACGAATAAATTGGTACTTCTGTACTAGTATATCCGTTATCTACCGGGTTATCATGCATGTGTCTGCCATGCTAGCACTCATGTAATACAAGGTCGCTGGACCTGTTCGCTGACTTACCTATCGTACAAACAACATGCCTTAACAAGTAGAGTTCTCATATCACTTCTACTAAGGTCATAAAATAATACTAGAAGCTAACTATCAACAAAAGGCAATCTCATCAATTCTACAATCTCATAGTGCCAACTTGTGTCATCGTGATACCGGAGTCCTCATAAGGAAGTCGCTATAGTTCATAGACACCTTCTAAATAAGATAAAAAGATACTAACAAACATT
Source organism: Nicotiana tomentosiformis (assembly GCF_000390325.3). NCBI lineage: Eukaryota > Viridiplantae > Streptophyta > Magnoliopsida > Solanales > Solanaceae > Nicotiana > Nicotiana tomentosiformis. The sequence continues at coordinate 61,163,416 of NC_090815.1, read as the reverse complement.
TTAAACTAGACCTACCAAGATGCTACGAGTTAAGGAATGTACAAGCTACTAAAGGCATTAGTATAGCAACCCTTAACAGTGGTCGTTTTGATATATGAATATTTACGAGGGATCCGTAGTGGTTTATATGCACTCTCGAACGGAATCAAGGGATTACTACTGAACATATAGAATTCGTGACATGGGGGCAATCTCATGTAAGGAACGTATGCATCTAAATAATACACAATAGAACAACTCGCATTAAAGGTCATTGTACTAAAGGGGTCTTTACGAGGGAAACTTATAGCTCAATTAGTGCGATGACCCGGCCAGTCGTTTTGAGTAATTGAGACTTGTTCCTCTATTTGATACTTCCCTGTACATGTATTTTTTGTTATGTGACTTGTAGAGATGGTTGGTTTGGTTTCGGGAAGGTTTTGGATTGAAATGGAACATCTAGTTCCAAGGTTGGAAGCTTAAGTTATAAGAGTTTATCGAAGTTTGACTTTTGTGTAAACTACCTCAAAATGGTATTTTGATGATTCTAATAGGTTTTTACGGTGATTTTGGACTTTGGTATATGTCTGGATTTCGATTTGGAGGTTCCTAGTTCGATTTGGCTATTTTGGCAAATACTAAAAATTTCAAGGTTTGAAAAGTTATAGGTTTGACCGGAGTTGTCTTCAAGGTTATCGGGGTTGGATTGTGGTTATGGAAGTTTAACAGTTTTATTATATGATTTGGGTCGTGTATGAAGAAATTGAGGTCATTTCGAGTTGGTTAGACATGGTTCGACACGAGTTTTGGAAGTTGGACGTTTGATTAGTTCATTAGGCTTGAATCGAGGTGCGATTTGTAATTTTGATATTATTTTGTGAAATTTAAGACCTTGATTAGGTTAGTGATATGTTTTGGGATTGGTTAGTGTGATTGAAAGGGGTCCCTGGGGCCTAGGGTGTGTTTCGGGGTGGTTCGGAGCATTTTCCCTAGTTATGGAGAATCTGATTTTTCTATTGTTCTGGTATTCATCGCGATCGTAGAGTGTGATCACATTGCTGTTGAGTTTTTCTCTTTTTGTTCACGAATAGAGGAGACATGATTGTGTTCAGTTGAGGAGTTGAAGCTTCGCATTCGCGGAGGAGGGACGTGTTCATGTAGCACTGAGTTAGACCGGAGAGGGGCAGGTGTTTTGGCCTTCTTGTTTGCGGGCCTGGGGCAGCGTTCACGTACATCTGAGGTGTTGTGTATCGCGATCAATGGCCTGGGGCCGCGTTCACAAGGGTCTTCTTGATGCAGTAGTTGGCTTATGCTTTGCGACCGTGATCGTGAAGGGGAACCACTGGGCATACTTAGGTACTCTTTTTTTGAGGTTTTGAGTTATTATTGTCAAATTTTGAGATTCGAAGATCGGATTTGGGCAATGTTTGAATATATTTTCACTATTTTTATTGGGTAAGTATTCTTGACTTGGATTTGATTATTGTTTGTGATTCCATCCTTGATTTTGGCTTTTGATTGGTGAATTTAAGGGAGAAAATTGTGGATTTTGGCAAAACTTTTCTAAAGTAAAAGATAGGGAGTTGAACCTCGATTCAGAGTGGGATTTGGATGAAACTTGTGTGATTGGACTTATTTTCGAATGGGTGTTCGGGATTTGTCATTTTTGTCACGTTCCGGGAAGCGAGTCTGGGTTGACTTTTTGATTGTTAATAATGATTAAAAAATATATTGTTTGGGGTTGTTCCTACTGTATTATTTGATGTTATTGCGTTATTTTTGGCTTGACTTGACCTATTCGGAGGCTGATTCGAGAGGCAAGGCATTTCTAGAGTATTGATTTGGCTTGTTTGAGGTACGAATCTTACCTAACCTTGTGTGGGGGAATACCACTTAGGACTTGGCCTTAATTGCCATTTTGTCATATGTGAAAATCAACGTGTACATGAGAGACGAGCATTTACACGGGTACTATGTGTGACTTGTGGCTGAATTAGACCTTAGGCTATTAAGATGCCTTAATTTGAGGATATATTGTATATGAAGCATGCTTAATCACTTTGTGCTATGTGAAAATGATTGCTACAATTGTTTTAGTTGTAGTAATGCTTTATTTGTTAAAAACCCATCCGCATTTTACTATGTTCATGTCCTTGTGAACCTTGCTGATAAATTATGAACTCATATCCTTGATAAAACTTTTGCATTATTGTGGCACATGTGGACATGTTGAGCGAATTATTTGGGTGTTGGCACGAGGTCTTTGCCATGCGAGTATGATTTATATTGTGACACAGGGTCTTTGTCGTGCGAGTATGGCTTATATTGTAGCACGAGGTCTTTGCTGTGCGAGTGTGATTTTTGTGGCACGAGGTCTTTGCCATGTGAGTGTGATAAAAAATATGGGCATGAGTTGCCGTATGTGTGCATCCCTAGTTGATGACTTGTTGTTGAAGCTTAGTCGTTACTTGCATTTAATTGTTATCACTTGTTCTGATGAGATTATTGTTATTTTTTCTGTTATACTTTATGTTGCCAGTCTTTGATATATTGCCCATATTATTTTACTAGTTAGAATACATGAATTAAACTCCGTCACTACATTACCGAGGTTAGTCTTGATACTTATTGGGTACCGACCGTGCTGTACCCATACTACACTTCTGCATATTTTCTTGTAGATCTAGGTGTTGGAGGCGGCAGACCTAAGCAGTGAGAGATTTATTGACCGCATTTACCATCACAGTCCCTTGGAGTCCTATCCTTAAATTGATACTGTCATTTTTATATCATAATATTATTGTCTTTTGAGATATTCTTATGTATTCATTTAGAGCTCGTGACTATGTACTACATATTTCTGGGGAGATTTTTTTTTATTATTCCCACTTTGCTTGTATTACCTCTCTTTCTACTTTTATATTAATTTATGTCTTACTATATCATGTTTTGTTGAATTAATGTTGTTAACCGATAGGCTTTCCTAGTCTTCGAGATTAGGTGCCATCATGACCCCTATGGTGGAATTTGGGTCATGACAAGTTAGTATCCGAGAACTAGGTTCATAGGTTCTACGAGTCACGAGCAAGTTTAGTAGAGTCTTGTGGATCGGTTCGGAGACGTCTTTACTTATCTTTGAGAGGCTACCGAACTGTTAGGAAACATTCTTTTCTTTCATTCTTTATCGTGCCGATTTTGTTTTTCAAAGTTAGAATGTTTACTCTTCTATTCTCTCACAGATGGTGAGGACATGCGCTACCTAATCAGCTAATCTAACACCAGTGGCCCTTGCTAGAGTTACGAGAAGCCGGGGCCGAGGTCGAGTCCGAGCAGGGGCATGTGCTACAATTAAAGCACCTACTAGAGCAGCAGTTGTGAAGCCTCCAGCAGTTGCAGTTAAGGATCAGGAGACCGAGCATGTTGAGCATGTACCTGAGTAGCCTATTGCTACACTGGGACTCTAGGAGAACTTGGCACACTACATGAGTATGTTCGGGAGTTTGGCCCAGGCATGGTTGATTTCGGTTGCACCATCTACTTCATAGGCTGGGGGAGGAGCTCAGACTCTCGTCGGCCGTAGACCAGAGCAGCCGGCTTATGTTTATCAGACAACGGGTGTCGTGCTAGTTCATCCAGTAGTTGCAGTTCAGCCCGAGGCAGGGCTAGTTTTGTCGGCAGAGGGGCATAAGAGTTTGGTGAAGTTTCGTCCTCCTTAGTTCAGTGGAGGGGCTTCTGAGGATGCACATAATTTCTTGGATCAGTGTCATTACATTCTGTGTACTATGGGTTTGTTATCTTACTACTTTTTAGTTGATGGGGTTGGCATAGAGATGGTGGCTGAGTCATGAGGCGAGCAGACCAGTTGGCGCAACACCACTTGCATAGTCCCATTTCTCCGATCTTTTCTTGAGAGAGTTTATTCAATAGAACCGCAAGGACGAGTTGCACAATGTGTTCGAGCAGTTTCACAAAGGGAGAATGATTTCATCCGAGTATTCTATGAGGCTTATAGAAAGTTCGTAGGTTTATTGAGGGACTCGTCTGTAGCCTCAGGTATGGGATAGCATGCAAGTTGGAGACTGGGATTACATTCCATCAGGTTGTGGAGAATGCTAGGAGGTTGGAGAGTATCCTCGGGCAGGAGATTAGGGATAGGAAGGCTGAGAAACCTCGAGGTTCTGGAGGATTTTGTGGCTTCCACTCTTTGGCTCCGACCCGTCATGGCAGAGGCTTGGTTAATCAACCAGTTCAGTCCGCACTTCAAGTTAGCCGTAGTGCTCCAGCTAGTCAGGGACCCCAGGGAACTCATACTCGACAACAATCTTCTACTGCACCTTCTGCACGGGGTTTCTACAATGGTTATTCCAGTCGTCTGACGCAGGCTCAATACCAGCAATCACGCCCGCCAAAGAGTTGTTTTGAGTGGGGTGATACTAGGCACTTTATGAGAGATTGTCCCAGACTTAAGAGGGGTGGACCTCAGCAAGGTACTCAGGCTATGGATCCCGCTCCCATTTCTACTCCACCTGCACAGCCAGCTAGAAGTTGAGGGCAAGAGAGTAGAGGACGCCTTAGAGGGGGAGGCCAGGCCCATTGTTATGCTTTCCTAGTAGGACCGAGGCAGTTACATCAGATGTAGTCATTACAAGTATTGTTCCAGTCTGTCATAGAGATGCATCAGTTTTATTTGATCCGGGTTCTACTTATTCATATCTATAATCCTATTTTCCTTCATATTTGGATATGTCTTATGATTCTCTGGATACTTCTACTTATGTGTCTAAATCCGTTATGGATTCTATTGTGGTGGACCATGTCTATTGCTCTTGTTTGGTCACTTTTGGGGCAATGAGAATAGGTTCTGTTGCTTAATATGGTGGATTTTGTTCTAAGGGTAAGGATTAGTTATCTTCGTACCATGATATTCTTGATTGTCATGCTAAAGCTGTGACGTTAGCTATTATGGGGTTGCCGAGGTTGGACTGGAGAGGTTCCTTGGGTCATATTCCTAGTTGAGTGGTGTCTTTTCTGAAGGCTCAACAAATGGTTGAGAGGGGGTGCTTGGCGTACTTAGCCTTTGTTAGACACTTGAGTGCTAATACTCCCACGGTTGATTTAGCCCTCGTGGTGAGGGAGATTTCAGATGTTTTTCCTGCAGAACTACCGGGCATGACCGGGTGCACCAATGACATCTCAGGTGGTAGCTCAAGCTTGTATGCCACCTGACCTATCCTTTGAATGATTCTATATGGCCCGACATACCTCGGACTTAATTTCCCTTTCTTTCCAAACCGCATGATCCCCTCCATGGGAGATACCTTCAAGAACACCCAATCATCTTCCTTGAACTCTAAATCTCTGCGACGAACATCCGAATAGGATTTTTGACGACTCTGAGTAGTTTTCAACCACTCTTTTATGATCTTAACCTTCTCCATAGCCTGATGCACAAGGTCTGGTCCTATTAGTTTAGCTTTTCCAACCTCGAACCACCCAATCGGCGATCTACATCTTTTACCGTACAAGGCCTCAAACGGCGCCATCTGAATACTTCCATGGAAGCTGTTATTATAAGCAAATTCTATGAGCGGCAAATGATCATCCCAGCTACCCTTCAAGTCAAGCACACAAGCACGCAACATGTCCTCAAGCGTATGAATAGTCCGCTCTACTTGCCCGTCAGTCTGTGGATGGAAAGTCGTGCTAAGATTTATCTGCGTACCCAAACCTTGCTGATATTTCTTCCAAAAATTAGCTGTGAACTGGGCCCCTCGATCGAAAATGATGGAAACTGGAGTGCCGTGACACCTGACTATCTCCTTGATATACAATTGATCATACTGTTCCGCAGTGTCGGTGGATTTAACCGGCAAGAAGTGAGCTGATTTTGTGAGTCGATCCACGATAACCCAAATTGAGTCAAACTTACGCAGAGTGCGTGGTAACCCTACCACAAAATCCATATTGATCATTTCCCATTTCCACATTGGAATTTCTATACTCTGTGCTAACCCACCGGGCCTTTGATGCTCGGCCTTCACCTGTTGACAGTTTGAACATTTTGCCACAAAGTCCGCCACACCCCTCTTCATGTCATTCCACCAGTAAACTTCCTTGAGGTCATGATACATTTTCGTAGAACCCGGGTGCACGGAATATCTAGAAGTATGAGCTTCTGCCATGATTCTTTCCCGAAGACCATCTACGTTTGGAACACATAGTCGTCCTTGGTACCGAAATGTAGCGTCATCCATGCCAAGAGAAAAAGCCGTAGTCTTATATTTATGAATTCTTTCCTTCAGCTGCACCAACACTGGATCATTGTATTGTTTCTCCTTGACTTCAGCCATAAGCGATGATTCTGCCCTATTTTGCACAATCACTCCCCCTTCATTAGAGTCCGCAAGACGAACTCCCAAACTGGCCAACTGATGAACCTCCCGAGCCAAGGGCATTTGACATGCCTCCAAGTGAGCCAAATTACCCATAGATTTTCGACTAAGAGCATCCGCCACCACATTATCTTTCCCCGAATGATACAAAATGTCGATGTCATAATCTTTGAACAACTCAAGCCACCTTCTATGTCTTAAGTTCAATTCCTTCTGCCTGAAAATGTATTGAAGACTCTTGTGGTTCGTGAATACATCTACATGGACTCCATATAAATAATGACGCCAAATTTTTAATGCAAAAACCACCGCCGCAAGCTCTAAGTCATGAGTTGGATAGTTCTTTTCATGATTCTTATGTTGCCTTGAAGCATATGCTATAACCTTACCATGTTGCATTAGTACTCACCTAAGACCGATCCTTGAAGCATCGCAATACACCGCAAACCCCTCAGTACCTTCTGGCAGCGTCAATACCGGCGCCGAAGTCAATCTTGATTTCAATTCTTGGAAGCTCCTTTCACAAGCATCGGACCACTGGAACTTAACCGCCTTCTGCGTCAATTTAGTCAATGGAGAGGCAAGAGTGGAGAACCCCTCCACGAACCTCCTATAATACCCGGCCAAACCCAAGAAACTGCGAATCTCCATTGGAGTAGTAGATCTAGGCCAATCCTTCACCGCTGCAATCTTTTGAGGATCAACCTTAATTCCTTCTCCGGAGACGACATGACCCAGGAATGTAACAGATTCACGCCAAAATTCACATTTCGAGAACTTTGCATACAATTGGTGTTGATGAAGAGTCTGCAAAACTGCCCTGAGGTGGTCGATGTGATCCTCTCGACTTCGTGAATATACAAGGATGTCGTCAATGAATACTATCACAAAGGAGTTAAGAAACGGCTTGAAGACTCGATTCATAAGATCCATGAAAGCTTCCGGGGCATTTGTCAGCCCGAAAGACATTACCAGAAATTCAAAGTGCCCATACCGGGTTCTGAAAGCTATTTTCGGAATATCCTGCTCCCTTACCTTCAATTGATGGTACTCGGACCGCAAATCAATTTTGGAGAAGAACTTAGCACCTTGTAATTGATCAAACAAATCATCTATTCTAGGCAATGTGTATTTGTTTTTGATGGTGACTTTGTTGAGTTGCCGGTAATCAAAACACATCCGCAGCGATCCATATTTCTTTCCGACAAAGAGAACCAGTGTGCCCCAAGGCGACACACTCGGTCGGATCAAACCTTTCTCTAGCAAATCCCTTAGTTATTCCTTTAGCATTTTTAATTCTGTCGGCGCCATTCTATAAGGTGGAATGGATATAGGCTGTGTGCCTGGCATCACATCAATCCCAAAATCAATCTCCATGTCTGGAGGAATTCCAGGGAGGTCATCCGGAAAGACATCGAGGAATTTATTCACAATTTGCACAGATTCAAGGGTAGGCACCTCAGCAGTGGTGTCTGTAACTCGGACCAAATGATAAATACACCCCTTCCTGATCATCTTCGTGGCCTTAAGGTAAGAAATAAACCTACCTTTTAGCATAACATTATTCCTCTCCCACTAAACAACTGGCTCGTTAGGGAACTCAAGCCTCATAATTCTGGTTCGACAGTTGAGTTTGGCAAAACATGAATAAAGCCAGTCCATTCCCATTATCACATCAAAATCAATCATCCCCAGTTCAATGAGATCAGCCATGGTATCCCGATCATGCACCGTGACAACACAATCTCTATAAACCCACGTGGCCGTAATAGACTCGCCAACCGGAGTAGATACAGAGAACGACTCATGAAGCTGTTCCGGTTCTATCCCGAAGCTCGTAGCAACATAGGGAGTAACATAGGACAAAAAAGATCTGGGATCACTAAGGGCATACACATCATGAGATTGAACAGTCAATATACCTATGACAACATCTGGGGAAGCCTCTGCACTCTGTCAACAACTCATAGCATAGAACCGGCTGGGTTCTCCCGAACTCCGTGCACCACCCCTAGCTGCACCACGCCCTGGGGGTGCTAGAGAGCCTCGAGCTGCAAGGGGTGCAGAAGATGTAACAGTTGTAGGACTGGATGACTGAATTGTGCCCATGCCTACACCCTGACGGGATGCACGACACTCCCTCTAAATATGGCCTCTCATTCCGCATCCGTAACATACCGGCATGTCCAGGTAGCAGACTCCCGAATGTATCCTCCCACACTTAGGGCATGGGGCCCTTTACTGCTGCTGGAATCTCCCTCCTAATCGGGCCTGATGGTAGGACCCCCTGCTGCCCTGACTGGGCTTAAAGCGACTCCCCTACTGCAGACCGTGTCCTGATGGTGGGGCACTAGCTGAAGACTGAGCATAAGACTGGAACGGCACTGATGATCCTCCCCGAAAAGCTAATCTCCCACCTCCAAATGAATCCCCAAGGTTGACCACTGATCGGGCCCTACTACTACTTTCCCGTTCCATCCTGAGCTTTAACTTTCGAGCCTCCGTAGCTTGGGCAAAATGCCATCATCTTTCCATAGTTCATGTCAGAATTTAGAGCAGTTGTGGCAGCCTCATTAATAACCAAAGGGCTAAGGCCCTGCACAAATCGACGCACCCTAGCCTCTATAGTCGGCATCATATGAACAACATACTTTGATAGGCACACGAACTCCATGTGATACTCCCACACACTCTTACTACCCGGCTTAAGGGTCTCAAACTCCACAGCACGGGCTGCCTTAGTCTCGGCAGGCAAGAAATGGTCTATGAATGCATCTGCAAACTCATTCCATCTCGCCGGAGGGCTCCCCTCCTCACGGGAATCCTCCCACATCTCAAATCAGGAATATGCCACCCCTTTCAGACGATAGGTGGCCAACTCTACTCTCTCTGTCTCCGTAGCACGCATAACTCAGAGAGTATTATGCATCTCATCAATGAAATCCCAAGGGGGGTCTGCCCCGGGATCAGTACCTGTGAACACTGGAGGGTCTAACTAAAGGAACCTGTTTACCCTGGAACCGAAAGAATCTCCTTGCAAGCTAAATGAGGTGGGTGCAACATTTGACCTCTGAGCATGGGAAGCTACTAACTGAGTCAGCATCTAAATAGCTCCCCTAATATCCCCAAAACAAATACCGGGACCGGGAGCTGGGGCTGGAGGTGGAACAGGTATATCAGCCGGAGGGATTGTGGCACCCTCCGTGAGTGTAGGAACTAGAGTAGTCTATTCTGGAGTAGACGAAACAGGCAGTGTGATAGTAGGGGGATTATCCTCACCCGCATTATCAAGTAGGGGATCAACAGCCACTCGTAGGGTGGCATTGGCTTCTTGGCCAATTCTCGCTCTCTTCTTAGGTGCCATTTACTGAAAGTTAGAACAATGCACGAGTTAGAGGAAAACAACCTTACATTCCGCTCTATCGCACGATATAGAACAACAATGAAAGGTATCATTCCTAAATTTTCAAGTAGCCCCCTAATTATATATGTGGTCGACAACACACCGATAAGAAGGGCTCTACTAGACACGGCTCCGAGATATCCTAGGACACTTTAAAACCTTAAGCTCTGATACCACGTTTGTCACGCCTTAACCTTGGGGAACATGACCGGTGCTCAACCAAGTAAACCCGGTCGAGCAAGCCTATTAAACCTTTCCTACCTGACTCAATTCATAATCCAAAAAGGGAACGCATCACCATTTGTTAAATAGGGGAGAGATCAGTTATATAAATATATAAACGTTGCTAGTTCATTTTTTTTCCTTATATACATTATATCATAGTTAAGTTTCCAAAAGCGCATACGGTTTACAATTTAGTGGAAAGAGTTTCAAAATACAACTTGATCCAATGACTACCCCGACATCCATACATGACCCACATAAACGTCTATGGAGCCTCTAAAGGTACAAAAGACCAACATGACAATGCCGGCAACAACGCCCCGGCTATACCTCAAAATGTGAAAACTTATACAAAAGAAGAACTACATGACCCCTGGAAGAAATGGGGCTCACCAAGACTGCTTTGAGGAGAGAAAGAGAGCACCACTATCTGCGATTGGCGCTATCTGCGATGGAATCACATACATCCATTCAAAGATGTAGCACCCCTGGCAAAAAGGACGTTAGTATTGTCGAATAGTACTAGTATGTAAGGGAAAATACCAATCTTAGTAGAATGAACAGTGAAACAAAGAGAAGACAAACATAATAATCAAAAAGTGCTTCACAATATACAAAGAAACACCAAGTAAGGATCACATACTTTCCGAGTTAATCTTTCTGTCTTTTTAGGTTAATAATCTTTAGTGCCAAGTGCCACAACTCACAATGCCACCATGTTTTTACATATTGTCTGGTCTCAGCCCGACCGGTTAAGCCATCTCAAGTGAGACATATCCATATCCACAATGTAAATCAATAATTCCAACACAAATGCCACCATGTGTACAGCATGGCGTCCGATCTCGGCCCGATCGACTAAGCCATCTCACTTTAGACATAACCTCTTTCAATTGTTCACTAAATTCATATTTCTTTCCCATATTTCATTTCATGGCACAAACAACCTCATTTATTAAGTAGTTCCTGGCACTTGGGCACATTTTACAATTCAAGTCTTTCCCTTTTTATTCATTCAAATAACATCATCATTCAAGTCGATAAGTACCATCACATAAGGCATTGCACACATAAGGGAAGGAGCTTGGAAAATCATTATTGTGTTCTCAAATAGCATGATGACATGGTAAACATCTAGTACAATTAGGGAGCATGAATCTTTCAACCCAACACACTAAGGCAAACAATTCTAGTATGATCAAGTCGGAACTTACACCAATTATTCGGACACCAAGAGTTTGATTCTAAGAAGAAGAGAGTTAGGCATACATACCTCAATCGAGCTTCTTTGACTCTACAATTATTCGTAACATTTAGCAACCTCAATCCATTTTTAGCAATATAACAAGTTGAACCAAAATTAGGAACACATTCATGGTTTTAGCCCACTTGAACATTTTATCAAATACTAAGTATGTATTAAGGTTTCATGGGAGGTTTCATCTTTCATAACCCATTCATCTCCATTCTTAGCTTACATTCTCCCTACACACTTTTATCTTACATGCATGCAATGTAATCACCCACATCCCCATGAAGTATCACATTAGTACCCCATTATAACTATGTTTGGAATTAAGAGCTGGGGTGATGACGTCTTACCTTTTAGGATGAAGAATTTGGTGCCCTACTTGAATATTTCCAAAGCTTTAAGTGATTATTGAAGATCAATTTGATGAAAGTTAGGCCCTCCCTCTAAACCTCTCTCTCTCTCACTCTAGAAAATATCAGAAAATGGGCTCAAACTGGTCTTAAGGGGTGTTTTAACTGAATGTGGATCGGGTTTTAAATTAAGAAAATGAGTGCCCTGATACAGGTCTGTGATCGCATATGCGACCGCATAATGGTTATGCGGTTCGCAAAGTGACCGGAGAAATAGCCCTCAGGGGCTTGAATTTTCTGACTGTGTATGCGACCAGTATACGGTCCGCATACCTATTTTGCGGTCGCATAATGCACCGCAGAACTCCCCTTCACAAAATTTCAAGGCATATATGCGATCAGTATGCGGCCCCGCAAGGCGATTATGCGATCGCATAATTGGGCCGCATAACTGGCCTCAAAAATGGCCAATTTTCTGCTTCACTCTACGGCCATTATGCGGTCCGCAGAGTGGTTATGCGGCCGCATAATGGGCCGCAGAAACGCGTTCTTCTGTGAAACATTTTCCTCTAAGTCCGTAGGGTACCGTTCAATCCAAAAAGTCCAAACCACGGCGAGCAATAATAACGCAGGAATCTATATTGGCAGCACGAAACCCCGAGTTTTTTGTTTAAATATTTTTTTTACGGGTCCTTACAAACATCATAAGAATAATCTTCAAAAATTGTCGACACGCCTAACACCTTAACCTTTATCGTCGACATCTATTTTTCATGTTATCTTCTTCAATCAGCTTAATTAGCACATAGATAATCTTAACAACAGAAGCCATAACATAATAGAAATTTATAACATTTTTCAGCCAAAACAAACTATTATATAACCTCAACACACCCCACAAAAGGAGATAATGATTCCTTATGCCATGTCAATTACTATCTTTTAGATTTCCTCTCAAACAACTCAACTAACACATAATTAACTTTAAGCACAACCAAAAACATGATTTACTTACCTTAGGCAATAGATAAAACTTGAAATCCCTAGCCGGTGTAGCCCACAAAAACCCTCAATCACACCACAACACTATTGAAGTTGTATTCTCTTCTTGAATCAACTTTTGTGTTCAAGTTGGTGTGTAAACACTTGTATTTAGCCTTGAAACTATAATACATATGAATGAGATACTGACTATTAACATAATAAACAAGAACAACACAAAATCTGAGGTTACTTCACTTGAAGAGTCCTCCAAAACAGCCACAAGATGAAGGACTACGATCTAACAAATACCACGGGATCTCTAGAGTTGGATTCATGTTTTTCTCTTTAGTTTTCACTCTAGAATCATGGAGAATTCTTTGAGAGTATTTTGGGAGAGTATAGGGTCTGGTTGGGTCGAAATAAGTGAACCCAAATGAGCCTTTCCCCAATCTTTAAAGGTGGGTAAATCATCCATCGCCTAATTGGGTCCCATTGGGAGCTGCTTGCGCGATCTCGCAAAAACGCGATCTCTCTACTCTGATGTTAAATCGACAAACGGCTTAATGAGTTCTAAACTAGGCTAATAAAAATTAAATTTTATATGTGGATGACCCCGTAAATCTTATTATATTGAGAGGAAAACTCTGCTATATTTGACCTAATTTTCAGCACATTTATGAATGTAACTTGTGATGACCTTTGCCAACTTTTGTTCCACAACTCGCTTGACTTCAAACATAAGAAACGACTATCATACGACTACAATAACTCATAACATAACCTCCTTATCATGATAACCACCCTAGTATCACCCCAAAAGTACATGTTATATTATTCTTAACTTATCGATATTCGACGAAACTTATTTTCTTCAATTCATTTAGCTTCTAAGATTTCCAACCCTCTTGGTACTTGTTATACATGATCTTATATATTTGTAACTTCCAACGTAACATGATTAACTTACTTTGTGTACTTTCAAAGATGATCTCATTTCGGAGCTTACATCAATAGACTTACGACGTACTCTCACGTATGAAAATGTGGGGTGCAACAGACCTGCTCTGATACCACTTTGTTGCACTCTAACCTAGGTGAGGTGGACACGCACTTAATGCCTTATGTACGTGAGCAACCCATTTCGTAAAACTAGTAAACTTACCATATTTACAATACTTGCAATTAGAAAATCCCCTCCCCCCTCCCCCACACACACACACATATATATATATATATATCAATGCCTACATTATCAATGCCTACTAGGCAACTCTATGCCTCATTTGTCAAATCAATCATGTCATCACAATGATTAACCATGCCAGTGCTATTGGTAGTAACCTTCATGTCTCTTGGGATATAACCTCATGAACTACCTTGCTCAGCACACTGATGGATTCTTGAATAATTCTAGCCAATCTCGAACCTCGTTGTTCAAATTTATAGTAACCTATGGGGGTTGAAGGTTCAAACATGTCAAAGAAGAAACATCATCCCATGATCAAATATATTGGATAGGAAGTTTTATGGTCATATTCAAGCTAGCACATCTTAGACTAATTGTTGGAAGTCGCCAAAGGTTTAGTTTGGGTGTTCGGCATAGGGATATAGAGTTGAAGAAAGTGAACAGGTTATTCTCAAGATTTTCTCTATGATTATATTGGGTGAATTGTTAAGGAAGCTAAAGTATGTGTAGTTACATTAGGCCTTACGAAATCTTGAAGGAAATAGGCCAAACTATGAGTAAGATGTTTCCCTATTATTGTCCTCCGTGTACACGGTGTTTCATGTGTTTATGTCTAAGGAGGTAATTGGAAATCCTTTGTATATCATTCCGGTGGAGGTTATTGGAGGAGAAGTTAATAGATAGTTAGCTTACGAGAGGTACCACCTAATTGTCATCCTTGTTAGATAAGTCCGGAAGTTGGGATTGCCTACGTTAATGTGTTATGGAGAAGTCTGTAAGTCGAAAAGGTCACCTTGAAGGCCGAAAGTGTTGTGGAAAGAAAAAAATTTCGCTTGATTGTATGGAAATTAGCTTTGATTTGAAAGGTACTTTCTAGGTGTTATGATTTAAAAATGTGCAGTTCATGTCAAGATACCACTTTTGTTAATGTAATGCCCTAATGTTGAGATCGGTGTTGCTGATATATACTGTGATGCGTTGTTGAGTAATTGATATATTGTTAGGATTGATTTATAGGATTCTCTGAAAGGTGGATAGTCCCAGTTACAGGGGAAACTTTGTCGAAATTTTTAAGAATTTGTAAAGATAGCCAGATTTTAAGGGCCCTAAGTAAGTTTATATTTTGGAAGGGAAGTATAAGACCCATGTGGTCATAAGCGCCTATGTATAATGGTTGGAGATAAAAGGGTGGTAACTCTATTCTTAGAAGTGACTTGTAGAACATTCGAGGATAAATTTTCTTAAGTGGGGGAGAATGTAATACCCCGGAAAATTTCGAAGTACTTGAGATCTAGTAAGAAAGTTGATGTGCGCTAATTATATTATTTTGTATGCATACAAGGGCCATTATAAGAATGATATCAATTTATCATGATAATATATGTATGAGGTGCATTAAGAATGGTTTATGGTCTAAGAAGAGCCCCAAGGCTAAGGCAATTTGAAACTTTTATGATGGGATAAAGTTTCAAGTGAGTTCGCATAAGATCCTACTTCAAACGCATGCTGATACCAAACTATAACTACTTACAAGGAGATATACCTATAAAAGTAAAGCACTTTGAGTCTAGTTTCCAACGCACCAAACCGTTCATCATTTGGACACTCCTACAAGAAGTTATGACCAAATTACCAAAGGCTGGAAAAATGAGATTCTACGACCAATTCTGCGATCGCAGAATAATTATGCGATCGCGAAAGTGCTTCTGCGACCGCAAACTGGTCGCAGAATGGACCAGTACAGCCCAGTTGTTGGCACCGATATTGCGATGCATTTTGCGACCTGCATAGCCATTCTGCGGTCCATTATGCAACCGCAGACTTGATTTTGAAGGGTTAATTTTTCTTTTTACATAACCCGACCCCATTTTGATAAATAGGCTTTGGGGTTTATTTTGGGGCAATCATCTGAGGTTTTTTTAGAGAGAAGTGAGAGTGTTCTAGAGAGAGAAAGTAGGTGAAGTATTTTATTCATCAAGATCTTACCCAAGCTTTGAAATCCAACAAGAAAATCTCACAAGATCTTCATCTAAGAGGTAAGATTCAAATCCCTAGTCTTCAATTTCGAGTTTGGGGTATAAGATGGGTGATTGGGAGTATGATTCTTGAGTGTAAGAGTATTATTTGTACATGCTTGTACTAATAAGGTTTGTGGAAAGATTATTGAGCTCAAATAAGTAATGATTGGGTTGTGGATTGAAGGAAATCTTGTAGAAGAACGTTGTAGTTAAATTTGCATACCTAGTGTTTGATAAAATGCTCAAATGAGCTGAGACCATGAATATCTTCCTAATTATAGTTCAATTTTGTTATGTCTCAAAATAAATTGGGATTGCTAGAATTTTCAGAACGTTGTAGTAATTTAAGGAAATCTCAAAGCAAGGTATGTTGGCTAAACTTTCTCTCTTAGAATAGATATCCATAATGTTTCCGTAAGATCAAGTATGATTGACTCAAGATTCCTAACTTCTATATTCCGGATTGATTCCCTATAAGCTTGTTTATTCCGTATAAGCCTTATGTCAAAAGATAGATGTTCAAAGTATGGTTTACGTATTAAAATGTTGTGCTTTTGAGTCGTGTTTTAAATGAGAACTAGTATACGAATTAGGTGAGAAAAACTAGATATGCTTAAGATTCATAATTTCTCATATGTGTACCTAAAGTCTTGATTGGAAGTGTTTCGTTGTTGATAATCTTTAAAGATGCTAAAAAATGAAATAAGTGAATTGAAGAAATAGAGTGTGGCCAACATGCCAAGAATTTAAGTTATAGTTGTGGCTAGTGGTGCCAATGAAATGAGATTATGTGATAAGGATTATGAAATGAGCCTCGACTCAACTGTTTTAAAATGACTTCGAAAATAGAATTGTCTAAAACCTTTTGTACTCAAGTCATGCCATATGTGGCTGTTTTAACAAATACTATGCTTTGTGAGTATTTTTAATGTGTTTTGCGTTCTTACATATTCGTGAGTGAAAATTGTTTATTGCACTTTTTGGAAAAAAGTATTTCTAGAATAAATGGGGTGTCACTTGTTGATGATTTGAACTTGCGCATCAATTGCCAATTATTTACTCCATTTTTCGGAAAGAAATCTATTGTGCTTAAATTTTTCATTTCTAATGAACTTAAAGTTGTGATTTATGGAATATTCTATATGTTGATATTTGATGGTGATCTTGAAATTGAAAGAGGTGAAAGTGTGGAATATTAAATACGGCCATCGTGCCAGGAATAAAGAATCTTGTGAATGGCCTAATGAGCAAAGGAAATATTGTCGTTGTGAATGTCTGGAAATATTAATGAGAATTTATACAATGTGAAAGATGTAGAGGTGAGTACAATTGTATTTATGTTACCTCTGTGTGCAAATCAAATCAAAAATATTTTTGGGAGTATCATTAGCGAAATCGAGGAAGGGTGGGTCATAAGGCCCACACCTGAAACTACACATGCCGGTGTAGAGGTGGATTGTGATTATTCCCCTTATTTGGGATGAAATTGATATATTGGAGATATTATGATAGTATTCCCCTTAATTGGAATGAAACTGGTAACAATTGTGGATTGAAAAAGTCAACCCACACGGCATATGTGGGAAGGCGGCCTAGTTGATCGGGTGGAGATCAGACGCCATATTGCGCATATGGTGGTACTACTCTTGGTAACAACTTTCTTTCGCATAACATGTCAAACCACATTCTTCGTGGGGAGATGGCCTAGCCGATCGGGCGTGATCGGACTCCGTGCTAACAAAGACGGTGGTATATCGGGCTAATGATCTCCCAACCAAAATTGTATATGAAGTTCATATTTTGAAAATTATTATGTTTTAACTAGCCATTTGGATATTATTGATTGTGACTTGCTGTTTCCATTTGTTGCCTTTTCTTATATTGGCATTCTATTTTGAAAGAGGACTTTTAGCTATACATATTAGTGCTATTCGACAGTTCTAACGTCCCTTTTACCGGGGGCACCTGCATCTTTAATGGATGCAGGTGGTTCTACAACAGGCGACATTGACCAGTGATAGCAGTACACTCTTTTCAGCTGATTTGGTGAGCCCCACTTTATTTCGGGGTCATGTATCTTCTGTTTCTCATGCACTGTGTTTTGAGGTATAGTCGGGGCCTTATTGGCGGTATTTCCATATTACTCTTCTATTGTACTTAGAGGCTCTGTAGACAGGTTGTGGGTTGGGGTTGATGTTGGGAATTGAACTAGTGATGTTGGTATTTGGAAATCATGTTTTTCATTAATTCTATAAACTCATAATATTTTGAAAATTATGAATGAAGCTGCTAATGGGAATGAAAAGGAAGTTGTTAATAAAATCTTTTCAGTGTTTGATTAATGGAGTACATATCCTTTTTATTCATGGATGAGTTTGGGTAGAAGGAAATCTAACAGTCTTGCTCGGCCTGGTTCTCTCGGTTGAGCGTCGGTCGCACTCCCCGAGTTTGGGGCATCACATCAACAACTATATGTCTAGCACATGAAGAACAACAAGAACAACCCCTCTAAACGTTACACAACAACACCTTGAACCCAACTTCGACATAGCCACTCTACTTGCAATTTTATCGCTATCCAACCCATCTAAAGCTCTATTAAGCTCAAATACATGGAGGACAATGTAAATATTACCTTGGATGACAGGAATCAGTCCAATGATACCTTGCTTCATCTTGAAGTAACTTTAATTCCAGAACACAAAGGGGAAGAACAAGATAAACTAACATCACAAGAACTTTTAAAGGAGAAACTGCTTCCCAACCTCGAATAACTTGACTTCAGTAGTTGGGGGACTGCTGTCACGCCCCAAACCTGAAGAGATATGGCTGGTACCCGATTCCAAACTCGACCCAACCATACCACTCTATAACTATGAACTCTGGAGGAGTAACCCACAACTTAGGCCGATGAGGCCTTATTATAAATCAACTAAAAATAACGTCTCTCTCATCTGAGGAGTAAACGTACCCAAAAGCTCATATATATAACTGTGCAGGCCGACGAGGCAGCCATGAATGTCTACAACCAGCAATACCAAGCTGAACATGCACACAGGGCTGGCAAGGCCACAATACTGATATACAAAATATACATGACTCGTCTACAAACCTCTAGAGATAACAAAACTATATCATGGTCGGGACAGGGACTCGACCTGCCCATCAAACTTGTATATATAAAATTTACTCTGAGGTCTAGACCTTGTAACTCTAAGGAAGTGCAGCTTACCAACCAAGCTAATGTTTGACTCTATCTACTGCAAAGGTCTAGCCAGCTGTCTATCAGGACCTACAGGCATGAAATGCAGTGTCCCCAGCAAAAGGGACGTTAGTACAAAATAATGTACCAAGTAGGTAAGGCAACAGAATAACTAAATATGAAACTGAACTGATAATATAATAACTAAAAATAACTGGCAGTCAAAGATAATTTGAAGATATTCTTACCTGCTGATACCGACTCAACTCTTTCAATAAAGTAAGTAAAATAGCTGACCGGCCCTATAAGGCTCGGTATGTATAACTGCTTTGCCGTAGTAGGATCTCTCATAGGCGCTCGGCCATACTAGGCTCTGTATCTCGTCCATTCTAGGCTCGCTCATAGGCGCTCAACCATAATAAGCTAGGTATATAATTTACCATCTGATCAGAGATTGCCCATTAGGGGCCTGCCCACCGATTATAGCTCGATGGTGGTGAAATACTATATATATATATATATATATATATATATATATATATATATATATATATATATATATATAGTTCCTCTGCTCTCTTGACTGGAAGAACACAATACTTATCTGAATACAAAGTCCCGATAAGGGAGAATATGATTAGTTATGAGAATAGGATTATATACATAAATTCAGGAATACGAACTTCTCTTTATTTCTCGTTATCACACATATGTAGTTACAAGATCATGCCAAAATGAAGGAAAGGTTTAGCCTTAACATACCATATCACAATCTTTCCAATAACCACATTTAACTCGTCTCTTCACACCTTAATCTACAACAACGATAATAATACTATCATTAAGTTACAAAAAGTACATCTACCATACAACGAACAACAAGCTAATTTCATGTTAAAACGGGCAGCATCTCCCCTATAATCTTTACTTCCTCCCAATTCGAGATAAAACCAACAACACCAGAACACAACAATAACAACATATATACATTAATTTTTAACCTTATATAAATCACAAAATACTACAAAACAGCCCAACACACCCCAATCTCTTCATACACAAAACGACCATCATAGTAGAAAAAAAAACCCAAAATGTTACTACGAGCAACCAGCCAACCACCCAACTTTATGTGGTGTTTCTCTGCATCCTTTCACCTCCAAAACTCCATACAACAATACCAAAACACACAATCCAACAACAACATAAAATAACCCACAAAGCAGTCCACTACAAATTGAATAACTCAAACTCACGGCTTTCGAACTTAACCTTAAGTTGAAAGTAGTGCCGAGCTCGAAAACAAGGTCAGTGTCCCACACAATTAGCCAATATTAACTCTTAATAATATAATGGAAGCACTAAAAGTGATAGCTCTAAAGATATTATGCTCAGCTCATTCATAATTACGGAAAAGTATACATGCTTTCAAGGTATAACAGTCAAGTCCAGATATTACAACCGAAAATCAACTAAACATGAGTTTATCAATAGAACTGTATTTCCAATTCACAACACCAGATAATAATTTCCGTTTACTAATTAGCATGAGGAAATTATGTCTCTATGCCTACATGTCAAGTCACCAATTACCATATACCATCAAACATGAGGAATATACATCTCTATGCCTACATGCAAATGTACATGTCAAATCATGAATGTCACAGTACTGTCTAGTATGAGGAAATTTGCATATGTGTGCCTACATGCCAAACATGCATGTCAAATGAATGATTTTACGGTGATATTCCCACCTACTCTCACCCTTAACATACTCAAGCTATCTATTTCAAATGCCCACTTCATCATACACACACACACACACACACACGCAAACACACAAAAAAAATCACTCAGCACTGTATGGGTACCTGGCTCATAAGCACATCACCAAAGCACGTGTATATAGATCAATGTGCATGCACTCACTGCTGGTGTGTCAGACTCCGGAGGGGTAGATCCTGTCTAAGCGCTAATCAACTCTAACTGGAGCTGCTGGTGGCTCCTCTGTCGTAGATCGGGGAGGTGCTCTAGCTGCACAACGTGCCTCTCCTCGGCCTCTACCCCTTCCTTGGCCTCTCGCGGCTCAAGAAGGGGGCGTGGGTGTCTGATCGTCAGATCCAGCAGTGCGTGTCCTCACCATCTATGAGAGAATAGAAGATCAAAGATTTAGATTTCAAAGTTAACCAATTCTCATGATAAGGAATCAAAGAAGTGGAGTTTTTCTAACAGTTCTGTTGCCTCTCGAAGATAAGTACAGACGTCTCCGTACCGATCTGTAAGACTATACTAAACCTGCTTATGACTCGTAACACTTATGAACCTAGAGCTCTAATACCAACTTGTCACTACCCCATTTTTCCACCTTGGGATGTCGTGATGGAACCTAGTCTCTAAGACTAGGTAAGCCTAATATTTAATAATACTTTAACAAGAATAATCAAACAGGAATACTAAAGTAAAACTAACAGAAACTCACATAGTCTTCCAAAATAGAACCTTAACTACAACTTTCCCAAAACCGGTAGAACTGAGTCATAAGCTCTACAGAATAATTTGAATGTCTACTACAACACTATCTAAATGGGAAAATACGACAAAAAAGAAAGATAAAGGAAGGTGACTCCGAGGCCAGCGGATGCCGAGCAGGTGTTGCGCCCTATTTTGCACTAGTCAAAACAAGATTCAATTTATGGTTTCTCTGTTGTTGATGAAAGAGAGTCGCCACCTAATATTTAAAGGTATACTAGGGTACCTATTCAATTACTAGAGCCATATTGTTTATTGATCTGCTACTCGGTGAGATTTTGGATAAGGGTTCTTGTTCTTCTAAGGGGAAGGTGTTAGGCACCTCTTACAATCTACTTGAGGTAGCTGCATAGGACTTAGACTAGGTTAAAGGGTTAGTTGTTTGTATTATGCTTAAACTAGTATGAAAGAGGCGGCATACTATGTGTCCATTTGCGAAGACTAAATGTAAGGAAGAGCGTGTTTGGTTTTAAAAGACATAGGCTTAGAAAATCTTTTGAAGATAATATTATATATGCATATGATTGAAACATAATGTTTGAAAAATTTGAGATGGGATTAACTTGTAAACATTTCAAATGATTATGGATATATATGTAAATATAGTGAAAATATTGTGAATGAATAGGTTAAGATATACCTTGGTTTTCAAATTCATCTCTTTGAATAAAATTGCTAGACGTCCCTTTAAAATAGGCGACGACATTTTTTCAACTTCGTGGAGAAGCACAGTTTAAAAGACAAGTTTTAGATTCTACTTCAGGTTTTTGAAAAGAGAGGATCATCGCCTTTGCTAAAGTTGTTTTGTTCCCAAAAGACTTCATAAAATCATTAGTAAAGATTAGGATAAACAATGTATGATTAGCGAATTAAGGCTATCTATTACTAAGTCTAATATTTCTTTTAATCCTATATCTTTTAGGGCTTGCCTAGATTGTCTACATGATTCAAAGAGGTAAAGTAAAGCATTTAATCCAATATGATAATTGCTGTATACATGTGAGAGATAAAGAAAACAAAATGCAACAAAGGCAGTGAAGTAGTAAAGAAGTAAAACAGTAAAGTAGTAAAGAGAAAGGATGGACTCTGGTTTTGGGCCTAAAAGAGGCATGTCTAGCAGATAGCAGAAACAGACAGCAGCTGACTTTAGACTTCCCAAAATGCAATGATGCGAGGGCCTGGGCCTGAGTTCCTTGAGAACTCAGCAAGCTTAACACCTGTACATTTTCAAAAGGAAGTGAGAAATTTATTAGAAAACAATACTCTATACATATGTCCATAATAATATATGCCATCAAATGACTTAAATAAAATATAGCAACTAACAGTACCTAAATATTATGAAGGGTCATACTATAATGTGGTGGTTATGTATAGCAAAATGATTTACATTGAAAACCTTTTGTTGTCATTAAACACTAAGCGCAAAGAGAGTAATGAATATCAATGAATCAAAGGCTAAGAGTAGAGTTCCACTCAAGGTCAAATCCCCCTTTGAATCCCCTGACACTTCAAAGTTCCCGAGGGTCTCAAGGCCCAGGGCAATGCTTGTGCCAGAGAGAGTATCCCAACCAAGAGTTAAACTCTACTTCCAAATACCCCGAACCACTAATGACTCATTCTTCCCCACAAGTTTAAGTGCCAATGAGGCACTTTCAATGTAAACCAATCACCATAACAATATCATACCATAGAAGTATATATCGCCCTTAATAAAGACAAATAGAATACCACGAGAACACAAGGTAATTTATTTACACCATCATAACTATGTTTCCAAACCAAGTAGATGACTAACACATTAACAAGTAAAAAGGCTGAGTTTCAGACACACATAGAAACAGGGGCATTATCATGTTACTATCAAAGAACCAAGCACCTGAAATCAGGTATCTTGAAGGTAGGAAAAGCATACGGTTCATCCCTTCAACAGTTAATGAATGCAAGTGTATTTGCCTTTACAACCACTTAATTTAACCAATAACACTGATTGTTTGAACTCAAGTCTGGTTTTAACACATACAAGTTAATGAGACTACTAGAAGCTTTGAAAGCATCAGCCAAGGTTTTAGACAAATAGTCATAGTCAGAACTTCTACAGATACTATTAGAGATACGAAAATACACCAGAGTTTCAATCAAGACTGCAGGTTTATAAATCTAGATAGAATACCAAGTGTTATTAACAGAAACTCATTCCTCAAGTCTTTCTTATCTTTAAAATCAATGACATGACTACTCCTTTCTAAGAATGTTAAACCCTGACTAAAAATAAGCAGACTGTTATATTCAAGCAGGAACAATAGGAGGTTTACCTTAGAGTTCTCAAGCTACATTCAATTTATTTAAAGGAGAGAAAGAGCTTGATATAATTTTAAAACAATGCAGACATACATGAAATTATGAAAGACAAAACAGAAGCATTGATGAACCAGAATGAGTACAATATCACAAGAAGGAACATACACAAAGGCACTTAGCAGAGGTTATAGACTAAGTCTTGAGTTATATTAGATGTTGAATTGCTAGCTTCATTTAGGAAACTCTTGAAGAGCATTAATAGGACTGCTTCTGTTGGCTAATAGGCTAGTAATATCCTAAGGCATAGGACAAGACTGCATTCTTTTGAAGAGAGCCTTAGGTTTCACATTCATGCTATCCTTATTTTAAGGACAAAACGTATTGCAATATGCAGGCAAAATATATAGTCTCAAAGTTTTCATTAGTTCTAATAGTGAATAACAGTAGACCAAATAAACTCAGCAAGTTTTAATGATACTGTATACACAAGCATGGATATAGAGGACAAACAGAGATGGGAACAAAATTCTCATTCAAGTTATATATAGGATGTTCCAGCCAAGGCTTTTACCAAATAAAATTGAATTTCATTCATTATAAAGTCAGGTAAGTAATAGCATTAGAGAAGTTCAGAACAAGAGAGACCTTATACTAAGCATGTTTAGCTTAATTGTATAGACTAAAAAGCGGTAGTTTAAATGATGTGATTCATTTCAACTTACTGACACAGTAATTAATACTCAGTCACATAAGATATGATTTGTATCCTTATTCATAAGAGATGACTTAATCATGATAGAGCACATACGAAAGTAGTCACTGAGGTTCATCAAAGTTGGCCTGGTTTCCTTAATGAGGTTATTTCATATGCTAAGGCTTACAGATGTTATCGACAGTTAAGCATAAACACAAGACTTTCACAGTAATGACTCATAGGGTATTCCAGACTACCAAACACTTATGTGAAGAAGGAAACCATCATAAGAATTTAAACTTAACATACTTCAACTCATTAGTAAAGGATTATATCATGAGCATTCATATCACTCTTAGTTAAAATCATTAAATAACAACAACAAGTATAGAATAACAGACAACATTAAACATGATTAGTGCAATAGGCATGAAGATCACAACATAACATTTAGAGAAAATCTGAAATTAGAACAAGTATGGGAAGCTATCAAGTCACATTAAAAGAACTTAATTGTATAGGTTATTTGATTCAGAGTAGCAATCCTCAAGGCCACATAATGACTTAATCAAACTTACTTGAGACACATACAAACGTAACAGTAAACCATAAGTTAGTAATAAATTATTATGAGAAGGAACAAATAACTAAGTGCTAATGACAAACATCATAAACAAAGGCAGTAAATAGAAAGACAACAGTATGTTCATGATTTTAACTAAAACAGTCAAAAGAGAAGAAGTGGAGGTATACTGACCTCCTTGAGTGCAGCACACCAAACAAGAATTCAACTTAGCTATCTGGGAACCAAAGCTTCAAGCTTTGAGCAGTGGGAGAACTAGGAAACAAAGAGAAAAAAAAATTAATGAGAGAAAGAGAGCCTAAGCTTTGAAACCTTAGTGATTTTGATACTCGTATTCATTTTTTTGTTCTCGTTAGGTCAGTTAGGTGTGAGAAGTGAAAGCTCTATTTATAGTGGCAATTAATGCCCTAAGTTACAGATTCAAAATTAAGATAGTGGAAGATGATAAAGAGTGGATGATGTGTTCAAACTCGAGAGAAATTAGAGATGACAAAGGTGAAAAGAAGGATAGATTTTACCTGAGGGAGGAAGACTACCTGTTGTGAACAAAAGCACTCGGATAAAGGCTCAATGTCTAGAGGTCTTTGCGCTTGATCTCTAGACCAAGAATATTGATGATAACTCTGTAAAGTGGCCATGCATGCCATTAATATTTACAGAGCACAGAGAATCCCTAAGGATTCGACCTTTCACCGATTTGTCTTGGGTTTTGAATTAGGGATTTTGAAATCCAATAAGTGAGGTGTAAATAATATCTCAGGCTTGATAGCTTAGAGACGAAGCGATTGATTTTGCCAGTTGGACTTGAGAAAGCAAAGACGAAATGGTGTTTCGATTTTAAGGATCATAATCTGGTACTTCAAATTTGATGAACAAAAGGAGAATTATCAGCGGGATTCCTGTATAGGGAAGC
The DNA here is from genome assembly GCF_000390325.3 of Nicotiana tomentosiformis. Classification (NCBI taxonomy): domain Eukaryota; kingdom Viridiplantae; phylum Streptophyta; class Magnoliopsida; order Solanales; family Solanaceae; genus Nicotiana; species Nicotiana tomentosiformis. The sequence continues at coordinate 61,137,402 of NC_090815.1, read as the reverse complement.
AGAAGAGGACGATTTGATTAGAGATTTCATGACCTTGCACAGATTTGTGCAAGGTTTGTTGATTGATGTTCATGAGGAATTGAGAGAAGAAAGAGGGAAAGTTGAAAGGGAGGCGGTTGTTGGAGTTGCAAATGAATTATGGTTAGGGTTAGAGTAGCCCAACCAAGAGTTAAACTCTACTTCCAAATACCCCGAACCACTAATGACTCATTCTTCCCCACAAGTTTAAGTGCCAATGAGGCACTTTCAATGTAAAGCAATCACCATAAAAGTACCATACCATAGAAGTATATACCGCCCATAATAAAAACAAACAGAATACCATGAGAACACAAGGTAGTTTATTTACACCATCATAACCATGTTTCAAAACCAAGTAGATGACCAACACATTAACAAGTCAAAAGGCTGAGTTTCAGACACACATAGAAGCAAGGGCATTATCATGTTACTATCAAATAACCAAGCACCTGAAATCAGGTATCTTGAAGGTAGGAAAAGCATACGGTTCATCCCATCAACAGTTAATGAATGCAAGTGTATTTGCCTTTGCAGCCACTTAATTTAACCAATAGCATTGATTGTTTAAACTCAAGTCTGGTTTTAACACATACAAGTTAATAAGACTACTAGAAGCTTTGAAAGCATCAGCCAAGGTTTCAGACAAATAGTCATAGTCAGAACTTCTACAGATACTATTAGAGATACGAAAATACACCAGAGTTTCAATCAAGACTGCAGGCTTATAAATCTAGATAGAATACCAAGAGTTCTTAACAGAAACTCATACCACAAGTCTTTCTTATCTTTAAAATCAATGACATGACTACTCCTTTCTAAGAATGTTAAACCCTGACTAAGAATAAGCAGACTGTTATATTCAAGCAGGAACAATATGAGGTTTACCTTAAAGTTCTCAAGCTAGATTCAATTTATTTGAAGGAGAGAAAGAGCTTGATATAAACACACGTGTATTGTGTAAATAAACACTGTGAACGGCCTATGAACGCACAGGTGTATTGTATAAGTAAACACTGTGAACGGTCTATGAAAGGCACATGTGTATTTGTTTTGTGTAAGTAAACACTGTGAACGGTCTATGAAATACACATGTGTATTGTGTAAGTAAACACTGTAAATGTCCTATGAGATGCATAGGTGTATTGTGTAAGTAAACATTGTGAACGGTCTATTAAACGCACAGGCGTATTGTGTAAGTAAACATTGTGAACGGTCTATGAAATGCACAGGTGTATTGTGTAAGTAAACACTGTGAATGGTCTATGAAACGCATAGGTGTATTTGTATTGTATAAGTAAAAACTGTGAACGGCCTATGAAACACACATGTGTATTGTGTAAGTAAACACTGTGAACGGCCTATGAAACGCATAGGTGTATTGCAAAAGTAAACACTGTGAACGGTCTATGAAACGCACAGGTGTATTATGTAAGTAAACACTACGAACGGTCTATGAAACGCACAAGTGTATTTGTATTGTGTAAATAAACCCTGTGAACGGTCTATGAAACGTACAGGTGTATTGTGTAAGTAAACACCATGAACGGTCTATGAAATGCACAGGTGTATTGTGTATAAAATCCTATGAATGGTCTATGAAACGCATAGGTGTACTGTGTATGAAATCCTATGAACGGTCTATGAGACGCATATGTGTATAATATGATATGTGAACACTATGAACGGTCTATGAGACGCATAGGTGTATAATATGATATGTGAACACTAAGGACGGTCTATAAATGTATAGGTGTAAAATAAGACAGGCATATAGACAGTCTAGTGAGACACATTGTTAACGCAGACAATAGGTGCCACATTCATTGGTCTTGTTTTATACATGTTATTTCAATTACATTATATTATGTATTCTGCATATAGTTCATATGGCTAAGTTGATCCTAAAAAAAGTTTAGAATGATGTAAGTATAATAAGACTTGAAATATTATTCTATGAGATATTTCATAGTTTCTTAATGTACTTTATTTGCCTCTTATTTAAGTTACCGTATTCTCATATGTTGTTTTGTCTGCCTTACATACGAGTACGATTCCACATGTACTCACATCCCTTTTTGCCGGGGGCGCTGCATCTTTTAATGGATGCAGGTATACTCCCACAGGATGATATGGATCTTTGATAGGGATCTTCTGCGCAGCAAATTATGGTGAGCCCGCCACAATTCCAGTTGGTATTCGAGTCTAGCTGGTTTTATGTACTTAGGTATATATTGTCATAGAAGCTCCACGTACGCTGTGGATCATGTACTTATATTTTGAGTTTCGTCATGTGTTTATTAAGCTATGTACCCATCATGAGAGAAAAAAAAACAGTATGGGCCATTGAGCCAAATGTATTCAATATGAAAGTCAAGATCTAATTATGTTTTGATAAAGCATGCATAAGTTATGATGAGAGGTTGATGTAACGTATACTTGCTCGACTTGGTTCACTCGGTTGAGCGCCGGTCATGCTCTCCATGTTCGGGGTGTGATAGGTGACGAGCGCAAAACACACACTAAAATATGCTCGCTAGTCGAATATATTAAATTAAAATATCGTATCCACGGGGAGTGGAGTTAAACAGTAGTATCATAGTTTGTAGCTAGATTGCTATCCAAGATGATCAACAATTTAAGTTTATGTGATTAAAACTAAATTTAACTAAGAATCTACACTATTGGCTAATGACAATCAACGCAAGTATTAAGCAAAAGAAGTTATCAATTGGGAGAAGATAGGGTTGATAGGATAGGTGCAAGATAAATGTTTGGGATTTAACTCTAGATAATTCACTTCTAATGTTCAAGTGAATCTCTCAAAATTCACTTGGTTATTAGTTCAATTGATTAGTAGAATCTCCTCTCTCGATTAAGTCTCAACCTTACAAGATGAACCAATTTTAAGCACGTGAAGATATGAAATAATTCGTAATGGATTGGTATTTAGGAGAACCTCTCTCGATTATCCTCCTAACTAAGTTTAATCAACAATTCAACTAGCCTCTTCCGATTACTAAGAAGAATTAATGACTTCAACCAACAAAATATAATGCAACAATATCACAAGTTATGCCTCTCTCGATTAAATTAATAAATGAATATAGATGCAACAATTAAAACATCCAAAACGATTCAATACATAAAACTAGAGTTAATTATCGACAAACAAGTAATCAATACACCAAATCTATCAAACCCTAAAGAGAACTACTCCATGGATATGGAGTAATTCATCATAACAATGTTTAAGTTAAAGGAAAACATAAAACAATCCAAACCCTTGTCTTGAGTGAGGATTGAATGATGAAATTCTTGAGCTTTTCCTTCTCCACCTCTTCCTTGGCTTACTTAGGTCTAAGATATGTCAAAAGTCCTTAAAATAACATTTTTACATGTATTTATACTAAGTAGGGTCGGGCCCAGACGAAAACACCTTCTCAGAGTCCGGATTTTTCTTTACTTTTTGATATCCAGACATGGTTCTCGACCCCCGAACGCGATCCCGGCTAAATCTATTGGGCTTTTACTCAGACTTCAAAGCTCCAAATATCTCAAATTCATTCCGTAATATCTACATAGGTCGGAAATCCTCCTACAAGGAATAAAACACACAATTAGTACAAAAGACTAGCAATTAAAGCTCAAACTCAATTAAAGTGCAGTAAATTAAAGTGTAATAAGCAACTAAAACACGTAATTATAGCCTACCATCAACACCCCACACTTAAATTGCTCATCCTCGAGCAATCAAACCACACATTATATAAACACGACCTTTTTAAACAATTCTTATAACTCATCATACCAAGAATATTTAAAATAGACTATGCATAATAGTGTAACATCCTAGCCTCAAGATTTGAATCACAAGTACCACGCATTATTTATAACTCGCTCACTTACTCTAGCATAGAGGTCAATGACATTACCTTTCCTTCATGAATCACGTGCCCTCGCAACCAAAAGAGAGTAGTTCCATACACCATCAAATTTAACAACAATCAGGAACTTAATATAGAAAGAATTCACTCACTCTCAAAAATAACATTCATATGCCACAAAAGATGAACCATAGGCTTGCCCGTAGTGTACTACTCAACTAATCGAGCTCATTCAGTCAAGGATCAAATAGGACTTTGATTGGTTGTAATGTAGGTTGCGGGACGGGTAGGATACATTTAGACATAAGAGTGACTATACCTCCCTAAGCACTTTAATACATATAATTTAATATTGAAAACTCCACACTTATGTCAAACCATTCTCCACCTTAACATCATAAACATTAACTCCCACTTCTTTAAACATAATTACAGCAAGAGACACCACCTATCAATGAATATTTTTCACAACAATACAATTATTTTTTTCTTTCTCTTTCAATTCAAGTGGTTCTTACTTTTTCAAAACAGTTTTCTTTCTCCTTATTTCATTAGCTCCACTCAAAAGCCAAACCAATTACCCCATACTTCAACTTTTACAAAGTTCATAACGAATTTAAGTGCTCAAGAGAGGTATAAGGTCCGAATAGATGGTCAATTCAAACAAATGGGTAAGGCTTGTAATGTGGTTGCCAAAAAAATAGGATTACAGGCTCAACGGGGTTAACTAAGATACATAACAATTAGCTAGCCGATAATATATAATTGGCTCAATAAAGAATCGCCTAGATCACTTCCAAGACTGAATAAAACTACTATTTCACATAGCAAATACGCGGGACAAGTTCTAGACATCAAATGCAATGCACAGAATACACGAAACCTCACACACACATGGCACATAACTCACTCCAGATTGGATTATCAAGACACTCTAGTCAAGCAGTTAAGCAAAGTAAATCATATAATTTAAGGTGCTTATCCAAGAGTCAAAAACTGATCATAAGCGTCACAACTAAAACACTCACTATTCTCAAGGCATAATAAAGTCAAGAAACATTGCTTTCAATTCAAAACATAGCACAAGGTTCCCTACTACTAACAAACATAAAACTAACTATACCCGGTTCAAACAAAACCCTAAGAAAAGAACCGCGGCACAAAGAAAAATCAAAGGGGAATTATTACACTAACTACAAAAGAAAATCTTTTTGTCGTTTCCTTTCGACTTTAATCCCTCATGAAACCCGTCGAATGATATCCATCGTTGGGAAAAGTCAAAATTGTTTAAATTTTTATGGTTTTTTCTCATTTTTTTTATCTCTAACTACTAAAACAACAAAACTAAATTACTAACACAGATACATACAACATATAATTTTCCCCACCCCACACTTTAAGTTGTGGAATGTCCCCATGACACGCAATTAAAAAGCATAAGGTAGAGGAAATTCCCTGAATTTTCAGTCGGGGTTTGAGTCGAAGTCGGGCTCCATTCCACGCGCCCGAACCAATGCACACATCCATGCAGACAGCTTCTTCTCAGCCTTTTTGGGGTACACCCCACACTTGTCTTTCTCAATCACTGGGACTTTCTAATTCGCGCTTTTCACTCTCCACTCAACACTTGCAGCTGGCTTCTCCTTTTTCACTCCAGTTGCTACATTCATCTTAAACGTCACCATCTCCTCACCCACTCTAAGAATGAATTTTCTATCATGTATATCTAGTATAGCTATACCCGTTGCTAAAAATGGGCTTCCTAGGATGAGGGGGACCTCCTTGTTCTCCTCCATATTTACCACTATGAAATCTATAGGAAATACAAACTTATCAACCCGAACTAAGACATTTTTCACTATCCCCTCGGGTATTATAGTTGTTTGGTCTACCAGTTGCAAAGATATTGGTGTAGACCTTATCTCTCCAAGCTCATTCTCCATCATCCTGTAAATAGACAAAGGCATTAAATTAATTGAGGCCCCCGAATCACATAAAGATTTGTCAAAACTAAGAGTGCCTAATGAGCAAGGTAGAGTAAAACTCCCTGGATATCCACACTTTTGTGGGAGTTTGTTTTGCAAGATTACATTGCAATGCTCTGTGAGCTTGACCACTGAGGTCTCCTCTATCTTCCTCTTCGTAAGAATCTCCTTCAAAAATTTGGCATAAGCTGGAATTTGTGAGAGAACTTCGGTTAATGGCAAATTTACATTAACCTGTCTTAACATATCTAGAAATCTCTCAAACTGCTTGTCCAGCTTTTTTCTATATAGCTTTTGGGGAAAAGGTAAAGCGAGCATGTGCTTGCTCTCTTCAGATTCATCCCTTCTTGAATTCTCTTCCTTCTTCTTTTTCTCAGTTTCCTTCTTTCCATTCTTCTTCTTATCAACTTCATTTTTCAGCCTTTCCCCACTTTCTTTTTCAGGTACCACCTCTTTTTTGATAGGGGGTGGGATCTTTCAACACTTGCCCGCTTCTCAAAGTTACAACATTTACTATTTCCTTGGGGTTTCTTTCATTATTAGCTGGCAAAGTACCTGGGATCCTTTCAGACAATATGGTGGCAATTTGTCCCCCATGTTTCCCCAAGTTTCGCAACCCTATGCCAAGTTCCTTGATAGCTGCACCATGAGCATCTACCCTCTCATATGTCTTGACAATAAAGGACTTTATCAGATCTTCTAGCCCAGACTAATTGGATTGTTGAGGTTGATACTACTGCCTTTGTTGATTTTGGAAACCTGGAGCTCCTTGTCCATGGAATATGTAGTTGTTTTGTTGCCATGCATTTGCAGTACCCCCAGGTGAACTCCATGAAAAACCGGGGTGCTTCTGACCCATTGCATTGAAGTTATAATTCCCAATAGCATTAATGTCCTCCATCAAGGCTTGACACTCGCGAGTAGGGTTCCCTCTTCATTGAGGCTTGACACTCATAAGCAGTATACTTAAGGGCATTCCCCTTCACACTTAAAGATGATGCAAAGCATTGGCTTCGAAGCTTTCCCCAGGGATCGATTAGAACATGGGATGAGATGACCAGAAAATTTCTTGCTAAATATTTCTCCTCAGCTAAAACGGGAAAGTTTAGAAGAAAAATCCATAACATCTGTCAGAACGAGAATGAAATTTTGTTTGAAGCATGGGAGAGGTTTAAGGAGATAGTGCAAAAGTGTCAACATAGCAGAATTGAACTCTGGATGCAACTCCAGGACTTTTGGGATGGATTGACACTTGCCTCATGTAGAACATTGAGCAATGCAGCTGGAGGTCCGTTGATGAAAAAGACACCAGAGGAGATAGTCACTATTCTCGATGAATTATCTGAAGATGCAAATTAGTAGCCCTCTAAAATTGCTGAAAGAAGAAGATCAACTGGTGTTCACCAGGTTGATGCTAACACATCTGTGCAGGTATAGCGTGATGACATGGAGAAAGAGATAAGGAAGGTGACCTTAGTTTCAATAAAGAGTGAGAATCACGCAGCTTGTGACTAGAAAGCATATTTTAGTGTGTGTTTTGCGCTCGTCAAATTTTTGCGCCATTGCTGGAGATACTGTAAGGGATGGTAAAGAAGCAGCACTTAGAGATGCACAAATTGCTTATTAGGAGGAGAGGGCTCAAAAAATGGCTCAGAATCAGCCCGTGGGTGCAGACCAGTTCAGAAACATAGCTCCCGGTCAATGGAGAACACTTAGTGATTATGCTAGACCGGTCTATAAGCAAGGCTTATCGAGTGTGAGACCACCTCCAGTTGCAGCCAACAATTTTGAATTGAAGCAAGGGTTGCTCCTAACCCTCCAAAACAGTTGTGTCTTCAGACGAAAGATAAATGAAGATCCAAACAATCATCTGATAGACTTCGAGGAGATAATGAACACCTTTCAATACAATGGTGTGTCACAAGATGCAGTTTACCTAAGGGCATTCCCCTTTACACTTAAAGATGATGCAAAGCACTGGCTTCGAAGCTTGCCCCAGGGATCAATTAGAACATGGGAGGAGATGACCAGAAAATTTCTTGGTAAATATTTCTCCTCAGGTAAAACGGGAAAGTTTAGAAGAGAAATCCATAACTTCTGTTAGAATGAGACTAAAACTGTGTTTGAAGCTTGGGAGAGATTTAAGGAGATAGTATGAAAGTGTTAACATAACATAATTTAACTCTGGATGCAACTCCAGGACTTTTGGGATGGATTGACACCGGCTTCACATAGAACATTGAGCAATGCAATTGGAGGTCCGTTGATGAAAAAGACACCAGAGGAGATAGTCACTATTCTCGATGAATTATCTGAAGGTACAAAGTAGTGGCCCTCTGAAATTGCTGAAAGAAGAAGGTCGAATGGTGTTCACCAGATTGATGCTAACACATCGGTGCAGGTACAGGTTGATACCATGGCCAAAGAAATAAGGAAGCTGACCTTAACTTCGATACATAATGAGCCTCACGTAACTTGTAATATATGTGGAAGAGGGCACCCTACTCATGAGTGTCAAAACTCAATAGAAGAAGCTAATGCTTTTGGGAATTATAACTCCAATGAAATGGGTCAGAAGCATCCCAGTGTTTCATGGAGTTCACCTGGAGGTACTGCAAATGCATGGCAACAAAACAACTCAAGATTCCTTGGACAAGGAACTCCAGGCTTCCAAAATCAGCAAAGGCAGCAGTTTGAACCTCAACAATCCAATCAGCCTGGCTAGAAGATTTGATAAAGTCCTTTATTGTCAAGACAGATGAGAGGTTAGATGCTCATGGTGTAGCTATCAAGGAACTTGGCACATGGCTGCGAAACTTGGAGAAACAAGTGGGACAAATTGCCACCATATTATCTGAAAGGATCCTAGGTACTTTGCCAGTTGATACTGAAAGAAACACCAAGGAAACGGTGAATGTTGTAACTCTGAGAAGCGGGCAAGTGTTGAAAGATCCCACCCCTATACAAAAAGAGGTGGTACCTAAAAAAGAAAGTGGGGAGCAGCTGAAAAATGAATTTGATAAGAAGAAGAAAGGTAAAAAGGGAAGTGAGAAATAGAAGAAGGAAGAGAATTCAAGAAGGGATGAATCTGAAAAGAGCAAGCACATGCCTGCTTTACTTTTTCCCCAAAAGTTTTATAGAGAAAAGCTGGACAAACAGTTTGAGAGATTTCTAGATATGCTGAGACAGGTTAATATAAATTTTCCATTCACAGAAGTTCTCTCACAAATGCCAGCTTATGCCAAATTCTTAAATGAGATCCTTACAAAGAAGAGGAAGATAGAAGAGACCTCACTGGGCAAGTTCACAGAGCATTGCAACGCAATCTGGCAAAACAGACTCCCACAAAAGTGAGGAGTTCCAGGGTGTTTTCCTATACCTTACTCGTTAGGCACTCTTAGTTTTGATAAATCTTTATGTGATTCGGGTGCATCAATTAAGTTAATGACTTTTGTCTATTTATAGGAAGCAGAAGAATGAGCTTGGAGAGATAAGGTCTGCACCAATATCTTTGGAGCTGGCAGACCAAACAACTATAATACCCGAGGGGATAGTTGAAAATGTCTTAGTTTAGGTAGATAAGTTTGTATTTCCTATAGATTTCATAGTGGTAAATATGGAGGAGAACAAGGAGGACCCCCTCATCCTAGGAAGACCATTTTTAGCAACGGGTAGAGCTATATTGGATATACATGATAGAAAACTGTAACACCCCAAAAAATTTCAAAGTACTTAAGTGGTAAGCCCGGTAATTTTTGAAAAGAAAATAATATTTCATGGTGTCGGAATAGGCTTACGTGTTTGAGGGTTGAGGGATCAGTCTTAGTTCACCGAGCTTGCGAGCCGCGGCTCGGACTTTTTGGGTTGAACAATGCACCAAAAAGTAAAGAAATATTTTTGGTGGAAAAGTGCATTTCTGTGGTCCATTATGCGACCGTAGAATCACTCTGCGGACCGCATAATGGCCGCAGAGTGAGGCAGTTAATTGGGCCAATTGGAAGCAATTATGCGGTCGACTATGCGATCGCAAAACTGTTATGCGGTGCATTATGCGACCGCATAACAGTTATACGGACCGCATAGTGACCGCATACACAAATAGTTCTTTTGGCTATTTTGTAACCAACTATGCGGCTAATATGCGATCCGCATATCGGTTATGTGATCGCATACCTTGTTCCGGAGCTCCATTTTTGGATTTTTAAAACCCGACCCTATTTCATTAAATACACTCTTTGGGTCATTTTTTAGCTATTATCTGACATTTTAGAGTGAAAGAGGGTGCCCTAGAGTGAGAAGGTGTTCTCCACTATTTGTCCTTAAATTCTTGCCCAAGTTTTGGAAGATCAAAAAGGGAAACTCACTAGGTCTTCACCCTAGAGGTAAGATTCTACACCCTAACCCTTAAATTCGAATTTTGTGTAGAAATGGATAGTAAGCAAGATAATTTCTGGGCAAGAGGATTAGTTATCTTACATGCATGTGTTATCAAAGGATGTAGGAAGATTGTTGATCAAAATATGGTAAAGATTGGGTTGTGGGATAATGGAATCCTCTATAAAAAAAGGGCCTTGAAACCTTAATGCACACCTAGTGTTTGATAAAATGCTCAAATGAGCTAGAACCGTAATTATCTTCCTAATTGTGGTTCAATTTGTTACATTTCTAAAAAAGATTGAAGTTTCTAAGAATTTCAGAACGTTTTAGAGTTTAAGGAAGCTCAATTGAGGTATGTTGGCTAAACTCTTCTTTAAGAGTTGGAATTCTCATTATCCTTGTAAGTTCCGAGATGTTGATTATAAATCGAGTAATCTGATAAGTTTTGTAATGAAGATATATGTTCAATTCGTATTTCAAATGCTCTTATCATATTGCATTATAAATTGAGGATGTGTCCCAAACTATGGATTACGTATCCATATGTTATAATTTCTAGTCGTGATTTATGTGAAAGGTATTATGCCAAGTTGTGTAGAGATTGTGATTGTGATAAATCTCCACTCGCATACATTGGGGTGAGGCGGCATGACCGCTTTGTGTGGGGATTATGGTATAGAGATCGTGATTGTGACACACCTCTACCCGCATATATATTGGGGTGAGGCGGCATGACCGTTTTCTGTAGGGATTATGATATTATGGGACTGCACCTCCACCCGCTTACATTGGGGTGAGGCGGTACTACCGCTTTGTGTATGGTTTTGGTATTGTTGTGGCACCACCACCCGCATACATTGGGGTGAGGCGGCATAGCCTCTTTGTGTTGGTATTGGTATCGTTGATGCATTTCCACCCGCATACATTGGGGTGAGGCGGCATAGCCGCTTTGTGTAGGTTCTTGGTACTATGGTTATACATCCACCCGCATACATTGAGGTGAGGCGGCAGGGCCGCTTGATTAGAGTTGTGGTATTGTACGTACACCTCCACCTGCATACATCGGGCGAGGCGGCGGGGCCGCTTTGTGTGAAGATGTTTATAGAGGATCTCATCTTAAATCCTATAAATGTTGTTGATAGCTTTTATTAAGCTTGATATGGTTGAGACGGTTATCTATATTATTCTATTGCCGCACTGGTTTATCATAATTATCTTTTATTTCTAAATTCTTAAATTGGTGTTTAGTTTCATAGTAGTACTATTCGACGATACTAACGTCCCTTTTGCGGGGGGCGCTGCATCTTTAAATGGATGCAGGTAGTTCCACAGCAGGAGACATTGATCAGTGATAGCAGTACACCTTCTTCCCAACTGACTTAGTGAGCCCCACTTCATCCCGGGGTTATGTATCTTTTATTCTTTATGTATTATGGTTGAGGTATAGCCGGGCCCTTATTGCCGGTATTATCATTATAGTCTTCTTTATCTATAGAGGCTCCGTAGACATAGTGTGGGTTGTGTATTGGTACTGGGAAAGACAAACTATGCTATGGTGTGATTGTATTACTTGTCCATTTGAGACTTTAAAGATGGTGAAACTTATGGTAAGAAATTGGTAATTGCAGACACGGCCACTTTATTGTTTAATTAAGGAAAGCATATAGTCTCTTTATTCATGAATGAGTTTGGGTAGAAGAAATATAACAGGCTTGCTCGGTCGGGTTCACTTCATTGAGCGTCGGTCGCGCTCCACGGTTTTGGGGCATGACAAACTTTGTATCACAGCCTATGGTTTTAAAGTGTCCTAGGATGTCTCGAAGCCGTGTCTAGTAGAGTCCTTATTATCGGTGTGTTGTCGACCACACCTATAATAAGGATGCTACATGGGCATTTAGGAATAATAACCTTCTTTCATGTTCTCAATCGTGCGATAAAACTGGTTGTAAGACTGTTCCTCCTTTAACTCCTGCATTGCTCTAATTTTTAGTACATGGCACCTAAGAAGAAGACAAGAACTGGCCAAAGACCCAATGTCACCCCAGGAGTGACAGTTGACCCTATAATTGATGATGCGGGTGAGCACCCGAGGATTGAGAATATTCCTCCAGCTACTACACTACCTGACTCTACTACAACTGATCAGGCCGCACATGTCCCTACACCTACAGAAGGTGCAACAGTTCCTCCAACTGATATTCTAGTTCCACCTCCAGCTCCAGCTTCCGATTCTGGTGTGTCTGATATTGATATTAGGGGAGCCATACAAATGTTGACACAAATAGTGGCTTCTCAGGCCCAGAGATCGAGTGTTGGGCCTATTCCTTCCAGTCATCCAGGAGAATCCACTAGTTCCAGGGTGAACAAGTTTCTTCAGTTAGATCCTCCAGCGTTTACGGGTACTGATCCCAAGGAGGACCCCCAGGACGTCATTGATGAGATGCACAAAACTCTTCGGGTTATGCATGCTACAGAGACGGAGGGAGTAGAGTTGGCCTCTTACCGCCTGAAAGGGGTTGCCTATTCTTGGTTTGAGTTGTGGGAGGAATCTCGTGAGGAGGGAAGCCCTCCGGCAAGGTGGGGTGAGTTCATAGTGTCCTTTATGGATCATTTCTTGCCTGCCGAAACTAAGGCAGCTCATGCCGTTGAGTTTGAAAGCCTGAAGCAGGGTAGTATGAATGTATGGGAGTACCATATGGAGTTTGTGCCCCTGTCCAAGTACGCTATTCACATGTTGCCTACTATGGAGGCTAGAGTGCGCCGGTTTGTACAAGACCTTAGCCCCTTGGTTATAAATAAGGCCTCTACAGCTGCCTTAAATTTTGATATGAACTATGGTAAGATAGTGGCATTTGCTCAAGCCACCGAGACCCGCAAATTGAAGAACAGAATGGAGCATCAGAGTAGAAGCAAGGCCCAGTCCGCGGGCAACTTTGGTGGTTCTTCCGGTGGTGGTAGTGGTGGTAGGTCGACATTCAGGGGAGGGTCATCAGCACCATCCCAATCATTCGCCCAGTCTTCGATAGGTGCACAGTCATCTGGACCCAGTCAGGGCAACAGGGGACCCTACCAGCAGGGTCGGCCTGACAGAAGGTTTCAGCAGCGGAGGATTCCATGCCCTAAGTATGGGAGGATGTACTTTGGGTCCTGTTTCATGGACCTACCAGTATGCTATGGGTGTGGTTTGCGAGGTCACATTCAGAGAGATTGCCGCTCATACCGCCAAAATATGGGTAGAGGCATGGCACAACCAGCTAATTCTGTAGCTACTACATCCACAGTACCTCCAGCTCGAGGCACCCCAGCACCCGCAAAGCGTGGTGCAGCTAGAGGTGGTGCACAAAATTCGGGAGGACACAACAGAGTTTATGCTATGCGAAGACGTCGGGAATCAGAGGCTTCTCCAGATGTTGTCACATTGCGTGGTCGAGACACCGTGGCCGATCTTATTGAATTGAGAATTGTCGATTTTGATGTGATAATGGGGATGGATTGGCTTTATTCTTGTTTTGCCAAGCTTGATTGCCGAACCAGGACTATTAGGTTCGAATTTCCAAATGAGCCAATTATTGAGTAGAAGGGTGATGATGTAGTGCCAAAGGGTAGGTTTATTTCCTGCCTTAAGGCCACAAAGATGATAAACAAGGGATGTATTTACCATATGGTCCGGGTTACGGACACCGATGCTGAGGCACCTACACTTGAGTCCGTGCCTGTTGTGAATGAATTTCTAGGAGTCTTTCCGGATGAACTCCCCGGGATCCCACCAGACAGGGAGATTAATTTTGGGATTGATGAGATACCAGACACACATCCTATATATATTCCACCCTACAGAATGGCACCGGCATAATTGAAGGAGCTAAAGGAACAATTGAGAGATTTGTTAAAAAAGGATTTTATCCGACCGAGTGTGTCGCCTTGGGGCGCAACGGTCCTTTTTGTAAGAAAGAAAGATGGGTCACTGAGAATGTGTATTGACTATTGGCAACTTAATAAGGTCACAATCAAGAATAAGTACCCACTGCCAAGGATAGATGACTTATTTGATCAATTACAAGGTGTCAGGTACTTCTCCAAGATTGATTTAAGATCCGGGTATCACCAATTGAAGATCAGGGAGTGGGATATTCCAAACACAATTTTTAGAACCCGGTATGGGCATTTTGAATTTCTGGTGATGTCTTTTGGGCTAACAAATGCCCCAGTGGCCTTCATGGATCTTATGAATCGCATTTTCAAGCCATTCCTCGATTCTTTTGTGATAGTGTTTATTGACGATATTCTTGTATATTCACGAAATCGAGAGGACCATGTCGGTCACCTCAGGGCAGTGTTGCAGACTCTGTATCAACACACCAGTTGTATGCGAAATTTTCGAAATGTGAATTTTGGTTCGAGTTTGTCACATTCTTGGGTCATGTTGTCTCTAGTGTTGGGGATTAAGGTTGATCCTCAGAAAATTGCGGCTGTGAAGAATTGGCCGAGACCTACAACTCCAACAGAGATTCACAGTTTCTTAGGCTTAGCTGGATATTACAGAAAGTTTGTGGAGGGGTTTTCTACTATTGCCCCTCCATTGACTAAATTGACACAGAAGGCAATTAAGTTTCAATGGTCATATGCTTGTGAAAAGAGTTTCCATGAATTGAAAGCAAGACTGGCTACGGCGCCGGTGTTGACTCTACTAGAGGGTATGGATGGATTTGTGGTATATTGTGATGCTTCAAGAATTGGGCTTGGGTGTGTATTAATGCAACATGGGAAGGTGATAGCTTATGCTTCTAGGCAACTAAAAAATCATGAAAAGAACTATCCAACCCATGATTTAGAACTTGCGGCAGTGGTATTTGCATTAAAAATATGGCGTCATTATTTATATGGGGTCCATGTTGATATATTCACGGACAATAAGAGCCTTCAATATATTTTCAAGCAAAAGGAATTGAATCTGAGGCAGAAAAGATGGCTTGAGTTACTCAAGGACTACGACATTGATATTCTATATCATCCGGGAAAGGCCAATGTTGTGGCTGATGCTCTTAGACGGAAATCTATGGGTAGTTTGGCTCACTTGGAGGCATATCAGAGGCCAAGGAAGAGTGAGATTTAGTCAAAATTCTTTCACGGAGGCCATCCACATCATACAACGATCCATTGTTAGCCAAGGAAGTTCACCGATTGGCTAGTTTGGGAGTTCATCTTACGGACTCTAGTGAAGGAGGGGTAATTGTGCAAAATAGGGCTGAATCATCGCTTATTGTGGAAGTTAAAGAGAAGCAATACAACGATCCATTGTTGGTGCAATTGAAAGAGGGGATTCATAAACATAAGACCATGAGCTTTTCTCTTGGCATGGATGATGGTATACTAAGGTGCCAAGGGCGACTATGTGTTCCAAATGTGGATGGCCTCCGTGAAAGAATTTTGACTAAATCTCACACTTCTAGGTATTCTGTACACCCAGGTTCTACAAAAAAGTATCATGATCTAAAGGAAGTCTATTGGTGGAATGATATGAAGTCCGCGGACTTTGTAGCAAGATGTCCGAACTGTCAGCAAGTGAAGGCCGAACACCAAAGGCCCGGTGGGTTGGTACAGAACATAGAAATTCCAATATGGAAATGGGAAATGCTCGGACTTTTTGGGTTGAACAATGCACCGGAAAGTAAAGAAATTTTTTTGGCGAAAAAGTGCATTTTTGCGGTTCATTATGTGACCGCAGAATCACTCTGCGGACCGCATAATGGCCGCAGAGTGAGGCAGTTAATTGGGCCAATTGGAAGCAATTATGCGGTTGACTATGCGACCGTATAACTGTTATGTGGTGCATTACGCGACCACATAACGGTTATGCGAACCACATAGTGACCGCATACACAGACAGTTCTTTTGGGTATTTTGTAACCAACTATGCGACCGATATGCGGTCCGCATATCGATTATGCGATCGCATACCTTGTTGCGGAGCTCTATTTTTGGATTTTTAAAACCCGACCCTATTTCATTAAATACACTCTTTGGGTCATTTTTAAGCTATTATCTGACATTTTAGAGTGAGAGAGGGTGCCCTAGAGTGAGAAGGTGTTCTCCAATATTTGTCCTTCAATTCTTGCCCAAGTTTTGGAAGATTAAGAAGGGAAACTCACTAGGTCTTCATCCCAGAGGTAAGATTCTACACCCTAACCCTCAAATTCGAATTTTGTGTAGAAATGGATAATAAGCAAGATAATTTCTGGGCAAGAGGATTGGTTATCTTACATGCATGTGTTATCAAAGGATGTAGGAAGATTATTGAGTTAAAAATGGTAAAGATTGGGTTGTGGGATGATGGAATCCTCCATAAAAAAGGGCCTTGAAAGCTTAATGCACACCTAGTATTTGATAAAATGATCAAATGAGCTAGAACCGTAATCATCTTCCTAATTGTGGTTCCATTTGTTATATTTCTAAAATATATTGAAGTTTCTAAGATATCCGGAACATTTTAGAGTTTAAGGAAGCTCAATTGAGGTATGTTGGTTAAACTTTTCTTTAAGAGTTGGAATTCTCATTATCCTTGTAAGTTCCAAGATGTTGATTATAAATCGAGTAATCCGATAAGTTTTGTGATGAAGATATATGTTCAATTCGTATTTCAAATGCTCTTATCATATTGCATTATAAATTGAGAATGTGTCCCAAACTATGGATTACGTATCCACATGTTATAATTTCTAGTCGTGATTTATGTGAAAGGTATTATGCCAAGTTGTGTAGACATTGTGATTGAGATACACTTCCACCCGCATACATTGGGGTGAGGCGGCATGACCGCTTTGTGTGGGGATTATGGTATAGAGATTGTGATTGTGACACATCTCCACCCGCATATATATTGGGGTGAGGCGGCATGACCGCTATGTGTATGGATTATGATATTTTGGGACTGCACCTCCACCCGCTTACATTGGGATGAGGCGGTACGACCGCTTTCTGTATGGTTTTGGTATTGTTGTGGAACCACCACCCGCATACATTGGGGTGAGGCGGCATAGCCGCTTTGTGTTAGTATTGGTATCGTTGATGCATTTCTACCCGCATACATTGGGGTGAGGCGGCATAGCTGCTTTGTGTAGGTTCTTGGTACTGTGGTTATACATCTACCCGCATACATTGAGGTGAGGCAGCAGGGCCGCTTGATTAGAGTTGTGGTATTGTACGTACACCTCCACCTGCATACATCGGGTGAGGCGGAGGGGCCGCTTTGTGTGAAGATAGTTATAGAGGATCTCATCTTAAATCCTATAAATGTTGTTGATAGCTTTTAATAAGATTGCTATGGTTGAGACGGTTATCTATATTATTCTATTGCCGCACTGGTTCATCATAATTATCTTGTATTTCTAAATTCTTAAATTGGTTTTTAGTTTCACACTAGTACTATTCGACGGTACTAACGTCCCTTTTGCCGGGGGCTCTGCATCTTTAAATGGATGTAGGTGGTTCCACAGCAAGAGACATTGATAAGTGATAGCAGTACACCTTCTTCACAGCTGACTTGGTGAGCCCCACTTCATCCTGGGGTCATGTATCTTTTGTTCTTTATGTATTATGGTTGAGGTATAGCCGGGGCCTTATTGCCGACATTATCATTGTACTCTTCTTTATCTATAGAGGCTTTGTAGACATAGTGTGGGTTGTGTATTGGTATTGGGAAAGACAAACTATGCTATGTTGTGGTTGTATTACTTGTCCATTTGATACTTTAAAGATAGTGAAACTTATGGTAAGAAATTGGTAATTGCAAACACGACCACTTTATTGTTTAATTAAGGAAAACATATATTCTCTTTATTCATGAATGAGTTTAGGTAGAAGAAATCTAACAGGCTTGCTCGGTCCGGTTCACTCGGTTGAGCGCCGGTCGCGCTCCACGGTTTTGGGGCGTGACAAAAACTCATGTTTAGAGTGGGTGAGGAGACGGTGACGTTTGAGATGAATGTAGCAATTGGAGTGAAAAAGGAGAAGACAGCTGCAAGTGTTGAGTGGAGAGTGAAAAGCACGAATGAGAAGGTCCCAGTGATTGAGAAAGACAAGTTTGGGGTATATCCCTAGAAGGCTGAGAAGAAGTTGTCTGCATAGATGTGTGCATTGGTTCGGGTGCGTGGAATGGAGCCCGACTTCGACTCAGACCCCGACTGAAAACTCAGGGAAGTTTCCTCTACCGTATGCTTTTTAATTGTGTGTCATGGGGATATTCCACAACATAAAGTGTGGGGTGGAGAAAATTGTATGTTGTATGTATCTGTATTAGTAATTTAGTTTTGTTGTTTTAGTAGTTAGAGATAAAAAAAATGAGAAATAACCATAAATATTTAAACAATTTCGACTTTCCCCGATGATGGATGTCATTCGACGGGTTTCTTGAGGGATTATAGTCAAAAGGAAAAGACAAAAAGATTTTCTTTTGTAGTTAGTGTAATTATTCCCCCTTGGTTTTTATTTGTGTCGCGGTTCTTTTCCAAGGGTTTTGTTTGAACCGGGTGTAGTTAGTTTTATTTTTGTTAGTGGCAGGGAACCTTGTGCTGTGTATTGAATTGAAAGCAATGTTTCTTGACTTTTATTATGCCTTGAGAATAGTGAGTATTTTAGTTGTGACGCTTAGGCTCAATTTTTGACTCTTGGATAAACACCTTAAATTGTATGATTTTAACTTTGCTTAACTGCTTGACTAGAGCGTCTTGATAATCCAATCTGGAGTGAGTTATGTGCCATGTGTGTGTGAGGTTTTGTGTACTCTTTGCATTGCATTTGATGTCTAGAACTTGCCCCGTGTGTTTGCAATGTGAAATAGTAGTTTTTTTGAGTCTTGGAAGTGATATGGGCGTTTCATTGTTGAGCCAATTATAGGTTATTACCCACCTAATTATTATGTATCTTAATTAACCCCGTTGATCCTGTAATCATGTTTCTTTGGCAACCACATTACAAGCCTTACACATTTGATTGAATTGACCATCTATTCGGACCCTGTACCTCTCGTGAGCACTTAAATTTGTTATGAACTTTGTAAAAGTTGAAGTATGGGATGATTGGTTTGGCTTTTGAGTGAAACTAATAAAATAAGGAGAAAGGATACTATTTTGAATAATTAAGAGCCACTTGAATTGAAAGAGGAAGAAAAAAATAATTGTATTGTTATGAAACATATTCATTAATAAGTGGTGACTCTTGCTGTAATTATATTTAAAGAAGTGGGAGTTAATGTATAATGATGTTAAGGTGGAGAATGGTTTGACATAAGTGTGGGGTTTTAAATGTTAAATTATATGTATTAAAGTGCTTATGGAGGTGTAGTCACTCTTATATCTAAATGTATCCTACCCATCCCGCAGCCTACATTATAACCAATTAAATTCCTATTTGCTCCTTGACTGAATGAGCTCGATTAGTTGAGTAGTACACTACGGGCAAGCCTATGGTTCATCTTTTGTGGCATATGAATGTTATTTCTTAGAGTGAGTAGATTCTTTCTATATTGAGTTCCTGATTGTTGTTAAATTTGATGGTGTATGGAACTACTCTCTTTTGGTTGTGAGGGCACGTGATTCATGAAGGAAAGGTAATGTCGTTGACCTCTAAGCTAGAGTAAGTGAGCGAGTTATAAATAATGCGTGGTACTTGTGAGTCAAATCTTGAGGCTAGGATGTTACACTATTGTGCTTAGTCTATTTTAAATATTCTTGGTATGAAGAGTTACGAGAATTATTTTAAAAGCTTGTATCTATATAAAGTGTGGTTTGATTGCTCGATGACGAGCAATGGTTTAAGTGTGGGGTATTGATGGTAGGCTATAATTACGTGTTTTAGTCGCTTATTACACTTTAATTTACTGTACTTTAATTGAGTTTGAGCTTTAAGCGCTAGTGTTTTGCACTAATTGTGTGTTTTATGCATTGTAGGAGGATTACGAGCTATGTAGATATTACAGAATGAATTTGAGCTATTTTGAGCTATGAAGTCTGAGTAAAAGCCAAAGGGATTAATCCGGGATCGCGTTCGGGGGTCGAGAACCACGTCAGGATATCAAAAAGTCAAGAAAAATCTGGACTCTGAGAAAATAACACACCTGCAACGGGGCTGCCTGACAAATTTTAACTCTCTGAACTTTCCCAAAACCGCCCTGCGTGGTGCGTCGCCCCATGCGGCGTGCCTGTGCAATATTTACAGAGTTATTATCCAGTTCGCGCAGGAAAAGATGTTTTCATCTGGGCCTGACCCTACTTAGTATAAATACATGAAAAAACTTTATTTTAAGGACTTTTTACACATCTTAGACACAAGTAAGCCAAGAAGAGGTGGAGAAGCAATAGCTCAAGGATTTCATCATTCAATCCTCACTCAAGACAAGGGGTTGGATTGTTTTATGTTTTCCTTTAACTTAAACATTGTTATGATGAATTACTCCATATCCATGGAGTAGTTCTCTTTAGGGTTTGATGGATTTGGTGTATTGATACTTGTTTGTGGATAATTAAGTCTAGTTTTATGTATTGAATCGTTTTGGTTGTTTTAATTATTGCATCTATATTCACTTGTTTGTGTAATTGAGAGAGGCATAACTTGTGATATTGTTGCATTATATTTCGTTGGTTGAAGTCATTAATTCTTTTTGGCAATCGGAAGAGGCTAGTTGAATTGTTGATTAAACTTAGTTAGGAGGATAATCGAGAGAGGTTCTTCTAAATACCAATCCACTACGAATTCTTGCATATCTTCACGTGCTTAAAATTGGTTCATCTTGTAAGGTTGAGACTTAATCGAGAGAAGAGTTTCTACTAATCAATTGAACTAATAACCAAGTGAATTCGAGAGGCTCACTTGAACATTAGAAGTGAATTATCTAGTGTTAAATCCAAAACATTTATCTTGCACCTATCCTATCAATCCTATCCTCTCCCAATTGATAACTTCCTTTGCTTAATACTTACGTTGATTATCATTAGCCAATAGTATAGATTCTTAGTTTAATTTAGTTTTAATCACATAAACCAAAATTGTTGATCATCTTGGATAGCAATCTATCGACAAAATATGATACTACTGTTTAACTCAAATCCTTGTGGATACGATATTTTAATTTACTATATTAAACTAGCTAGCATATTTAAGTGTGTGTTTTGCGCTCGTTAAATGAAGCTAGTGCTTTGCATCATATATAAGTGTGAAGGGGAATTCCCTTAAGTAAACTGCATCTTGTGACACACCATTGTATTGAAAGGTTTTCATAATCTTTTCGAAGTCCATTAGATGATTGTTTGGATCTTCGTTCATCTTTCCTCTGAAAACACAATTGTTTTGAAGAGTTTGGAGCAACCCTTGCTTCAATTCGAAATTGTTCGTTGCAACTAGAGTTGGCCTCACACTTGACAGGCCTTGGTTGTAGATTGGTCTAGCATAATCACCAAGTGGTATCCCTTGGCCGGGGAGCTATGTTTCCGAACTGGTCTGCACCCACAGGATGATTCTGAGCCATTCTTCGAGCCCTCTCCTCCTCATAAGCAATTTGTGCATCTCTAAGTGCTGCTTCTTAAGCATCCCCTGCAGCTTTCTCTCTGAATTGGGCTGCCTCTTTCGCAGCCAAATCAACATTATCATAATCTCCAACCATGTCTTCCTTGGTTGCGGATTGCCCAACCTTATCTACTTTCTAGGCGAGATTTCTTTCCTTCCTCAACTGTTGCAGTTGTTTCTCGATTTCTAGTTCGTATGGTTGCAATTCCTTACGAGAAGATTGAGTCATGTACAAATCTAACCTGTAGCCTGCGCATAGTTAAAGAATACCAAACGTAAAAAGGGAAAAATAAAATAAAAGAAAAAGAAAAATTCCTGAATTAGCACTACAAACTATTTCAAACACTACTAATTGCCAATCCCCGGCAACGGCGCCAAATTCGATGAGCGCAAAACACACACTAAAATATGCTCACTAGTCGAATATAGTAAATTAAAATATCATATCCACAGGGATTGGAGTTAAACAGTAGTATCGTAGTTTGTAGCTAGATTGCTATCCAAGATGATCAACAATTTAGGTTTATGTGATTCAAACTAAATTTAACTAATAATCTATACTATTGGCTAATGACAATCAACGCAAGTATTAAGCAAAGGAAGTGGCAAGAATTGATCCCAAGCACCTCCGAAATTCATAACGCAGGCGGGAAGCATATCCTCTAATATCTGAATAGTGCGCTCGGATTGTGTGTCCGTTTGTGCATACATGTGAATTCTTTTGTGAGTGAGAGAGTTGTGCTTTGATGCTAAGTCCTTAAATTATATTTATTTTTTGATTTGAGTGTATGGACTATTTATTCTTGTGAGGGCACTTGTTTCATGATATATAGATGATGTTATTAGCTTTATTTGAAAGAGTAGGTGAGCGAGCTTAAATTTGGTGAGTTAGAGTCCCTCTCTGAGGTTAGGAGGTTAGAAGTTTGTTGTTTGTTTGTGACTTGTGTATCTTGCACGATGATCAGGAATTGTATATCTGATGGTTTGAGTTGCTATAGGGCCTAATTGTTATTATCAACCGAAGTGGTGTTGCTATATTTGATTTATTGAGAGTGGTTTTAATGCTTACTCGAGGACGAGCAAGAGTTTAAGTGTGGGATGTTGATGTTTGGCCAAAAATATGTCTTTTTGTATATGAATTGCCTCACATCTTACTCTATTATTATTGGTTCTAATGTGTAATTGCAATGAATTAAACTAAATTTTAGTGTTGTTATGTGTAGGAGCCAATCAGAAATGATTTGAAAGGAAAAGGGCAAGAAGTGGAGAAAAATACACTAAGTCAATGCAGAAAATATATTCACTGAAGTAGTGAGAGCTCGTTGTGAATTGCTTACGGAATTTATCTAAATGGACCAAAATGGTATGACTATATAGTAGGCCTAATGATTGTATCTTTATGATGCAATGATGGAAATATGCAAAGATATAAAGGAAGTAGAAATTAAGTGGAAACAACGTTACTGGATCTAGTGCCAGTCCAGCGCCTGGCACTGGCCTGGACCCTGCACTGAGGGATTTTTCCTATTTCGCTCGGGACTTGGTTTTTTCGGTCCTACACACACCCAACTCGTATAAAAGGGGTCCTAAACCTAATTTGGGGGAAAGAGGACGTTTTTGAGAATAACGTTTGACCAAAGGAGAGCACAGAGACGCCGCGGAGGTCGGGTTTCATCTTTTCTTCCACCAAACTTTTTAATTTTAATGTTTCTTTGTATGATTTGTTCTTGGCTACCATGTCTATGTGGAGCTAAACTTCACGTTCTAAGGTTGTGGTTCTTTCATGACTATTGTTATTTGGATATTGATTTTGGTTTCTTGATTATCATATTGGGGTATTTATTCAATCTTGCGCTTAATTATTTGATTGATTGATCACCAATTGAATATTACTTACGAATCTAGGGTTGAACTCGAAAGTGGGAATTCTAGATTGCATATAGGATTGATTAGAGAAAGTTCTTGAACCTAGGCATCGGGGAATGGATTCACGGTTAGGATAGACATATACCTAATTGCCTTGCTTGGTTGATGTACAGGAATTATAAATGCGTTCTTGTTGATTCTAACTCCATAGACATATAGGCGTTAGGTTAGCTTGAATAGGCGAGTAAGAACTCAACAGATTCTTATGAGCAATATTAACCCTGTCAACCAATAAGCTAGATAAATTAGTTAGTCAATTTAATTGAAGAATACAATAGGAATGTTAGATAGCCCATAACCCTAGATCGTTTTCATCACATCGATAACATAAAAATCTACTCTTCCTTTGTTCAGAGTTCATTATTTGTTTTCTTTTTATTTTAATTAGATTAAAGTTATATACTTCTAGGTTTAATTCTTATTTAGATAATTAGGATAGTCTAATTTAGTTAATATTTAATCACAAGTCCTCATGAGTTTGACATCCGACTTTTAGTCACTTTATTACTTGACGACCGCGTATACTTGTGTGTGCGTTTGGCCGCAACAGTATGCATTTCATCAAAGACTTAAAACTGTTATATATATTATGCTAACAAGGATTGGGTATTTCCAATATCTTAGTTATTCATGTGAGTCGTTGTTTATATCATCAACCAGCATGACTGGTGTAACGACCCGGCCGGTTATTTTAAGAGTAATAGCCTCGTTCCCATATTTACTGCTTTCTCCGTATCTGTTCCTGCTTATGTGACTTGCCAGGAGGTCTTGTTTTTGGTTTCGGAGTGTTATGGGACACTTAGTCCATAAAATGGAAGCTTAAGTCTTAAGATTTTGACCGTAGTCGGAATTTGGTGAAGGCGACTCCGAAATGGAGTTTCGTCAGTTCCGTTAGCTCTGTTGAGTGATTTTGGACTTAGGAGCGTGTCCAGACTGTGAATTTGAGGTCCGTAGCTAATTTAGGCTTGAATTGGCGAAAGTCGATTTTTTGGAAAGTTTGAGTGGGGGTTTGACTTTTTGATATCGGTGTCGGATTGGAATTTCGGAAGTTGGAGTAGGTTCGTGGTGTCATTTATGACTTGTGTGCAAAATTTGGGATCAATTGGACAGGATTTGATAGGTTTTGGCGTCGTTTGTAGAATTTAGAAATTTCAAAGTTTATTAGGCTTCAATCCGTGTGTAATTCATGTTTTTGGTATTGTTCAAAGTGATTAGAGGATTTGACTAAGTTCGTAGCAGGTTATAAGACTTGTTGGTATGTTTGGTTGAGGTCCCGGACACCTCGGATCGAATTTGGGTGGTTAACGTATCAAAGTTTGATGTTGAAGGATAGCTGTAGTGTTGTTCCTGCTGGTGTAATCGTACCTGCGAGTGGGGAACCGCAGGTGCGGACACACAGAAGTGAAGAGGAGGCCGCAGATGCGGGCAAGGCCAAGGGCAGGGGGCGTAGGTGCGAGAAAGGATGCGTATCTGCGAGTCTGCAGATTCGAGGATGGGCCGCAGATGCGAAAAAGGAAAAGTTTGGCATTTTCACATAAGCGGACGAAGGGCCGCAAGAGCGACTCCGCAAGTGCAAGATCTGGAGCGCAGGTGCGAGCCCAGTGTTTTTAGTAGGTTCTGCAGGTGCAGATGTTTTTGCGCATGAGCAGTTTTGCATGTGCGGAAATAGGGCCGCAAGTGCGAAAAGTCTGAGCAGAAGGTTTAAAAAGCAAGGGTTCGCGATTTTAGTCTTATTTCACCATTTGAGACTCGGACTCAGGCGATTTTGGAGAAGATTTTCAAGGGGATTATTGAGGTAAGCTTCTTATACTCGTTTTTATCATAAATCTTAATTCCCCGCTGATTTCCCCACCTAATTAGCGCGATTTTGAAGTGAAATTTGGGGGTTTAGGGCTTGAGAATTGGAGAGTGGATTTTGGGAATTTAGAGGACCAAACGATGTCGGACTTTGATTAATTTAGTGTGGTTAGACTCGTGAATGAATGGGCTTTCGGGTTTTATGACGTTTATCCGATTTCGAGATATGGGCCCGGGGGTCGGGTTTGAGACGATTTCGGATTTTGGCTTATAATTTCGTGTTTTCCTTGTGGAATTGATTCTTTTAGACTATATTATTATATTGTACTGCTTGTGGATAGATTCGGAGAGTTTGGAGATTTATTCGAGGGACAAAGGCATTGCGGAGTAGGATTTTGCGCGGTTTGAGGTAAGTAACAGTTTTAAATCTGGTCCTGAGGTTGTGAAACCCCAGATTATTGGATTTTGTGAGTATTTTTGGAGGTGACACACATGCTAGGTGATGGCATGTGGGCGTGCAGCGTAGGAATTGGGACTTGGTCCATTCTGTGAAACTGTAAAGTTGAATAACTTGTTGCTAGCTATATGCTCTCCCTGTGTTATAGAAATTTGGCTACAAATCATGTTAGAAATTATGCTTAGGCTATGTGATGGTACTGTTGGGACCCGCAGAAGTCGCGTACTTGTTGAATTACTTGTTGATTTCTATCTTGTACTCAGTCATGGTTTTACTTGCGTATCATATCTCAGCCTCTTCTTGATTCTTATTGATACAGTATATTATCTTTGTTTGGGCCGATCTTTGTGATTTCCAAGAGCCCCAGATATTAGAGAGGTTGATGACTAAGTGAGGACGAGTGCCTGTCTGTGAGGTATTGATACTATGGCATGTGAGTTATCCGTGCAGCACGTGAGTTGTCTGTGCGGTTCCACATATTGATACTGCAGCACGTGAATTGTCCGTGCGGTTCTACATATTGATACTATAGCACGTGAGTTGTCCATGCAGCACGTGATTTGTCCGTGCAGATTTAGCGCTTGGGCTGAAAAGAGCCCCTTCGGAGTCTGCATACCCCCAGTGAGCGCAGGTACCCATTGAGTGTGAGTACTGAGGGCTGAGAGCCGAGTGTTTGAGCTGTTGTGACGAGTTGAGCGTATGTTGCCCTGAGAGGCTGTACTTGTTTTTCATTTGTTGATGCACTTAGTTGCTATCTGTCATTGTTGTGAAATCTCTGAAAGATTCTATATCTGGATTACATGCACTGTGACAGTATAAACTGATTGGACTTGAACTGCCGGATTGAAAGCATGTCTATTCTTCACTGGAATTATTGAAAATGAACTGTATTTGTATAGCTCATCACTACCTTCTCAGTTCTTTATTTATTTCTGTTACTTGCTGAGTTGGTTGTACTCATGCTACACCCTGCACTTCATGTGCAGATCCAGGTGTGTTTGATCATGGAGGTCATTGAGTTCGTGCGCGATCGAGTACCGGAGACTACGAGGTAGCTGTCGGCGTCTGCAGACCTTGTCTCTCCTTTTATGTTTTCTTTCTTTTCTGTATTGATACTTAGACACTGTTTGTATTAGACTAGATATCTAGATGCTCATGACTTGGTGACACCCTGCTATTTGGGGCTATCTTTCCGCATTTTATTTTGAATTCAACTCCGATTTTTGTAAAACTTTCTAGTATGAAAAAGCTTTGAATTATCCTTTTTATGAAATATTGAAGTATTTTGAAAGGTCGGTTTGCCTAGTACCATCGATAGGCGCCATCATGACAGGTTAGAGTATTGGGTCGTGACAAGTTGGTATCAGAGCCTAGGTTACATAGGTCTCACGAGTCTTGAGCGGGGTTAGTAGAGTCTTGCGGATCGGTACAAAGACGTCTGTATTTATCTTCGAGAGGTTGCAGAACCCTTAGGAAAAACTTCATATTCTTGTCGTGCGAATCTGTTGATTCTGGTGACTAAACATTTGTTGTTTCATTCTCTAACAGATGGTGAGGACTCGTACTACGGGGCAGGACGGACAGCCACCAGTACCTCCAGCCAGGGCCGCGAGAGGCTGAGGTCACGGTAGGGGTAGAGGTGCAGCCCACACAGCAGCTGGGGAAATACCTACAGACCCACCAGTTGCCCCAGTTCATGAGCAGGCACCAGTTGTGGATGAGCTTGTGGGACCAGCTCAGGCACCACCCGTGCCCATTGTGATTCCAGGCCTTCAGGAGGCCTTAGCTCAGATTCTGACCGCGTTTACCAGTCTTGCTCAAACAGTCTCTGTTTCGGCCGCAACAGCCACTTCTCAGGCCGGGGGAGGTGCTCAGACTCCCACCGCCCGCACACCAGAGCAGGTGGTACATGGATTCCAGACACCGGAGGCACCACTAGCCCAGCCGGTTGTCGCTGCTCAGGATTATGTCGTTCCTGCTATGCTTGAGGATGAGCAGCATAGATTGGAAAGGTTTGGGAGGCTCTAGCCTCCATCTTTCAGTGGTGCAGAGAGAGAGGATGCATAGGGTTTCTAGGACATGTGTCAGAGAATACTCCGTACGGCAGGTATTCTGGAGACCAGTGGGGTCTCGTTCACTACCTTTAAGTTCTTTGGGGCTGCATTCAGTTGGTGGGAGGCTTACGAGAGGTGTAGGCCAATCGGCGCAGCACCCCTTACCTGGAAGCAGTTCTCCGTTCTCTTTCTGCAGAAGTTCGTGCCTCAGTCCTGCAGAAAAGAGTTGCGCAGACAGTTTGAGCAACTTCGTCAGGGTGATATGTCTGTGACGCAGTATGAAATGAGATTTTCAGAGTTGGCCTGTCATGCTATCTGGTTGGTTCCCACAGACAGGGAGAGGATCAGGAGGTTCATAAATGGCCTCACTTTTTAGCTGCGATTGCTTATGACTAGAGAGAGAGTGTCTGGTGCCACTTTTGATGAGGTTGTCGATATTGCCCGTCAGATTGAGATGGTTCGCAGCCAGGAGTGGGTCGAGAGGGCGGCCAAGAGGCCTCGTGGCCAGAGTGGCTTCAGCGGTGTTCCTTTTGGGGGCAGTTCCACCGCGGTGTGGGTCGTCCTTTCAGACATGCTCAGATGGCTCGCCCAGTTCACCGTGGTGCATCATCTGGCCAGGGTTCATACAGCTATCAGCAAGGTCAGTATTTATTCAGTGCACTACCAGCGCAGAGTTCTCACCCTGCTTCGTCAGCTCAGGTGTCTACGGGTAGTTCTTCGTGGCATCAGGAGCAGCAGTTCCGTCAGAGGAGGTGTTGTTTTGAGTGCGGAGATTTTGGTCACATTAAGAGAGATTGCCCTAGGTTGTTGAGTGGGGCTCCACAGAAGAGTACTCGGCCGATGGCACCAGCACCAGTAGCTCTACCACCCACCCAGCCAATTAGGGGTGGGGTTCAGTCAGCTAGAGATCGCCCTAGAGGGGGAGGCCGATCAGGCGGCGGCCAAGCCCGTTTCTATGCTCTTTCTGCCAGACCAGATGCCATTGCTTCAGATGCTGTGATTATAGGTATTGTCTCAGTTTGCCCCAGAGATGCCTCTGTATTATTTGACCCTGGTTCCTCTTATTCATATGTGTCTTCGTATTTCGCTCATTTTCTAGATATGCCCCCGTGAGTCCCTAGTTTCATTTGTTCATGTATCCACTCCAGTGGGCGATACTATTATTGTGGACCGTGTATATCGGTCATGTGTGGTGACTATTGGGAGTCTGGAGACTAGAGTGGACCTCTTGTTGCTTAGTATGGTCGATTTTGACGTGATTTTGGGTATGGATTGATTGTCTCCATGTCATGTTGTTCTAGATTATCACATTAAGACTGTGACATTGGCGATGCCGGGGTTGGCGAGGATTGAGTAGAGTGGCTCTATAGACTATGTTCCCAACAGAGTACTTGAAGGCTCAGTAGATGGTTGAGAAGGGTTGTCTATCCTATTTGGTTTTTGTGAAGGCTGTTAGTGCAGAGGTCCCTGCTATTGATTCTGTTCCTGTGGTGTGTGATTTTCCGGATGTGTTTCCTGCAGACCTGCCGGGCATGCTTCCTGACAGGGATATTGATTTCGATATTGATTTGGTGTCGGGCACTTAGCCCATTTCTATTCCACCGTACCGTATGGCTCCGGCTGAGTTGAAGGAGTTGAAGGAGCAGCTTCAGGAACTCCTTGATAAGGGATTTATTCGGCCTAGCGTGTCACCTTGGGGTGCACTAGTTCTATTTGTGAAGAAGAAGGATGGTACTATGAGAATGTGCATGATTACAGACAGTTGAACAAGGTCACAATCAAGAACAAGTATCCTTTGCCGTGTATTGATGATTTGTTTGACCAGATTCAGGGAGCGATGGTGTTCTCCAAGATTGATTTGAGGTCAGGGTATCACCAACTGAAGATTCGGGACTCAGATATTCTTAAGACAATTTTCAGGACCTGATATGGTCATTATGAGTTCCTTGTGATGTCTTTTGGGCTGACCAATGCCCTAGCAACGTTCATGCATTTGATGAACAGTGTGTTTCAGCTTTATCTTGACTCGTTCATTATTGTATTCATTGATGACATCCTGGTGTACTCTCGTATCTAGGAGGAGCACGCTCAACATCTGAGGATTGTGTTACAGCGATTGAGGGAGGAGAAGCTTTATGCAAAGTTCTCCAAGTGTGAGTTTTGGCTCAGTTCAGTGGCGTTCTTGGGGCACATGGTGTCTAGTGAGGGTATTCAGGTGGATCCGAAGAAGATAGAAGCGGTGCAGAGTTGGCTCAGGCCATCCTCAGCCACGGAGATTCGGAGCTTTCTTGGGTTGGCGGGCTATTACCGTCGTTTTGTGGAGGGTTTCTCATCTATTGCATCACCCTTGACTAAATTGACCCAGAAGGGTGCTCCTTTCAGGTGGTTGGATGAGTGCGAGGAGAGCTTTCAGAAGATCAAGACTGCTTTGACTACGGCTCCAGTTCTAGTTCTACCATCAGCTTCTGGTTCTTACATAATGTATTACGATGCCTCTCGAATCGGTATTGGGTATGTTCTGATGCAGGAGCATAGAGTGATTACTTATGCTTCGCACCAGTTGAAGCCCCATGAGAAGAACTATCATGTCCACGACCTTGAGTTAGCAGCTATTGTTCATGCCTTGAAGATCTGGCGGCACTGCTTGTACGGTGTCCATTGTGAGATTTACACTGATCATCGGAGTTTGCAGCATTTGTTCAAACAGAAAGATCTTAAGGTGCATCAGTGGAGGTGGTTGGAGCTTCTTAAGGACTATGATATCACCATTTTGTACCATCCCTGGAAGGCCAATGTGGTAGCCGATGCCTTGAGTCACCAGGCGAAGAGTTTGGGGAGCTTAGCATATCTTCCAGCAGCAGAGAGGCCATTAGCATTGGATGTTCAGGCCTTAGCTAGCTAGTTTGTTAGATTGGATGTTTCTAAGTCGAGTCGAGTATTGGCTTGTGTGGTCTCTCGGTCTTCTCTTTATGATCGTATCAGGGAGCGTCAGTATGACGACCCCCATCTAATTGTCCTTAAGGACACTGTCCAGCACGGTGATGCTAAGGAGGTCGCTATTGGGGATGATGGTGCATTGAGGATGCAAGTCATGCTATGTGTGCCCAATGTAGATGGTTTGCGTGAGTTGATTCTCCAGGAGGCTCACAGTTTGCGGTATTCTATACATTCAGGTGTCGCGAAGATGTATCAGGACTTGAGACAACATTAATAGTGGAGGAGAATGAAGAAGGACATAGTGAAGTATGTAGCTCGGTGCCTAAATTGCCAGCAGGTGAAGTATGAGCATCAGTGACCAGGAGGGTTGCTTCAGAAGTTAGAGATTCCGGAGTGGAAATGGGAGCGGATCACTATGGATTTTGTTGCTGGGCTTCCACGGACTCAGCGGAAGTTTGATGCAGTTTGGGTGATTGTGGACCGGCTGACCAAGTCAGCTCATTTCATTCCTGCGATGACTACCTATTCTTCCGAGCAGCTAGCTCGAGTGTATATCCACGAGATCGTCAGGCTTCATGGCGAACCGGTATCTATCATTTCTAACCAAGGTACGCAGTTTACATCACGGTTCTGGAGGGCAGTACAGCATGAGTTGGGTACTCGAGTGGAGTTGAGCACAACATTTCACCCTCAAATGGACGGACAGTCCGAGCGCACTATTCAGATATTAGAGGATATGCTCCGTGCGTGTGTGATGGAGTTTGGGGATTCCTAGGATCAGTTCTTGCCACTAGCGGAGTTTGCCTACAACAACAGTTATCAGTCGAGCATCCAGATGGCACCGCATGAGGCTTTGTATGGTAGGTGGTGTAGGTCTTCGGTGGGTTAGTTTGAGCCGGGCGAGGCTAGATTATTGGGTACAGACTTGGTTCAGGATGCTCTGAAGAAGGTTAAGGTGATTCAGGATTGACTACGCATAGCCCAGTCCAGACAGAAGAATTATGCGGATCGGAAGGTTCGCGATATTGTATTTATGGTTGGAGAGCGAGTCTCACTCCGGGTGTCACCCATGAAGGGTATTATGAGGTTCGGAAAGAAGGCCAAGCTGAGCTCGAGGTTTATCGGTCCATTTGAGGTATTGCGATGTGTTGGGCAGGCTGCTTATGAGCTTGCCTTGGCTCCTAGTCTAGCAGGAGTTCATCTAGTATTCTATGTTTCTATGCTCCAAAAGTATCATGGCGATCCGTCTCACGTGTTGGATTTTAGCTCAGTCCAGTTGGACAAGGATTTGTCTTATGTTAAGGAGCCGGTGGCGATCTTGGATAGGCAGGTTTGGAAGTTGAGGTCAAAGAATATTGATTCTGTGAAGGTTCAGTGGAGGGATCAGCCGGTCGAGGAGGCAGCTTGGGAGACCGAGCATGATATGTGCAGCCGTTATCCTCATCTTTTCACCACTTCAAGTATGTCTCTATGCTCGTTCGAGGAGGGGGAGGATGTAATGACCCGGTCGGCCATTTTAAGAGTAATAGCCTCGATCCCCTATTTACTGCTTTCCCCGTATCTGTTCCTGCTTTTGTGACTTGCCTGGAGGTCTTATTTTTGGTTTCGAAGTGTTTTGGGATACTTAGTCCATAAAACAGAAGCTTAAGTCTTAAGATTTTGACCGTAGTCGGAATTTGGTGAAGACGACTCTAGAATGGAGTTCTGTCAGTTCGGTTAGCTCCGTTGGGTGATTTTTGACTTAGGAGCGTGTACAAACTTTGAATTTGAGGTCCGTAGCTAATTTAGGCTTGAAATGGTGAAAGTCGAATTTTTGGGAAGTTTGACCGGGGGGTTGACTTTTTGATATCGGGGTCGGATTAGAATTCCGAAAGTTGGAGTAGGTTCGTGGTGTTATTTATGACTTGTGTGCAAAATTTGGGATCAATCGGATGTGATTTGATAGGTTTTGGCGTCATTTGTAAAATTTGGAAATTTTAAAGTTCATTAGGCTTGAATCCGTATGTAATTCATATTTTTGGTATTGTTCGAAGTGATTAGAGGATTTGACTAAGTTTGTAGCGGGTTATAAGACTTGTTGGTATGTTTGGTTGAGGTCCCGGGGACCTCGGGTCAACTTCGGGTGGTTAACGGATCAAAGTTTGATATTGAAGGATAGTTGAAGTGTTGTTCCTGCTGGTGTAATCGCACCTGCGAGTGGGGAACTGCAGGTGCAGACACGCAGAAGCGAAGAGGAGGCCACAGATGTGGGCAAGGCCAGGAAGGGCAGGGGACGCAGGTGGGAGAAAGTCGCAGATGCGAGGATGGGCCGCAGATGCAAAAAAGGAAAAGTTTGGCATTTCCGCAGAAGCGGACAAAGGGCCACAGGAGCGACTCCGCAGGTGCGAGATATGGAGCGCAGGTGTGAGTCCAGTGTTTTTAGTGGGTTCTGCAGGTGCGGATGTTTTTGCGCAGGTACGGAAATAGGGCCGCATATGCGAAGAGTCTGGGCAGAAGGTTTAAGAAGCAAGGGTTCACGATTTTAATCTTATTTCACCATTTGAGACTCGGACTTAGGTGATTTTGGAGAAACTTTTCGAGGGGATTATTGAGGTAAGCTTCTTGTACTCGTTGTTTTATCATAAATCTTGATTCCCCTCTGATTTCCCCACCTAATTAGCGAGATTTTGAAGTGAAATTTAGGGGTTTAGAGCTTGAGAATTGGAGAGTGGATTTTAGGAATTTGGAGGACCAAATGATGTCGGATTTTGATGAATTCAGTATGGTTAGACTCGTGAGCGAATGGGCTTTCGGGCTTTGTGACTTTTATTGGATTTCGAGACGTGCGCCCGGGGGTCGGGTTTGAGCCGATTTCGGATTTTGGCTTATAATTTCGTATTTTTCTTGTGGAATTAATTCTTTTGGCCTATATTAATTATATTGTACTACTTGTGGCTAGATTCGGAGCGTTTGGAGATTTATTCGAGGGGCAAAGGCATTGCGGAGTAGGATTTTGCGCGATTTTAGGTAAGTAACAGTTTTAAATCTGGTCCTGAGGGTATGAAACCTCGGATTATTGGATTATGTGAGTATTTTTGGAGGTGACGCACCTGCTAGGTGACGGGCGTATGGGCATGCACCGTAGGAATTGGGACTTAGTCCATTCCGTGAAACTATAAAGTTGAATAACTTGTTGCTAGCTATATGCTCTCCCTGTGTTATAGAAATTTGGCTGCAAATCATGTTAGAAATCATGCTTAGGCTATGTGATGGTACTGTTGGGACCCGCAGAGGTCGCGTACTTGTTGAATTACTTGCTGATTGTTGTCTTGTACTCAGTCATGGTTTTACTTGCATATCATATCTCAGCTTCTTCTTGATTCTTGTTGATACACTATGTTATCTTTGTTTGGGCCGATCTTTGTGATTTCCGAGAGCCCGAGAGATTAGAGAGGTTGATGACTGAGTGAGGCCGAGGGCCTGTCTGCGAGGTATTGATACTATGGCATGTGAGTTGTCCGTGCAGCACGTGAGTTGTCTGTGCGGTTCCACATATTGATACTATGGCAAGTGAGTTGTCCGTGCGGTTCTACATATTGATACTATAACACGTGAGTTATCCGTGCAACACGTGAGTTGTCCGTGCAGATTTAGCGCTTGGGCTGAAAGGAGCCCCTCCGGAGTCTGCACACCCCCAGTGAGCGCAGGTACCTATTGAGTGTGAGTACTGAAGGCTGAGAGCCGAGTGTTTGAGCTGTTGTGACGAGTTGAGTGTCTGTTGCCCTGAGAGGCTGTACTTGTTTTTCATTTGTTGATGCACTTAGTTGCTATCTGTCATTGTTGTGAAATCTCTGAAAGACTCTATATCTGGATTACCTGCACTGTAACTGTATAAACTGATTGGACTTGAACTGCCAGATTGAAAGCATGTCTATTCTGTGCTGGAATTA
The DNA here is from genome assembly GCF_000390325.3 of Nicotiana tomentosiformis. Taxonomy (NCBI): domain Eukaryota; kingdom Viridiplantae; phylum Streptophyta; class Magnoliopsida; order Solanales; family Solanaceae; genus Nicotiana; species Nicotiana tomentosiformis. Next base: position 61,102,479 of record NC_090815.1, on the reverse strand, counting down.
TTGAAAATAAACTGTATTTGTATAGCTCGTCACTACCTTCTCAGTTCCTTATTTATTTCTGTTACTTGCTGAGTTGGTTGTACTCATGCTATACCCTGCACTTCATGTACAAATCCAGGTGTGTTTGATCACGGAGGTCGTTGAGTTCGTACGCGATCGAGTACCGGAGACTACGAGGTAGCTGTCGGCGTTCGCAGACCTTGTCTCTCCTTCTATGTTTTTTTTTTTTTTTCTGTATTGATACTTAGACACTGTTTGTATTAGTTTTACTTGATTGCAAATGTATATGGAAGTAAATAAATTTAAGGTTGATTTAAGCAATCTTATATCTGTTCTTCTCTATTCATTTTAGTATAACTTAGATTTAGCCCAACAATAAGTTTTTCTTAATATTTTGGTCGGTGTATAATCTAGCTGGTAATTTCCTTCCCTTATAAGTTATATGAGAAGTAACATATGTTTAAACAATTGCATTTATGAGTGAGATTTGGATATTCGAAATAAATAATAGTGTAGAATTAAAGATTGCTAAGAATTCTTTGGGCCGTGTGATTTTAATATGGCATATGGCATTCTAAATCAGTGTAAAAGCCCCAATCGAATGCTACTTGCGTGTGCATATATAGAATAATTTCACAACTTGCAAGATTTGATTGCAAGTCACATTTCATTTATGGTTTTTCTGCAAAAGAAACTAAAAGGAACTTCGATGATTTTGTTCTCTATGTATGATCCGGAAAAGAAAAGAGTCTGTGGTATGCATTCAAGCATTTACCTTTTTAAAAAAATGACTTGCATATTCAGAGATCATATATAAAAAGGAATTTATATTACAACATACTTTTACACACTATTGAAATTTGCAATCTTAAAAATAAGTAAAAAAGATTACCTTCTACAAAAGTTAAATCAGTATGATATTTTAAAAATTCTTTACACCACATCCATGGATATTATTTCAACTCTTTAGAAAATATATTATAAACATCATGAAAAAATAATTTAAGTCTGAACAATAATAGTGTCAGTAGAGTTCTTGATCAATTTGTGGACTGCTTTGCAAATATGAACAATATAAGGCAATCCCCTTTTAGTTTGCAAGAAAATGTATTCTCCTGTTTAAGATTATTTTATAAATACTTTTTCTTGCGACATTATCATTTTCTTTGCTCTAGGACTATCATTTACGATGTATCATTGGCAAAAAATTCAAAGTCCTATATTTGTTATTACAAACATTTTCCAACTTTTAGCGAGCAAATTGGAGAAAAATTAAAGATATAATAAAGGAAAATAATAACATGCAAGTCCGGTTTTCTGATCTTCTGATCTTACAGTTCTTCAGCATGGTTTAAGGGATAGTGTACGGAGATTACAATCCTAAATGTAATTAAAATCTGTATCTTGAACACGAAAAAGTCTTGGATCTTAACTCTAACAGCTTTCGCCTTTCAAACATTTGAATCCCAAGCAATTGACCTAATAATTAACTTTATTTTATCTTTATTTTTGGTTTGCCGTTTTCTAAAGCAAAACCTTGTGTGGCTGGTGTGACAATACCAACATGTTTAACATTAAATTAGATGGTTACAAAGTAGAGAATTCAGAAGCTTCATTATATCAAATCATATACTATATTAAATTTGAATTTATAAACATTGACAGCCCAAAGAACTTTGTAATATTAAAAACTAATTACAGATTATTTTCCATAGCGAAAATGAACTGGTTACCTGCAATTTGCAAACCATATCAGGTGACCTGGTGCAACAATTAAACCTCTATGCTGATGGTGTAAAATTCTTTTTCAATCAGTGCTTATAATCCAAATCCAAATCCTATATTATTATAAATGAAACCAATTATTTGAAGGAAATAATAACAGAGTGTGACAGATCACTTCTTATCTGTCTCACTACTATATAAACCACACACAGTCCTCTGTCCCGCTAAAAACTCAAGTAGAGAGAAAAGAAAGATATACTCTAAAATATATAGTAGAATGTTTCAATATTTTTATATTCATCTTCTTCTTGTTCTGAATTTTGGAGTACTAGCGAGAAGTCACATTAGCGAAAAAGCTTTGGCTCAACAAGAAGCAGACCGAGTTAACCGATTACCCGGTCAGCCGCCGGTGAGTTTCAAGCAATATGCTGGATATGTTACTGTCAACGAGACTCATGGAAGAGCACTTTTCTATTGGTTTTTTGAGGCCACTACCAATCCTGAGAAGAAACCACTTCTCTTATGGCTCAATGGAGGTAAGTACCAAACAACACATAAATATATTTTAATTCACACAAATTGTCATTCTCAATAATATTATCGGTATATTCCAGTTCCTCAAGTTTGGGAGAATAGGAATTCTCCCAAAAGTGATTATATTCAAGAAGCCATGGATAATATGGGTAACCATATTATCCGCCGGTTAACCCGTTTTTTATTCATATTAAATATGGCTCGGGCCAGATAATTTATTCGTTTTTTCATTACTCGTTTTCGACCCATCCCATATCCGACCCGACTGCCCATTTGCCACCCCTAGTTATACATAGTGATGGATGTAGCTTATTAGCTATGTTTCAATCGAACTCAATATTTTCGACACGAAAAATAAGATATATGTAAAAGCACTAAAATGAAATACTTATATTTTGAGCCCATAATTGTGAAAACACAATAAATTTAATGCTAAAATTTAAAGGTTGAAACTATCGAAGTTATCCGGTTTTTCGGTTAGTAGCATCTACCTTTTGATGCCATAGTGTCGAAGTTAGACTCCACCCAAAATTAAAGTTTATGCTAGTTACTATTTGTTTTCCCTGTCCCGTAATACAATTTATTTCTTTATGTACTACAACCTTGACATGTTGCTATCTTATAGTTATGCATTGAATTCCGTGAATTTCATATATTTCACAGTCTAGCTTAAAGACTAGCCGTGGATAATATGAAAATAATAACATTTGATGATCTATAGTCTGAGTTATTTATACATATATACAATTACAACGTACAACTGCACTGTAAAATTTGACATTATAGGCTAGCTGTTGGATATGTGTTATTGGCCGTTGATGTGAATTTCTTTCACAAATTTTTTTTTATCATTATTCATTTATCAAAATATAAGATAGTCTCCTATTAACTATGAGCGAAATGAACTGATCACTAAAATTGATTAGATTATTATTTTGCAAAGGTAAAAGTAACCAAAATTACAAAACAAAAATGCTTAGTAATTTTCTATATAATTTTCTGTTTTGTCTAGTTAATTGTATCATATGTTTGAGGGCTTTGTTATTTTTTTAGTCTTTTAGAAACCAATCATTCTTGTAGTAAGTACTATATAAATTAGAATTTTCTCTTGCTTAAGCAAGACAATATATATATATATATATATATATATATATATATATATATATATATATATATATATATAGCATATTTCTGTTATTTATTAATAAGATTTGGTAATTAGACAATTCTCTGTCAGAATTCAACTCATTATCACATTTTCATACTTAATGCCGGCAATTATTATGTTGCTACCATTATTACGTCTAGCTTATAACCATATTTATAGTTTTGTGGACAAGATGAATTGATTGATTTCCTTCCTATAAATTTTGTGGATAATATGAATCTTGAATAGACACCCAACTTTACAAGGATGGCCGGGTTTTTTTTTTTTTTTTATTTATAAGTATTGGAATTTATTATTGTTCAGGCTTTGCCCAATCGCTGTCATGTTGAAACCATGACCGTCTATGAGCAAGTATATTGTCACGATCCGGAATTTTTCACCTTTAGGACCGTGATGACAGCCTAACATTTCACTTGGTAGGCAAGCCAACGTTAGAGGATTTTTAAGTCAATATTTAATCAATTCAATTAAGTAATACCAATTAAGCCGAAGAGAAACTAAAACGGAATACAAATGACATAAAATCAATAATACCTAAGTACAACCCGATCTGGAGTCACAAGTTCACGAGCTTCTAGAATCTCTACAAAATAGGGTTTGAAATAAATACAGCTGTCTCGAATGAAAAGAACAGTAGATAGGGGAATTGGAAGGGGACTTCAAGGTCTGCGGACGCCAGCAGATCTACCTCGAATCTCTGAATGCCAATCCGAGCTGATACGCCTCACGGACAGCTGGGACCAGTACCAAATTCTGCACAAGAAGTGCAGAGTATAGTATGAGTACAACCGATCTATTGTACTCCGTAAGTGTCGAGCCTAACCTCGACGAAGTAGTGACGAGGCTATGATAGGACACCCACGTAAATAAACCTGTACAGACAGTAAAATACGTACAAAATAACAACAAATAAAGAATTAACAAGTACTGGTGGGAAGGGGACGTGCGAGAGGGGTACAAGATAAGGTAACTGCAATAGGGAATAATAACCAGAATTAGTCAATAAGCCTTCAATCAACAAAATGAACAAGCATAATGAATAAAACTGCATGACATCACCTTTCGTGCTTTTACTCTCAGCCTCACCATGAAACAGTAATAAGGGCACGACATCACCCTTCGTGCTTTTACTCTCAATCTCACCATAAAATGATAAATATGGCACGACATCACCCTTCGTGCTTTTACTCTCAATTTCATCATGAACAATAGATACGGCACGACATCACCCTTCGTGCATTAACTCTCAAATATGGCACGGTATCACCCTTCGTGCATTAACACTCAAATACGGCACGGCATCACCCTTCATGCATTAACACTCTCCCTTGCCATGGCACAATGAACATATAACAACAGGGAGGTAGAATAAGCAAGATCAAGTCTTATGTCAACAATGGTTCTACTATACCAATCTCTACTTCAGAAACAATGCTCAATTATCACAGATAGTCCATAAGTGCGGAAAGAACAATCAATTTAGTAATTAACTAGTCTAAGCGTGGATATTAAGATCAAAGAAAGAAAGAAAGAAATTACAAGGAATAAGTCCCACCCGTATGCTTTAACCCAACAACAACGCATAAGTACTCGTCACCTCACATATACGTTGTATCCAACATTTAGACAAGTAGCAAATAAGCAAACAAGTTCTAATCCATCGAGTCAAGGTTAACCACGATACTTACCTCGCTCCAAAAGTCGACTCAAAGCTCTACCTGAGCCTTTCCCCTAGAATCCGTCTCCCAACCACTCGTATCTAATCACAATTGACTCAATAATGTCAAATATTGCTAAAGGAATCAATTACAATGCATAAATTTGGGGTTTTCACATTGTTTCCCAAAAAGTCAAAAATCGACCCTAGGTCCGTTTGGTCAAAACCTGAGGTTCGGGCCAAAATCTATTTTCTCATTCACCCCCGAGCCCAATTATGTAATTAATTTTGAAATCCGACCTCAATTTGTGGTCTAAATCCTTAAGTCGCAAAAATCCTCAATTCTTCCTAAATTCCTAGTTTTCTACCATGGAAGAACAAAGATTGGGGCTAGAAATTAATGGGTGAAGTTAGAAATGGAAGAAAATGAATTAAAGTGTACAAACCTATGAATTGGTGTTGAGTTTTTCCTTCAAAATCGCCTCTAGGCCGAGCTCTAATGAAGAGTTTATGAAAAATGGAAGAAATCCCGTTTTGGGACTGTTTTAAATCACTGGCGTCAGGTGTTCATCGCGTTCGCGTGAAACCTGACGCGTTCGCGAAGAGCATGGCCTAACTGGCTTACGCGATCACGAGTAACTCCACGCGTTCGCGAAGGTCTAACCCGCCTCACCTCCGCATTCGCGAGACTGGGTTCGCGTTCGCATTCGCGTAGAGTTACCTCAACTCCCCTGCCCAGCCTATCTAACGCTACGCGTTCGCGTGTGACTGGTCGCGTTCGCGTAGAGCAGGCCCCCCAATGTTTCGCGCTCGCGGCCAAGGTTTTGCGTTCGCGCAAAACAAAATCTCCCCCAGCCCATTTTACCCTTCGCAAACATGGGAGTATATTCGCGACCGCGAAGAAGGAAACACCAGAAATCAGCAGAAGTGAAAAACCAGCAAACTTCATAGGTTCAAAAGGTCCGTAGGCTATCCGAAACTCATCCGAGCCCCTGGGGGATCCAAACCAAATATGCGCACAAGTACAAAAACCTTATACGAACTCGCTCGCGCGATCAAAACACCAAAATAATGCCTAGAACTATGAATTGGGCACCAAATCAAATGAAAATTTCAAGAAAACTTTAAAATTTCTATTTTAACAACCGGACATCCGAATCACGTCAAATCACTTCTGTTTTATACCAAATTTTGCAGACAAGTCATAAATATCGTAATGGACTTATACCAAGTTCCGAAGCTAAAATTCGGACCCTGTATCAACAAAGTCAAACATCAGTCCAATTTATAAATTCTTTAAACCTTTAAACTTCAAATTTTCAACAAATTGCGATAACTCAAGCTAGGGACCTCCGAATTCGATTCTGGGCATACGCCCAAATTCTAAATCACGATACGGACCCACAGAAACCGTCAAAATATAGATCCGGATCCGTTTGCTCAAAATATTGATCAAAGTCACCTCAAATGGATTTTTAAGGCAAAATTTCATATTTTTCAATTTTTAACATAAAAACCTTTCGAAAAAATATCCGGACTGCGCACTGAAATCGAGGAATGCTTAAAGGAGCTATCAGAGGGTTCGAAACATAGATTTAAGGTTTAAAACTCTAGATGCTCTTTCGGATCATCACATATATTTTTGTTTCAAAACAATTGGACCTTAGGTAATGTACATACAACATATATGTATACAAATTTTCTATTGAAATAATACCTTAAGACATTCGAAATGAATGGGCAGCTTTAAATTATGATATGTCATAATGTCGAGCTATGCTTAAAAGCAAAGACAAGTAATTAGAATCATACCATAAAACAAAGAAGAAAAACATGTGCAAGACTTTCTGGATTTTTATGGCACCTAACGAATTAACTTTCATCATCTCATTTTCCTCTTTTTTTCTCTAATTAATAAATTCACTCTAGGTATAATTACAAATGACATTTTTGTTTTATTTTCCTTTTAGTCGAGGGTGGAGATGGATAGTAGGAAAAAAATGTATAAAACCAAGGAGTTGCCTATGGTATACTTTTTTTTTTTTTTTTTTTTTTGTCATTTGAGAAAAAAAGGAGAGCTTTAACCCTCTTCCCCACGTAGATTAAAAATAAAGAAATATTATTTATTGAATTAATTTTTGTTTCAAGGGTGGAAAATGAAACAATATTACATAGTAAAAAAAAAGGACAAAAGAAACGAAGAAAACGAAAACTTTTGGCCTGAAAAGGTAAATAAATGTAATGATTCACTCACTTTTTTCTCTTTGAACTGAAGGAAAGGATGATTGAAGCTTAAAATTTATGATTCTCTCCCGAAACAGATGGCCCTTTTTGTACAACTTATGGATAATAAGCCCAAGTATGAAAATCAAAATCCCATTTTCAAATTCAAAAATAGTCAAATTTACAAGTGGTAATTAAAAAATAGTCACAGTTTCAAAAGTAATCGAAATTTAGCCACTTTTTATGTAAGTATAAATTTGAACGAAAACACTGTTCAAAATCCGAAAAATATTCCAGCATAAAATACAGGAGTTCTAGTATAATATACTAGACTTTCAGTTTAATATACTGGAGTTCCAGCATAATTTACTAGTCCAGCATAATATGTTGGAAGTTCATATACATGTGCTCCAATCTCCAGTATATTATGCTGGAACTTTTCGTGTGTTGGAGTTCCAGCATAATATGCTGGAAGTTCATACACAGGTGCACCAATCTCTAGTATATTATGCTGGAACTTTCCGTATTGCAGACAAAATAGTGGCTATTTTTCAATGACTTTGCAAACGCTGTCTATTTTTCAATTATCAGTGCGAAAATTGACTAACCTGTGCTATTTTCACCGCTTTCTGCTATTTTGGACCTTGAGCCCAAGTATACACGTAAAAATGTCTCATTTCCTACAACTTATGTCTCAAGTATGAATGTCATAAATGCATAGAAAAATACTTCCTCCTTGAACCTTTAATAAGTAGATTCGTTGAATGTCAAACTCGTATTCCTAAACCGTTTGGGGTCCTGGTATAAAATTTGAAATTACATTTATCTCGTGTTTGGTTATTGGATTAACTAGTATCAATATAAATTTGGTACCAAAATCCTTACTTATTATCTATCGCGGGTTTAAATCCTTGTTTCGAACCAACAGACCCCTTTGAGATTTAAACTTGAGAGATAATGTGGCTAGCAGTTTGGGGGCCACCCTTTTAATGCCCTCATTTTTTGAGCCACCAATTGAAGCATAAATTGCTAAAATAGCACGGGCTAACCAGTTTTTGGACTGATAATTGAAAAATAGTCAGCGTTTGTAAAGTCATTAAAAAATAGCCACTATTTTAATGCAATACGGAAAGTTCCAACATAATATACTGGAGATTGGTGCACTTGTGTATGAACTTCCAACATATTATACTGGAACTCCAGCACACAGAAAGTTCTAGCATAATATACTGGAGATTGCCGAATCTGTGTATGAACTTCCAGCATATTATGCTGGAACTCCTGCACACGAAAAATTCCAACATAATATACTGGAGTTTGGAACACTTGTGTATGAACTTTTAAAATATTATGATGGAACTCCAGTATACAGGGACGGCTATTGGGTAAAGCCAATAAAGCCTAGGTTTTAAGCCCCTAATTTTTTTTTTTGTACCAATAGGATCATAAGCTTATACTCCCTCCGTTCACTTTTACTTGACACGTTTTGACTTTTCACGCTCCTTAAGAAATAATAAATGAAGTGCATAATTTATCATGATACTCATATTAATTGATGTATATTTTATTGGATTTGAGAAAATAATTTGAAATGAGTAATAAATACTGTGGGTATAACAGAAAATTTTTTTTTGTCTTCTCTTGATATGCGTAAAGTGATAAGTAAAAATAAAAATTTATTTTTGGTATACATGCCAAGTAAAAATAGACGGAGGGAGCATTTTTAGAAAAACAATATGAGGTTTCCTTTAAAAACAGTACTGCATACATGCATGTAAAAGGAAAGATATACTACTAAGAACCTTTGACCAAAAAAGTGGGCCCCAAAAATCAATTAAGGTGACCTTGAGAATGCAAATTTTGGAAGAAGTCATCACAATTATTCTTTTTACTAGATAATTTCTCTCAACTTGACCTTTCCACTTCCTTCTCGGTTTACATTTTACAATACTGAGATCTCTCTTTTTATATATTTCTCACAAAGTTACAATTATACAGTACAATGCATTGCAATTATATTTTCTTAGTTCTTCCAAGAAAGTCATCTCACAATATTATTCTAGAAAAGCTATAGTTTATCAATTGAAAAAGAAATATTAAAAGAAATAGATTATAAAACAATTATTCATAACTTTGCATCCCAAAAAGTTAGAAAAATAGACTTCACATATATATATATATATATATATATATATATATATATATATCCTTTTTTTTTTGAGAAATTTTTTTAAGGTCTCTCATTAAAGTTTGCTTTAGCCCCCCGTAGTATTGAGTCGCCCCTGCCAGCATATTATGCTGGAAGTTCACATATAAAAAATTCGAACTCCAGTATATTATGCTAGAATATTTTTCTAATTTTGAACAGTATTTTCGTTCAGATTTATCTTTTATGAAAAATAGCTAAATTTTGATTACTTTTAAAACTGTGACTATTTTTCAATTGTCACTTGTAAATTTAACTATTTTTGAATTTCTTCAGCATAAATTCAATGTTTCCGGGCTGAATTTACAGAACTGGCTTAAGCTGAACTTTGTCATTGACATTTCAGGCCCAGGATGCTCATCAATTGGCTACGGTGAAGCAGAAGAGTTAGGGCCTTTCTTCACACAGAAAAATAAGCCAGAGCTCAAGTTCAACAATTTCTCATGGAATAAAGGTAAAGAGGAAAAATAAAAAGATTGCTGAAATTATTGGATAAAAAGTTACTTACATTTTGATTTAAGTTTTATTTTCGTTTTTTGTTGAGCATAAATACTTGTCAGGTGAAATTGACTATAAAATTATCAATTTCATAGAAGAAAATAATCTTCCTTATGTAACCAAATATCTACTCTAATTAATCAACATTATAAGTAATTTTCTGCGTTAATGTAGAGCCTTCTAAAGTTTTTGCCTTAAAACGATTGATCATTTAAAATAACAACCCAGCTTGAAATTAGATCATTTTTTCGAGAAAAATATTTTTGTTAGCTCATATTTCCTTTTCTTTTTAGACATCTGATTTTATCCTAGTACTTGCAGACCTTCATCAAACAATTAGAAATAAAAATATCTTTTTCGTAGTACTAATAACTGTGTATATTAATATTTCCAGCTGCAAACTTATTGTTCTTGGAATCCCCTGTTGGTGTTGGATTTTCATACACAAACACCTCTAGTGATATCACAGAGCTTGGAGATACTGTTACAGGTAAATAATTGGTTATTCTACGAATTTAATATTCGTGATTATTATTTCAATTTTTTTCCTCACAAATGCTAACTTCTTAAATTTATCTCTGCTCATCATTTCTTTTTATTTATCAGCCCAAGATTCATATAAATTTCTGGTCAATTGGTTTCGACGATTTCCACAGTTCAAGACCCATGAATTCTACATAGCTGGCGAAAGCTACGCTGGTAAAGAAAAAAAACACAAACACCCAACACCCAACATGTGGATTATCTCTTTTTGTCAACTAATTTCCTTTTTGTATATAATCAACTGATCATATATGTGGCTAATACACGATTCATTTTTTCAGGGCACTATGTTCCCCAGCTAGCAGAGCAGATCTTTGACAACAATAAAAAAGTCATAAAAGAGGACTACATAAATCTCAAAGGAATTATGGTACGTGTTTACCAACTCGATCTCGACCATTACTGCAGCAAATTAACATCTTAAAGTCAAAGGCGGATTTAGGATCATTTACGAAAGTTTAGCTGAATTTATTATCTGAAATACATACATATAAAAATCATATTCCTTGTAAACTCATTGACTTTAGATTTTGAATTCGTCTCTTCTTATTGTGTACGGTCAAAACCGATTCTCAGTCATAAAAACCGGTCAAGACAATGACGTTTCAATCGAAGGGTATCCACATGACAAACTCGGACGAATTCCGAAGTAGGGACGTCGAGCTTCGAGCTATAAGACCAATCAACGGCAAAACTCGATATCATTATCAAGCCCGTGTCCGAATCGGACTACGGGGCAACACCGATCGACACATGCCCCGAATATCGATGCCCCAAGGCAGAACCGAGCTCGAACCTATACTGGGGGTTCGATCTAACACCGAGCTCGAGCCAGTGCCGAGCTCGCAGACAAGAGCCGTTACAACCGCACCGAGGGAGAGAATCTTGGCGAGAATCAAGGAAGAGACAAACCATCATGGGTCCTCCACTATATGAATTATTTTATTATGTTGTTATAGATAAAGCAGTGACCCTCTACTATAAAAAGGGGGATAGACTGCAATAGACGGAGGTACTCCAAGATATATTAAGATTTCATTATACTTGTTTTTCTAACTCATTTCCGTCTTCCCGTCCATCATTCCCATTTTATAGCAAAAATACCTGTATTGTCATTTTGTATCAAAGGAATTTGCATACCCTTAGAACCATATCTAAATTTAACGTTATCTGATTTTTTGGGTAAACCGTTTGGCGCCCACCGTGGGGCTAAGGGTAACAGTGTTTGTTTGATATAAATATACAGTACACTCCAGCTTACAACTTCAAATCAGTAATGGCTCTACCTATCGACCTCGAAGCCGGCCTTCAAGATGAAACCAACAACTTGACGCCCGGGGCCAGAAGGCTACCTGACGACGGCAACGAGGCTCGAATCGAAGAACCCGAAATTCGAGCCGAAGTACCATTGGATATCAATTCACAAATAGCTCTAGAAGCGAATCAGCGTTCTGAACCGGAAAGAAGCGTTCAGGGCGGTGCTCGACCCATAGCCCGAGACACCTACAGCACGGGGGAAATCGGGGTCAGCTTGCGTATGATTTTCGAAATGTTACAAGCCCAACAAGCAGCGATAGCTCAGTTGCAGAGCCGAACTCATATGCAAAGCGGGCCGAACTCCAATCCGTTTCTTCGAGAAGTCATCCCCAGAACGGAGCCCGCCGTAGTGAAATCAAGCGAGCAGGAATCGGGGACCGCTCCTGAAATTGCTAAATTGCTCGAGAAACTCACAAAACGAGTCGAAGCCAACGACAAAAAAGTGAAAACGTATAACGCTAGGTTCGATCAAATCCCTGGGGGAGGCCAATGATAAAAGGGCTCGATTCGAAAAAATTCATACAAAAGCATTTTCCCTCGAGCGCGGCCCTAAAACCAATCCCCAAAAAATTTCGTATGCCCGAAATTCCCAAATATAACGGTACGACCGATCCTAACAAACACGTCACCTCCTACACATGTGCCATCAAAGGCAACGATTTGGAGGATGATGAGATCGGATCCGTGTTGTTGAAAAAGTTCGGAGAGACCCTCGCAAAGGGAGCAATGATCTGGTATCACAACTTACCACCAAATTCCATTGATTCTTTTGCCATGTTAACAGATTCGTTCGTAAAAGCACATGCTGGTGCCATAAAGGTTGCAAAAAGGAAATCAGACCTCTTCAAAGTAAAACAAAGAGGTAACAAAATGCTGAGGGAATTCGTATCCCGATTTCAAATGGAACGTATGGACTTGCCACCGGTCACAGATGATTGGGCCGTACAAGCTTTCACCCAAGGACTGAACGGGCTAAGTTCGACAGTATCACATCGGCTGAAACAAAATTTGATCGAGTATCCAGCAATAACTTGGGCAGATGTACACAACCGGTATCAATCAAAAATCAGGGTCGAAGATGATCAATTGGGAGCTCCGTATGGGCCCGTACGTCAGAACCACACAACCACTAAAAATCAGAGGGAAATCAACAGAGAACAAAGGTCGAACAGAGATCGATACCAGCCGTACGACACAGATCGGATGAATAACGATTCAGCACGTGATGCGGTTCGGAACAACCGAAGGACTGATTGGGGGCAAAATTCTCGAGGACTTATGAGCAAGAACGGCTTTGATAAATATGTCGATCCTATAGAAGTCCCTCGATTATCGGAGTATAACTTCAACATTGATACATCCGCCATCGTATCGGCCATCAGACGCATCAAAGATACCAGATGGCCTCGACCCATGCAGACTGATCCTGCCCAAAGGAATCCCAATCAAATGTGCGAATATCATGGCACCCATGGCCACAGAACGGAAGATTGCAGGCAACTAAGAGAGGAAGTGGCTTGCTTATTTAACAAAGGACACCTTCGGGAATTTCTGAGTGATAGGGTGAAGAAGCATTTTAGGAACAAGGAATTCGGCAAGCAAAACGAGCCAGAAGAACCGCGACATGTCATTCACATGATCATCGGCGGCGTCGATGCCCCTCAGGGATCGATGCTTAAACGCACTAAAACATCGATTGTGAGGGAAAAGCGATCTCGAACTCAAGATTATACACCCATAGGGACTTTGTCCTTCAGTGATGAAGATACAGAGGGAATCATCCAACCCCATAACGATGCACTAGTAATATCCGTACTCATGAATAAAACTAAGATTAAGCGTGTGTTAGTTGATCCAGGTAGCTCGGCCAATATCATCAGATCGAGGGTTGTATAACAGCTTGGTCTGCAAGATCAGGTCGTACCCGCAACTCTGGTTCTAAACGGATTCAATATAGCATGTGAAACCACCAAAGGCAAGATTACCCTACCGATAAACGTGGCCGGAACCATCCAGGAAATGAAGTTTCACGTGATCGAAGGTGATATGAGATATAACGCCCTTTTCGGAAGGCCGTGGATCCACAGCATGAGAGCCGTACCCTCGACCCTACACCAGGTCCTCAAATTCCCAACATCGGGAGGTGTCAAAATAGTGTACGGAGAACAACCGGCCGCAAAGGAAATGTTCTCCGTCGAAGAAGAAAAATCAATATCCTCGTCTTCGCCGATAAAAGGATCAGGTTCAGAAGGAGACACAATCGGAGAGCAGAGCGCCAAATAGCAATCACAGACATCGGCTTCGACCTAGCCAGGTAAGCAGAACATTGAAGAAGATGATGATGATCGATGGATCCCTCGATCCTTTGTAACCCCCGATGATTTCGATGCCACCAAATCAACAATTGAGGAACTGGAGCAAATCATACTGATCGAACACTGGCCCGAACGAAAGGTATACCTGGGAACGGGTTTGAGCCCTGAACTCAAGAAGAAACTCATTCAATTTCTTATCAATAACATCGACTATTTTGCCTGGTCCCATCTAGATATAACAGGGATCTCGCCGGACATAACGGTGCACCAGCTAAGCTTGAACCCTAGGTTCAAACCGATGAAGCAAAAAAGAAGGCCCTAGTCCGAGGAAAAGCACGCATTCATAAAGGACGAGGTAACCAAACTTCTCAAGATAGGGTCCATTCGGGAGGTAAAATACCCCGAATGGTTAGCCAATGTGGTTGTAGTACCTAAAAAAGGGAACAAACTTAAAATGTGTGTGGACTATAAGGATTTGAACAAAGCATGCCCCAAAGATTCCTTTCCACTGCCCAACATCGATCGCATGATCGATGCCACGGCCGGCCATGAGATCCTCACCTTTCTCAATGCCTATTCCGGGTATAATCAAATTCAGATGAACCCGGACGATCGGGAAAAGACTTCATTTGTGACCCGATATGGAACATATTGTTATAACATAATGCCCTTCGGGCTAAAAAATGCAGGAGCTACTTATCAACGCCTAGTAAACAGAATGTTCGAAGAACAAATAGGTAAAACAATGGAAGTCTATATTGATGACATGCTAGTTAAGTCCCTGCGCACAGAGGACCATTTAGCCCATTTGCAGGAAACATTCGAGATTATGAGGAAATACAACATGAAGCTCAACCCCGAAAGATGTGCTTTCGGGGTCGGTTCGGGCAAGTTCCTCGGCTTCATGGTGTCAAATCGGAGAATTGAGATCAACCCCGACAAAATCAAGGCCATCGAAGACATCACCATCGTGGATAGCGTGAAAGCTGTACAAAGGTTAACGGGAAGAATTGCAGCCTTAGGCCGGTTCATTTCAAGATCATTAGATCGAAGTGACAAATTTTTCTCCCTACTCAAAAAGAAGAACGACTTCGCATGGACACCGGAATGCCAACAAGCGTTACAGGAATTGAAACGATATCTATCGAGCCCACCACTACTTCACACTCCAAAAATCGACGAAAAACTATACTTGTACTTGGCGGTATCGGAAGTCGCCGTAAGCAGTGTCCTAGTTCGAGAAGAGCAAGGTACGCAATTTCCCGTTTATTACGTAAGTAGGACCTTAGGAGAAGCGAAAACTAGGTATTCGCACTTAGAAAAATTGGCACTTGCGCTAGTAAGCGCATCTAGAAAGTTAAGGCCGTACTTTCAATGTCACCCCATAAGCGTATTAACCACCTGCCCACTCCGTAATATTTTACATAGGCCCGAACTATCAGGCCGATTGGCCAAATGGGCCATCGAACTCAGTGGGTACGATATCAAATATTAACCCCGTACGGCCATCAAGTCTCAAATTTTAGCAGACTTTGTGGCCGACTTCACACCAACCCTCATACCCGAAGTCAAAAAGGAACTCCTTTTGAAATCAGGTATATCGTCCGGGGTATGGATCCTTTTTACGGACGGTGCTTCGAATATAAAGGGGTCCAGGTTAGGCATAGTTTTGAAACCTCCCACGGGTAACATTATTAGGCAAGCTATTAAAACTATCAGGTTAACTAACAACGAGGCCGAGTATGAAGCCATGATTGCAGGTCTCGAACTAGCTAGAAACTTAGGAGCAGAAGTCATTGAGGCGCATTGTGACTCTTTACTGGTGGTGAGTCAAGTAAACAAAACCTTCGAAGTCCGAGAAGGTAGGATGCAAAGGTATTTGGACAAACTGATTATCACTTTACACCATTTCAAACAATGGACCCTACGGCATGTTCCACGAGAACGGAATAATGAGGCCGATGCTCTTGCAAATTTGGGATCGTCGGTCGAGGTAGATGATTTGAGCTTGGAGACTGTCGTTCAACTTTCAAGATCGGTAATCGAAGATGGGCACGCCAAAATAAATTCTACTAGCTTAACCTGGGATTGGAGAAACAAGTATATTGAATACTTAAAAACGGAAAGCTCCCTTCAGACCCTAAAGATTCCAGGGCCCTGCGGACTAAAGCTTCTCGATTTACGTTGGCTGCGGACGGAACACTATATTGAAGAATATTCGATGGACCGATGGTGGTATGCGTGGGTCCGGGAGATACCAATTACATCCTCCGGGAAGTACATGAGGGCACTTGTGGCAATCACTCCAGTGCCGACATATTAGTTCGAAAAGTGATCAGAGCGGGCTATTATTGGATCGATATGGGCAAAGATGCAAAAGAATTTGTTCGTAAGTGTGATAAATGTCAAAGGTTTGCGCCAATGACCGGAGAGCAACTTCACTCGGTCCTATCCCCATGGCCATTCATGAAATGAGGAATGGACATCGTCGGCCCTCTGCCATCGACCCCAGGTAAAGCCAAATTTATTTTATTTATGACTGACTATTTTTCTAAGTGGGTTGAAGCGCAGGCGTTCGAGAAAATAAGAGAGAAAGAAGTTATAGACTTTATTTGGGATCATATCATATGCCGATTCGGGATACCCGCCGAAATAGTATGCGACAATGGGAAGCAATTCGTTGGCAGCAAAATCACAAAATTCTTCGAAGATCACAAAATAAGAAGGATATTATCAACACCATACCACCCCAGTGGGAACGATCAGGCTGAATCAACGAACAAGACTATTCTTCGAAACCTGAAGAAGAGATTGAACGACGTGAAGGGAAAATGGAGAGAAAACCTGCCCGAAGTCCTTTGGGCATACCGAACAACGTCAAAATCCAGTACGGGGGCGACCCCATTCTCCTTAGTATATGGTTCCGAAGCATTGATACCAGTCGAAGTCGGTGAACCTAGTCCCAGATTTCGATTCATGACGGAAGAATCAAATAACGAGGCTATGAACACCAGCCTTGAATTATCGGACGAAAGACGAGAAGCTGTCCTCATCCGATTGGCCGCCCAAAAGCAACGAATCGAAAGGTATTATAATCGAAGAACTAAACTTCGCCATTTCAAGCCCGGGGACTTAGTGTTAAGAAAAGTCACCATCAATACTCGGAATCCAAACGAAGAAAAATTAGGACCAAATTGGGAAGGACCATACCAGGTGCTCGAGAACGTTGGAAAAGGATCATACAGGCTCGGCATCATAAACGGCAAACAACTATCAAGCTGTTGGAATGTATCACATCTAAAACAATACTATTGCTAAGGTACGACCTTTTCATATTCATCTAACTGACCCATGCAGAAGTCCGAACAAGAGCTGAAGAAGATCTTTCGATTAAAAGCACGCGTTGCACTCTTTTTCCCTTAGACCGGTTTTCTCCCAAATGGGTTTTTCGGCAAGGTATTTAACGAGGCAACCACCGATCGTGCTGCACTTTTAACAATATCCGAGGCCTCTTTCCAACCAACCTCGAATACCGGGGGGCATCAGGGCCCTCAAATACATCGAGTTCAGATGCAAGAAAGTCATCTCACAACAATAGGGTTTCAACAGGAAAAATTGTAAGAGCCAAATGGTCAAAATGAACCTTGCTCATATAGATTGGCCCAAACATAAACACATGTGCAATGACTTGAGATTTATTGTGCAACCAAAATTAAGATTCACTCAACTATTAATCCTATGGGCTACTTACATTCCGAGTTCGAAATAATCACTCGAATATTAAGCCTACGGGCTACTATTATTCCGAGTTCGAGCAAGCAAGCACTCGACCATTAAGCCTACGGGCCACATTATCTCGAGTTCGAAACATTCAGTCGACTATTAAGCCTACGGGCTACTGTTATTCCGAGTTCGAGCAAGCACTCACTCGACCATTAAGCCTACGGGCTACTTACATTCCGAATTCGAAATAATCACTCGAATATTAAGCCTACGGGCTACTTTCATTCCGAGTTCAAAATAATCACTCGAATATTAAGCCTACGGGCTACCTTTATATCGAGTTCGAAACACTCACTCGACCATTGCGCCTACGGGCCACATTATCTCGAGTTCTTCACTCGACTATTAAGCCTACGGGCCACATTATCTTGAGTTCGAAATATTCACTCGACTATTAAGCCTACGGGCTACTGTTATTCCGAGTTCGAACAAGCACTCACTCGACCATTACGCCTACGGGCTACAATATTTCAAGTTCAAAACATTCACTCGACAGCTAATAAGCTACTTTTACTCTGAGTTTACATTAACTCAACCATTACATTACACCTACGGATTATGTTCCTTCAAAGTTTGAATCATCGACTCAACAAGCAAACCCAGGGGCTACAAATCTGATCGATCAGAGAGACTACAAGGTCAACATTCGATTAAAAGTCTTCACAAAACAAAAACAAGTCGACCTGATTATACATATATATACAAAAATTGCCTACGTGATTAATGTACAAACATGAAGAACTAGAAACTAAGCTTCCTGGTCGAGCTCTTCCCCGTCTCCGAATCCGCTTTTGCTACCATATTCATCATCATCATCATCAGAAGCCAAGGCTTCAGCTTCCGCTTCGAGCTCTTTTGCCTTTTTTTACCTCTTCGGTAAGGTCGAAACCTCGAGCGTGTATCTCCTCGAGGGTCTCCCTCCGAGACCTATACTTAGCAAGTTCGGCAACCCAATGAGCTTGAGTATCGGCGGTCTTCGCCGCTTCCCGGGCCTCCATCTGAGCAGCCTCAACATCAGCCCGATATACAGCAATGGACTTATCCGCCAAGACTTTCGACGACTCAACCTTCGCCTTAGCCTCAGCAAGTCATGTTTCAAGCTCCTCGATCTTCTTAGCTTGAACCGACCCCTTTTGCTTGACACTTCGAAGTTGAACGTCAGCCGATAATAATTTTGTTAAGATGGTTTCTTTTTCCGCTGCCAGGCGGTTAAGGGTCTCCTTCCACCGATTGCATTCAGCTCGGATTTGATCGACTTCTTCTCGAAGTAACCCGATCTTTTCGATCTTTTGCTGCAACTGAGACAACGAAGGGTTAACTTTCACGGTTGAGTCAGACCCATACTTTAACAGAACGAGGCTTACCTGCTTATCGAGCTCGACCCCTTCTTCACGGACCTTAGCCAAATCCGCTTGGAGGTCTTTTATAGCCCCGTCCTTTTGGCTGCAAAGAAGCCGTAGGGCATCTCTCTCACCTGAGACCTTACGGAGCTCGGCCTCACACTTGCTAAGATCGACTCGAAACCTACTAATGGCCTGCACAGTAAGAAACACGAGTCAAGTATGGAAAAGAACAAAGAAACCAAGTATGGAAGAATCATTACCCGAGTAATGAAAAGCTGAGCCTCCTCTAATAAAAGAGAAGCGTCACCGATATCGAAACCATCATCGACTCCAGTAAAACAATCCCTAAAAGGATCCCCTGCACCAGAGCCTGCGCCGATATCGGGAGTCTTCAAATCTCGAGCTTCCTTCAATGTCTCCTCAGAAAAAGATGGAAGAGAAGGCGAATGACCCATTGTCATAGCCCCGAGCAAATCACTCGGAGTACTCCGGTCGAGACTCAGGTCTTCGGAAACAACCCCGACAGGCATAGCCGCCATCGGCTCGGGAGCTCTGGCAACCTCGATGGCCTCCGTAGATCGGACTACCAAAGCCGAGGAGCTATTTTCTTCTTCTTCTTCTTCTTCTCTCAGTCGTTGGACCGAGTCAATCGAAAGGGCAATTGCTTTTCTCCTCACCCTTCGAGTTTTGGGCTTGGGGTCCTCTGACCGAGAGGAAGCTCTTCACTTATTATCTTCCCCACGTTTAGGGACTAGGGACTTGTTTCTTTCTTCACCGCTCGAAGGTCTCAAAGCGGCATCCCTGGTTACGCCTGCACAAAAGGAAATCGGTAACGAATAGAACGCAAAGAATACTTCGAAGGAAACAAGAAGCAAACCTCACCATGGTTCTTGGCCTCCCATCTACCTTTTGCCAAATCACGCCAAACGCGCTCGGCGTAAGAGGAGGTCGAGGCTAACTTCCGAACCCAGTCCTCGAGGTCAGGCACCGCTTGTGGCATCCAAGGGACAGCTGAACATCAGGAAAGGATATCAGAAAAAATCGGAAAAGGACATGAAAAGTGAACAAAAATCACTTACGGTCAAAATTCCATTCTTCAGGGAACGACATCTTCTCCTCCGGAATGAGATCACGGGTCCTCACTCGAATATAACGACCCATCCAACCCCGATCATTGTATTCGATGCTCGACATCAAAGCCTTCGATGCCCGACGATGAAGTCTGATTAGTCCTCGAAACATCTGAGGCCGATACAGTCATATGAGGTGGTTTAGAGAAAAATCCAACCCCCGGCTTTGATAGAGAAGAAGCGCAATAAGACCACTATACGCCATAAAGAGGGATGAATTTGGCCTAGGGTGATTTGATACCTTTTGCAGAAATTAATAATCACCGGGTCGACGCGTCCCAGTGTGAAGGGATAAGTATAAACACTTAAAAACCCCTCCACGTAAGTGGTAGCACTCTCATCGGAAGATGGAATTTGCAACACGACCTCGGAACCCCAGTTGCAGTCTTTTCTGACGGCCTCGAGGTGATCCTCCATTATAGAGCACGTATACATCGATACGTGTTCATATCGACCCGGAACAAAGGAAGGATTCTCCACCTTAAAATCGGTCTTCAAAATGCACGGGCCAGGAACATAGTCATGAACTGACGGCTCCACCGGCGCCTTATCATCAGACGGCCGTGAGGAAGAAGCTTTCTCCTTCTGAGGTACGGTTTTGGAAGTTTTCACCATTGATATGAAAGGAAAGAGTGCAAAGGAAGGTGAAGAAATAGACAACACCAAAATTCTGGTATGGGCGGCCCCGTAGCAGCGAAATAGAGAGGATAAATAAGAAAGTTTGGAAGAAGAGAAGGCGCAAAAGTGGTAAAGGTTATATGGAAAGACTATTTATAGACTAAGGCATGATGGTTCGGTATCAGCGGTGGCGGACCACCATCTGACACACATTAAATGCTTCGGTAAAATCGAGCCGATGGGACAGCTATCACATACGTCAAGATCGGGTTCGATAGAAACGTCAGCATAAATTTGATCGAGCCGCATGGAAATCATATCGTTCCTCGCCACATCCTTTCCGAGAAACGAGGGGACTATCTGTGTACGGTCAAAATCGATTCTCAGTCATAAAGACCGGTCGAGACAATGACGTTTCAATCGAAGGGTATCCACATGACAAGCTCGGACGAATTCCGAAGTAGGGACGTCGAGCTTCGAGCTATAAGACCAATCAACGTCAAAACTCGATATCATTATCAAGCCCGTGTCCGAATCGGACTATGGGGCAACACCGATCGACACATGCCCCGAATATCGATGCCCCAAAGCAGAACCGAGCTCGAACCTAGACTGGGGGTTCGATCTAACACCGAGCTCGAGCCAGTGCCGAGCTCGCAGACAAGAGCCGTTACAACCGCACCGAGGGAGAGAATCTTGGCGAGAATCAAGGAAGAGACAAACCATCATGGGTCCTCCACTATATGAATTATTTTATTATGTTGTTATAGATAAAGCAGTGACCCTCTACTATAAAAAGGGGGATAGACTGCAATAGACGGAGGTCCTCCAAGATATATTAAGATTTCATTGTGCTTGTTTTTCTAACTCATTTCAGTCTTCCCGTCCATCATTCCCATTTATAGCAAAAATACCCGTATTGTCATTTTGTATCAAAGAAATTTGCATACCCTTAGAACCATATC
Organism: Nicotiana tomentosiformis; assembly: GCF_000390325.3. Lineage (NCBI taxonomy): Eukaryota > Viridiplantae > Streptophyta > Magnoliopsida > Solanales > Solanaceae > Nicotiana > Nicotiana tomentosiformis. The sequence continues at coordinate 61,080,454 of NC_090815.1, read as the reverse complement.
TAAATTTAACATTATCCGATTTTTCGGGTAAACACTTATATTTAATGACACTATAAGAGATGCTCTCATTTGTGACTAATTACTTATATTTAATGGACAGGTACGTCACAAAATTGTGATGGATTTGTGACGATTTTATGACAAAATCATCAATTTATGAAATTTTTATCCTCATGTCACAAAATTTTTGCAACACCGGAATTTGTGACGAATTCCGCTGCTCACAAGTATTATTTTTTTTATTTCATGTAGTGAGATAAATGATACTTTCTCGATCCTAATTTATGTGGCAGTTTTCGGATTTCTAGAATCAAACGAATTATTCTTTGATCATTTTTTTCATATGTCTTTTAAGTATTTTGAATTATTAAGTATTGAAACTTATAATACTTTTTACATAGTTTCCAATTCAAAAACTTACAAATTCTATGTTCCAATACACAGTCAAAAGTAACAAGTTTGAATCTCGAAAAGCAAAAAGTATCACAAAAATTGGCAAAGAGGGAGTACAATATCACAAGTTAAATCCTAATCCATCCAGTAAATTCTGTATTCGAATTTATCAAAAACGTTATTATTTCATATGATGAGTTAATTTTATTATGAAAATATGAAAAATTGCAGGTAGGCAATGCATTGATGGACGACGAGACAGACCAAAAGGGAATGATAGACTATGCGTGGGATCATGCGGTAATATCAGATCATTTGTACCATTCCATTAAGAGAGTTTGCAATTTCAGCTTGGAACATCCTGGCGATGACTGCGACGATCTTCTTAATCAGTACTTTGCTGTTTACAAAATCGTAGACATGTACAGCCTTTATGTCCCTACATGTGTTAACAGCAACTTCAGTAGCAGCAGCACCAGACTCCTTCCAACTATTCGTGGAGTTGCCCCCAAGTCCCTCTCCAGAATTGTAAGTAAAACGATATTTATATCAAGCCGCATAAGTTTAGCATGATTAAGTGATACATTAAGTTAAATTGATATATTCTTCAATCATGATTAAGTGATAAATTATATAGAGGCATGCATGTCACGTATGTATATATTGTTGGTGTACAAATTACTAGTATCGCTAAGTCTTTCCTCATCAGGAAAAAATGTGGCCACACGCGGTGTTTAATTACACCAAGCCGAATTAGTTACCTCTAGCTAACTGATAATATTGAGGTGAGAATGTATATAAATAACTATGGCTAAGTGATACTGAACTACCCCTCAATTTTCCCATCTTCTTTACATTTTTCCCTACCAAAAAAGAGTTGAGAGATTTGTCGTTTAAGAAATCATTGCTAGCTCCTCTTTTACTTAATTGGCAAAAAAAATACTTGCAATGCTTTATTACTATATACAGGAATAGGAGGGATTTTTTATTTTATTTTCAGGCCTAAAGATACAAAATTGTAACATGCAGGAAGGATGGCACAAAAGACCAACAGGGTACGATCCTTGTCTGTCCGATTACACAGAAATGTATATGAATAGACCAGATGTTCAAGCTGCACTCCATGCAAATGTCACTAAAATTCCTTATCGATGGACTCATTGCAGGTCAGCAAAATGCCCTTTGTTATTTTAACTTCTTTTTATTGGAGTATTTCGTTTTCCAAAAATCACTTGCCATTTCTATGTAATGAGTTTAACTTTGCTTGTAATAACTGGAACTAGTTACCTGAAAAATTACATAGACAGTAAAATTAAAATTTTCATAATTTCCGTGTATATTAGGTTTATTATCTTATATGTAACTAATAATCTTCTTATTTTGCAGCGACAATATTACGTTTTGGAGTGACGCACCATCTTCTATGCTTCCTACCATCAAGAAACTTATCGATGGTGGTCTGCGCGTTTGGGTGTATAGGTAAGTGATAATAGATACATGTAATTTTCTTTTGAAGATTTTCAATTGAGGGAAAAAGAGTAAAAGACCAATATTTAAAAATCTTATATTTCTCTATCTATTTTTATCAGTGGAGATACCGATGGTAGAATCCCAGTTACTGCTACAAGATTAACTTTGAGAAAACTTGGATTGAAAATCAATGAAGATTGGACTCCTTGGTACACTAACAATAAGCAGGTATACATTTTACTTTAAATTTACATTGTACTTAACATTGAGAACTAATCTAAACGTGGGAAATCTTAATAGGTTGGTGGATGGACAGTTGGCTATGATGGACTATCCTTTGTGACAGTAAGAGGAGCTGGACATCAAGTTCCCACATTCAAGCCAAAGCAAGCTCTACAACTAGTTAGGCAATTCTTGGCCAATAAGAAGCTGCCATCTGCCCCGTTTTAGCATTTTCTTTAACCCATTTCCTTCCTTTTAGTGTTAATCCCGAGTCTAGCTTATTGTCTTTATAATTTTTAATCTCATCGTTCTAATCCCCTAGAAAGAGGTTGTCAATTTAGATAATATTCATTCCAATGTTAGGAAGTAAGGTAATTAAAAAAATAAGTAAAAGTCTGATTTAGTTGAAAGATTGCTCTTTCTCTCTAGATTATTCAACTGTAGCAACGCTTATTAGTGGTCAAGTTACACTATCAAGCGCAATAATCTTAGCCAAGTTACACAATGAATCTCATTATAAACTATGTTACATATGGATAAGCAATAATTTTCCTAAATAGGAAATCTATTACAAATTCAAACAATATGGATCAAGTACATAAAAACACATATGTTCAAGTATATAAAAGTAGATATCTAACTACACTTGATGTCATCCAATTAAAACCATAAGAGAGCGTACTATTAAGTCATACTCATGTAAATGGACACCGATAAACGCATGCAATGGCATTCAGCCGATATTATTAGTGTTCAACAATTAAGACCAATTTCCAGCAGAAGTAGTGGGCTTTATTGCTATTTCATTTTAACTGATTTAAATTCTCGAATCCATCTTTATATAAGCCAATTGGCTTCACAGATATTTCAAAGTTTGGAATATGTGATATGCAACATGCATAAGGTGGTTTCTCATTTACATGTAATACTTCGTTACTTCTCATTTTCTTTTACCTGCGGCATTAATTGGCCATGATGGTTGTTTACCCCGAAATTCGAGTAACAATTAAACTTATTTAGTTATTTTAAGGATACGTGATTTAATCCAATACCAATTGATAAACAAGGAATTGAATAAATAATTTGAATAGTAAAATAAATCAAACCAGTGTTCTAGCAGTGCTTTCGACCTCGATTTGAGATGGTCTCGAGGTTGGATAACAAGAACAGTAAAGAACATAAAATAAACAATGATGAACCGTAATGGATAGTAAGTGAAATAGAGAGCAACATTTGTGTATTTTCTTATCAGTCAAAACTCCCCCCTTACAAATGAATGGGGTCCCTCTTTATATAGTAGAGGAATCCTAAATAAGGTACGTTATTCAAATCCCATGATTGGTATCAATAACCGCTTGATTCGATCTGTTCCGGAATTTTCGTCGAGATCTTCGGTCTGTTGCTAATATCTCGCCATTCCGTTACTATGCTCGGTCTCGATCTTCAGCGAGCACTTCGATCTTCATGCTCCATACTCTGCCATTGAGCTCGAGCCTGGTCTATTACGAGCTTACTCTCGAGGCAGCTCCTCGTGCCTATAAAATTGGACATGCTCAATTTCGACCGTATACAGATAGTCCCCGCGTTTCTTGGAATAAAATGAAAAAAAATGGTTTGAGCCTCGATTTTCTGAAACCTCGATCATGACATCGTCCTCATGACGTAAGCGACGGATGTGACCGAAATGTCCTGTCGGTTCAGTTCTCCAAATCATTAATGCCTGTTAGTTAGCGGTCGGCCACTAGCGCCACCGAACCGTCGCCGTGAGCCTATAAATACCCGCTCCTTCATTGAATCAAACTTTACTTTTGCTCTAATCAAACCTCTAAGTCTTCTCTCTTTTCGTCTCCTCCTTTTTGCCGTCTGTAGAGCCACCTTTATTAGCACCGAAACCACCAGTTTTTCATCTTCCTTTGCCCTTCTTTACTTATACCAATGGCAAAAACCTCAAAGACCGTACCGTAGAAGGAGAAAGCTTCTTGCTCCTCTTCCCGGCCGTCCGGCGATAAGGCGCCGGTGGAGCCGCTCCCCCACGAGTACGTTCCCGGCCCGTGCAGTCTAAAATCCGACTTTAAGGTCGAAAACCCTTCATCGATCTCGGGCTGATGCAAGTATGTGTCGATGTACATGTGCTCGATAACGAAAAGCCACCTCGAGGCCATGAAGAGGTACTGCAACTGGGGTCCCGAGGTCGTGGTGCAAATTCCTGCTCCCGAAGAGAGCATCACCGCTTATATGGAGGGGTTCCTAAGTGTTTACACTTACCCCTTCACATTGGGTCCCCTCGACCCAGTGATTATTGATCTCTGTAAAAGATATCAGGTCACCCTCGGCCAAATCCACCCTTCTCTATGGCGCATAGTAATCATAATGCGCTTTTTTTTCTAGCAAGGCCGAGGGGCTGGAGTTTACTTTAAATCACCTCATGCGGTTGTAGCGGCCTCGAATCTATCGAGGACTAGTTAGGCTCCAACGCCGTGCAACGAAGGCCTTGTTCTCGAGCATCGATGATGACAAGGATCGGAGTTGGATGAGCCATTTTATACAGGTGAGGACCCGCGACATTATCCCGGAGGAGAAGATGTCGTTCCCTGAGGAGTGGAACTTCGACCGTAAGTGATGTTTTAAACTTTTTTCTTCGTACCTTCTTCGACTTCGCCTAATATCCCCTTTCGACATGCAGCTATTCCTTGGATACCTCAAGCGGTGCCTGACCTCAAAGATTGGGTTCGGATGTTAGCCTCAACTTCCACTTATGCCGAACGCGCATGGCGTGATTTGGCAAGGGGCAGATGGGAGGTCAAGAACCACGATAAGGATCTCCTTTTTCATGTTCTGAAAAACTTTTTGTACTTCATTCATCACTAATTTTCTTTTATGCAGGCCTAACCAAGGATGCCATTTTGAGGCCCTTGAGTGGAGAGGAAGAAACCAGGTCCACGATTCCGAAGCCAGGGAAAGACAAGAAGCGGAAGAGTGCCGCGCAGTCTGAGGATCCCAAGCCCAAACCTCGAAGGGTGAGGAGGAAAGTAATCGCTCTCACGATGGACTCGGTCCAAAGACTGAGAGACGAAGAAGAAGAAGAAAAGAAAAATGCCTCGGCAATGACGGTCCGACCTAGGAAAGCCGTCGAGGTCACCAAACCTTCTGAGCCGACAACGGCTGCTAAAATCAAGCCTCGTGTCGAGGAGGCTTCCAAAAAGAAATCGGGTGAGGATGCTGAATCATCAGAGGTCGAGATCATTTCTTGGCCATCTGCAACTACACCGGGTGGAGCTGGTTCTGAGACCCCGAAGATCGATCAGAGCATCCCGAGGGACTTGCTCGGGACCATGACAATATGTCACTTGCCTTCTCTTTCAACTTTTTCTGAGGAGGCACTAAGGTAGGCTCGAGAGTTGAAGACCCCTGATATAGGCGGAGGCTCTAGTGTAGGGGATACCTTTTGGGATTGCTTTACTGGAGTCGATGATGCGTCTGATATCAGTGACGCTTCTATTCTTTTAGAAGAGGCCCAATGTCTCTTATCTCGGGTAAGAATCAGTTACTGTACTTCTTTTCTGTACTCTTTTTTCTCTAAATCTGAATTTTGTTTTCCTTTTTTTGTACAGGACTTCGCCAAGTTTCGAGCTGACCTTAGCCAGTGTGAAACCGAGCTCCAAAAGGTCTCGGAGGAGAGGAACGCTCTGAAGCTTCTTTGTGGCCAAAATGACGAAACTATAAAGGACTTTCAAGCGGATTTGGCCAAGGTTTGTGAGGAAGAGGCCGAGCTAGATAAACAGGTAACCATCCTTTTGATAGAGTATGGACTCGACCCAACTGTGGAGGCTAATACTTCACTATCTCAGCTGCAGCAAAAGGTCGAAAGGACTAAGCTGCTTCGGGGAGAAGTCGATCAGGTCAAGGCCGATTGTGATCGGTGGAAGGAGAATATGGACCGCCTGGCTGCGGAAAAAGAAACTACCTTGGCCAAACTGTCATCGGCCGACGTTCAACTTCGGGGCATCAAAGAGAAAAGTTCGGCCCAAGCCAAGAGGATCGATGAGCTTGAAACCGGGCTTGTTGAGGCCAAGGCGTAGATCGAAAAGACAAAGGTCTTGGCGGACAAGTCCATTGCCATGTACCAGGCCGATGCTAAGGCTACTCAAATGCAGCTTGGGAGGCTTCTAACTGAGAGCGATTGATTATTGACTCGGCAAAGTGTTAATCCCTGAGGGAAACCCTCGAGGAAATCCATGCTCGAGGTTTTGACCTCTCCAAGGAGATAGCCCGAGCCAAGGTGCTTGAAGCTGAAGCCAGGCATCTTGCCTCCTTTGATGACAAAGACGATGATAAAGAAGGCAGTCGAGGTAGATCCGATGAGGGGTCTGAAGGAGAAGTTGCTCCCGGAGAAGAGGTCGAAACCGGCCGTAGTTAGGACTTAGTTTCTCTTTTTGTAAGACCTTGATCGGTCTCTTGTACATAACCCTTTTTACCAATATATAATAGAAAAACTTCTTTTGCATGTCTTCTCAGTTTTATGTTCAAACATATTTTGTGCTTTTGCCTTGTGAAAATTTTGTTGTTGCAGCCTCTGTAATCGAGTGAACACTAACTCGAACTTAAAACAAACCATTAGGTTTTTTAGACACGCAAGGGCGAGTCCCCGAGCTCAATAATATGTTCGAGATTTCGGATGGCTTGATCGATGCCATGACTGCACTATTTTTATATCTAAGTTTGAGTAAGTTTCAAACTTAGAATAGAACAAACCCTTAGGGTTTTTATCAAATAATGGGTAATTTTCGAACTTACAGTAACATATCCCTTAAGGTTTTATGGCGGATCTTTGAGCTAAATTCAAGTCAGCTTTATTTGAACTTGGAATCGTGGAACCCTTAGGTCCGAGTTGAGTGAGAATAAGGTCTCGAACTCTAAATGTATTGGCCCTTAGGCCCTTTTAGGTTGGGCCCATATGGCCTCTAAAAGATGGCTATTATTTCTCCCTTTCGGCTTAAAAGACATAGTAAAAATTTCTTTATGCCTTTTTACCCATTGGGTTTTTTGAGGGTTCGATGTTGGTTGAAACCCTTTTTCTTTTTGTGCCTTAGCATGTTTGTGTTAAGATAATTTGATACCTCTTAAGGTTTTTCGAGGGCTATTTTTATCGAAACCCTTTTGATTATTTGCCGAGGTAGGGTAGCCTTTTTAAACCGGTTTTTCATAGAATTTGAAGGCCTATCATTATTGAGGAATTCGGACATCTCTGAGCCGCGTTATTTAGGCCGTAGCCTTTAGTTTGGTCGTAGCCTTTAGGTATGTATTTTGGCCGTAGCCTTTAGTTTGGCCGTAGCCTTCGGGTATGCCTCTTGGGCTTATTTCCCAATAACATTTCGAATTTGTTTGAAATGTCAGTCCCCAAGAATGGTGGCCTTGGCCTATAGATCAAGGGGTGCCTCTTTGAGGTCATATGACTTTGAGTTTAGATAACTCGAATATGCCTATCATCGATGGCAGTCCCCGAGTATATATTTGCACTTTGGCTCTTGAGCCGTTTCTCACAATATCATAGGCATGAGGTTTGTATAGTAGAAAATGTTCTTCGAGACACGAAATGTTTAATGAAGAGAGAATGCTTCTTTGAATAATTTATACATGCGCACATGTTTTGCCATCGGGGCTCGAGTAATCTATATGGACACTGTTTACTTGACCATTTGGCCTATTACAAAGCTTCCATATAGAGGCCCTTTGATATGAAATACTATTCTCGAGAATACATTATCCGAGGGTGATGCCCTCCAATATTCGAGGTTGATTGCAAAGAAGCCTTCGATACTATTGAATTGTCCTCAGGTAGAGTGCAACATGTACTTTAAAACCTGAGGTCTCGATGTCTTTGGTCGAACTCCTGCAATGAGTTAGCGTCGAATATATATAAACGAAAAAGAGAGAAAGTCATACTTAATAATAATATCGTTTGAGAAGTGATATGTTCCAGTTGTTTGGCAGTGGTTCGCCGTCCATCGTTCCGAATTTATAAGACCCTTTTCCGACTATATCAAGGACTTGATAGGGTCCTTCCCAATTCGGGCCGAGCTTCCCTTCATTAGGATCTCGAGTGTTGATGGTGACCTTCCTTAGGACCAAGTTCCCAACCTTGAAGTGGCGAAGGTTGGTTCTTCTATTGTAGTACCTTTCGATTCGTTGCTTTTGTGAAACCATTCAAACGAGTGTCGCTTCTCATTTTTCATCTAATAATTCGAGGCTAGTATTTATATCCTCGTGGTTCGATTCATCCGATGCATGTCAAAACCTTGCGCTGGGTACTCCGACTTCGACTGGAATTAAGGCTTCAGAGCCATACACTAAGGAAAACGGAGTTTCCCCTGTACTGGACTTCGATGTTGTTTGATATGCCCAAAGGACTTCGGGTAGAATTTCTCTCCATTTCCCTTTAGCTTCGTTCAACCTTTTCTTCAGGTTTTGGATGATAGTCTTGTTCGTCGATTCGGCCTGTCCGTTCCCACTAGGGTGATACAGTGTTGATAATATCCTTTTTATTTTATGGTCTTCGAGAAATTTTGTCACTTTACTGCCGATAAATTGTTTACCATTGTCACATACTATTTCTGCGGGTATCCCAAATCGACACACGATGTGATCCCAAATGAAGTCTATAACCTCTTTTTCTCTCACTTTCTCGAACGCCTGTGCTTCAACCCATTTAGAGAAATTGTCAGTCATAAATAAAATGAACTTAGCTTTACCTGGGGCCGATGGAAGAGGGCCGACGATATCCATCCCCCATTTCATGAATGGCCATGAGGATAGGATTGAATGAAGTTGTTCTCCGGGATGATGGATCAACGGTGCAAACCTTTGACATTTATCACATTTTCGAACAAACTCCTTAGTATCTTTTTCTATGCTATCCCAGTAATATCCTGTTCTAATGATTTTGTGAATCAGTGATTCGGCGCCGGAGTGGTTCCCACAAGTGCCTTCATGGACCTCTCGTAAAACATAATCGGTGCCTCCTGGTCCTAAGCACACTGCCAATGGTCCATCGAATGTTCTTCTGCATAATGTTCCATCTTCAACCAATGTGAATCGAGCAACTTTGGGTCGTAGGGTCCTCGACTCTTTAGGGTCCGATGGGAGCTTTCCATTCTTCAAGTATTCAATATATTTATTCCTCCTATCCCAGGTTAAGCTTGTAGAGTTTATCTCGGCATGACCTTCCTCGATCACAGATCTCGAGAGTTGAATGACAGTCCCCGAGCTGACCTCATATTCCTCGACCGATGACCCCAAGTTTGCAAGTGCATCGGCCTCACTGTTTTGTTCTCGAGGTACATATAGTGAAGTCCATTCCTTGAAACGGTGCAAAGTTACATGCAGCTTGTCCAAATACCTTTGCATTCTATTCTCTCGAATTTCGAAGGTTTTGTTTACTTGGTTCACCACCAGTAAAGAGTTACACTTGGCTTCAATGACTTCTTTCCCTAAGATTTTATCTAGCTCGTGACCTGCAATCATGGCCTCGTACTCGGCCTCATTGTTAGTCAACCTAGAAGTTTTGATAGATTGCCTAATAGTGCTACCCGTGGGCACCTTCAAAACGATGCCTAGCCCGGACCCCTTCACATTTGAAGCACCGTTTGTGAAAAGGGTCCATACCCCCGATGACGTACCCGATTTTAACAATATTTCCTTTTCAAATTCGGGTACGAGGGTTGGCGTGAAATCGGCCACAAAGTCCGCTAAAATTTGAGACTTGATGGCCGTCCGGGGTTGATATTCGATGTCGTACCCACTAAGTTCGACGGCGCAATTGGCCAATCAGCCCGACAGTTCGGGCTTGTACAAAATATTACGAAGTGGGTAAGTGGTTAATACGCATTCTGGGTGACATTTAAAGTACCGTCTTAACTTTCTAGAAGCGCTTATTAGTGCAAGTGTCAATGTTTCTAAGTTTGGATATCTAGTTTCTGCTTCTCCTAAGGTTCGACTTATTAGTGCAAGTGTCAATGTTTCATGTGCCAATAACATAATCCGCCCGGCATAGTCACAGGCCTCCAGTCCAAACATATCATACAGAAGCAATTAAACAAGTATACATGTATATGGTGAATGAAATAAGATTCTCATACTCCTAGACTAGTATAAATGACATGCTAAAGTATAGGCATATGCAAAGTATGCTATCGTAGCTTAAATCGGCAATTTCATCACTGAAAAAGCATTTATCTAGTTCGTTCAGGGATTAAACCTCTATTTAGCCTCAGCATGGCTCAAATAGATCACATAAACTGTAACAACATGTGAGATATCATAGCTTAAAGCTTAACAGCCAATGCTACGCTTATAAGAGCCCGAGCACAACCCGAACATGAAAATATAACCCCGATGACCGCACATGGGCTCATCCCCACGCATGTGCGCACCCAATATAGCACATGGCTATCACAACAATTCAGGAAACTGGTGACTCAACCGGGTTTAAATACGATACTTACCTCAAGCAAATCGCATTACTCCTCTAGCAAGCCCTTGCCTCGCGAATCGGCCTCTGAACGCCTCGAATCTAACCACAAATAACTCGATACAATCAACACAAGCTATCGGAATCAATTCCATATGAAAATGCTAAGTTCTTAATCAAAAGTCAAAAAGTCAACTCAAAAAGTTAACCCCGAGCCCATGTCTCAAAATCCAACAAAAGTTACAAAATCCGAACACCCATTGAACCACGAGTCCAACCATACCAAAATTACCAAATTCCAACTCCAAATCGCCACTCAAACCTCCAATTTTCACTCTCTAATACATGGGTCAAAATCCCCAATTTTTCACTTCAAAAACACCAAATCTATGAGGGAAATTCAATGGGTATTCAATATTATCGAGTAAAAATAATCAAAGGTGGCTTACCTCAAGAAAATATCATGAAATACCTCTCAAAAATTGTCTCTAACCGAGCTTCAAAAGTCCAAAAATGATAAAAATCTCGGAACCCTCGAATTTAAACACTGCCCAGGCATTTCCGCACTAGCGAAGCCTGGGCTCGCACCTGCGCTCCCGCTTATGCGGAGAAACCGTCGCTTCTACGAAACCCACAGCTTCGAACCTGTGGGACCGCATCTGCGAACCACCCCTCGCTTCTGCGACTCCAACGCTGCCTGCCCAAATCCGCTTCTACGGTTGATCATGCATAGATGCGCATCCGCATCTGCGAAAACCCTTCCATACCTGCGACCCCCAGTTTCCTTCCTCCTCTTTGCAGCTGCGCAAACTTAGCTACTTCTGCGGCTCCGCACCTGCCGCTAATCCCACCGCAGGTGCGATGACACCAGATATGAAGCACCTCAGTATAACACTTGAGCCAAATTCGATCCTTTAACCATTTAAAATCCACCCGAGGCCCCTGGGACCTCAACCAAACATACCAATAGGTCCTAAAACACGATACGAACTTAGTCAAGGCCTTAAATCACATCAAACAGTATCAAAAATATGAATCGCACCCCAATTCAAGCCTAATGAAAACTAGTGAATTCCAACTTCCACAATCGATGCCGAAACCTATCAAATCAACTCCGATTAACCTCAAACTTTGCACACAAGTCATAAATCACAACATAGACCTATCTAACTTTTGAAATAAAAATTCAAGCCCGGTAATCACAAAGTCAACTCTCGGTTAAACTTCTCAACTCTCTAAACTTCTAATTTCCAGCTTTCGCCATTTCAAGTCAAAATCACCTACGAACCGCCAAATCACTATCTGGACACATTCCTAAGTAACAAATAACCCTATGGAGTTATCGGAACCGTCAAAACTCTATTTCGAAGCCATTTACACATAAGTCAACATCCGGTCAACTCTTTCAACTTAGACTTCCAACCATGGGACTAAGTATCCCAATTCATTCTGAAATATCCCGGGAACCAAACCAACCACCATGGCGAGTCATATAACAACAATTGAGCATGGAATAAGTAGTAAATGAGGGAACAAAGCTATAACAATCAAAACAAATGGCCGGGTCGTTACATCCCCCCCCTCCCAAACAAATGTTCGTACTCGAACGGGTCTAGAATCATACATGGAGTCTCAAATAGGCATGGATATCTGCTCCGCATCTCCTGCTCAGTCTCCCAAGTAGCCTCCTCGACTGGCTGACCTCTCCACTGCACCTTTACTGAAGCTATGTTCTTTGACCTCAACTTTCGAACCTGCTGATCCAAAATGGCCACCGGCTCTACATCATAAGTCAAATCGCCATCCAACTGAACCGTGCTGAAATCCAAAAAATGAGATGGATCGCCGATGTACTTCCGAAGCATGGAAACATGAAATACTAGTGAACACTCGATAGACTAGGCGAAAATGCAAGCTTGTAAGCCACCTCCCCAATCCTCTCAAGTACCTTAAAAGCCCAATATAACGAGGGCTCAACTTTCCCTTCTTCCCGAACCTCATGACACCCTTCATGGGTGAAACTCTGAGTAGTACCTTCTCCTCCACCATGTAAGCAACATCACGAACCTTTTGACAGGTATAACTCTTCTGTCCAGAATGCGCCGTGTGAAGCCAATCCCGAATCAATTTAAACTTGTCCAAAGTATCCTGAACCAAATCAGTACCCAATAGCCTAGCCTCACCCAGCTCAAACCAACCCACCAGAGACCGACACCGTCTCTCATACAAAGCCTCATACAGAGCCATCTGAATACTTGATTGGTAGTTGTTGTTGTAGGCAAACTCTGCAAGCGGTAAAAATTAATCCCAAGAACCCCCGAAATCTATGACACAAGCGCATAACATATCCTCCAATATCTGAATAGTGCGCTTGGACTGTTCGTCCGTCTGAGGGTGGAATGCTGTACTCAACTCATCCCGTGTGCCTAACTCTCACTGCACTGCTCTCCAAACCTGCATTGTAAACTATGTGCCCTGATCTGAAATGATTGACAACGGCATACCGTGAAGGAGAACAATCTCACAGATGTAGATCTCAGCCAACCGCTCCGAAGAATAAGTAGTCCCAACTGGGATGGAATGCGGAGACTTGGTCAACCGATCCACAATCACCCAAATAACATCAAACTTCCTCGAAGTCCGTGGGAGCCCAACTATAAAATCCATGGTGATACGCTCCCATTTTCACTCTGGAATCTCAAGCCTCTGAAGTAGTCCGGCCGATCTCTAATACTCATACTTCACCTGCTGATAATTTCGGCACCGAGCTACAAAATCCACTATATCCTTCTTCATCCTCCACCAATAGTGTTGCCTCAAGTCCTAATACATCTTTGCGGCACCCGGATGAATGGAAAACCACAAACTGTGGGCCTCTTGAAGAATCAACTCACGTAGCCCATCCACATTGGGCACACAAATCCGACCCTACATCCGCAACTCCGTATCATCTCCAATAATACCATCCTTGGCATCACTGTGCTGAACCGTGTCCTTAAGGACAAGCAAATGGGGATCATCATACTGACAGCCTCTGATTCGATCATATAAGGAAGACTGAGATACCACACAAGCTAGAACCCGACTGGGCTCCGAAACATCTAATCTCCCGAACGGATTGGTCAAGGCCTGAATATCTGATGCAAGCGGTCTCTCACCTGCCAGAATAAATGCAAGACTTCCCATACTCACCGCCTTCTTACTCAAGGCATCATCCACCATATTGGCCTTCCCGAGATGATACATAATGGTAATATCATAGTCCTTTAGCAGCTCCAACCATCTTCGCTTCCTCAAATTTAGATCCTTTTGTTTGAATAAGTGCTGGATACTTCGATGATCCGTAAATACCTCACAAGACACACCGTAGAGATAATGCTTCCAAATCTTCAATGTATGAACGATGGTTACCCACTCCAAATCATGAACATGGTAGTTCTTCTCATGGGGCTTCAACTGGCACGAACCATAATCTATTACTCTACCCTCCTTCATCAAGACACACCCAATACCAATCTGAAAAGCATCACAATACACTGTATACGAACCAGATGCCTAAGGAAAAACTAGAACTGGAGCTGTGGTCAAGGTAGTCTTGAGCTTCTAAAAGCTCTCCTCACACTCATCCGACCACCTGAATGGCGCACCCTTCTGGGTCAACCTGGTCAAAGGTGCTGCAATGGCGATAATATCCGGCCAACCTAGAAAACTCCGAATCTCAGTAGCTGAAGACGGTCTAGGCCAACTCTGAACCGCCTCTAGCTTCTTTGGATCCACCTTAATCCCCTCACTAGACACCACGTGCCCCTAGAATACCACCGATTTGAGTCAAAACTCACACTTGGAGAACTTGCAATAAAGCTTCTCCTCCCTCAACCTCTGTAGTACAATCCTCAAATACTGGGCATGCTCCTGCTGGCTACGTGAGTACACCAGGATATCATCAATGAATATGATGACAAACGAATCAAGATATGGATAAAATACATTATTGATTAGATGCATGAATGTCGCTAAGCGTTGGTCATCCTAACTGACATCACAAGGAACTCATATTGACCGTAGTGGGTCCTGAATGCCATCTTCAGACTATCTTTGTCCCAAATTTTCAACTGGTGATACCCAGACCTCAAATCAATCTTAGAGAATACCCTCGCTCCCAGAAGTTGGTCAAATAGATCATCAATGCGCTGCAAAGGATATTTGGTTTTGATTGTAACTTTATTCAACTGCCTATAGTCGATGCACATCCGCATAGTACTATCCTTCTTCTTTATGAATAGAACAGTGCACCCCAAGGTAACACACTAGGCCTAATAAACCCCTTATCAAGAAGCTCCTAAAGCTAATCTTTCAATTCCTTCAACTCTGTTGATGCCATACGATACAGAGGAATAGACATGGGCTGAGTGCCTGGCACCAAGTCAATACCAAAATCAATATCCCTGTCGGGTGGCATGCCCGGCAGGTCTGTAGGAAACACATCCAGAAAGTCTCGCACTACCAGAACAGAATCAATAGTATGAGTATCAGCACCAACATCCCTCACAAAAAGCCAAATACGACAAATATTCCTTCCCAACCATCCGTTGGGCCTTCAGATAAGAAATCACCCTACTGGGAACATAATCTAGAGAACCTCTCCACTCAATCCTCGGCAACCTCGACATCGCCAACGTCACGGTCTTTGCGTGACAATTCAGAATAGCATGACATGGAGACAACCAATCCATACCCAAAATCATGTCGAAATCAACCATACTAAGCCATAAGAGATCAACTCTAGTCTCCAATCCCCTAATAGTCCCCACACACGATCGATACACACAATCCACAATAATAGTATCGCCCACCGGCATATATACATGAACAGGTGAAACTAAGGACTCACGGAGCATATCCAAATAATGAGTAAAATAAGATGATACATAGGAATATGTAGAACCAGGGTGAAATAATGTGGAAGCATCCATGTGGCACACCAAAACAATACATGTGATCACTATGTCTGAAGTGACGGCCTCTAGCCCGGTAGGAATGGCATAGAATCGAGCTTGACCACCACCTGATCAGCCTCCTCCTCTAGGGCGACCTCTAGCTGCCTGAGCCCCACCCCGAGCTGGCTGAGCGAGTGGTGTAGCTGCTGGTGCTGTTATCATCGTCCGAGAAATCTACTGTGGAACCCCACTTAACAGTCTAGGGCAATCCCTCTTGAGATGACTCAATTCCCCGCACTAGAAACAACCCCTCCTCTGATGGAGCTAGTGCTCCTGATAATCCGAGGAACTGCCTATAGAAACCTGAGAAGACGAGGCATGGTAAGAACTCCGCGTTGGTTATACCCTGAATGATGACTGACCCGAATGAGAACTGTAAGAGTCATGGCTAATTGATGCACCACGATGAACTGGATGAGCCATCTGAGTGGGCCTATAAGGACGACCCCTGCTGTGGTGGGACTGACTCCCAGAGGAAACATCGATGGAACCACCCGAACCACGAGGTCTCTTGCCCTCTCTCTCCGTACACTCCTAACTGTGGACTAACTCTAGTCACCGAGCAATATCAACCACCTCGTCAAACCTAGCACCTGATGCATTCTCCCAATTCATAACAAAATGCAACTGATAGCTGAGGCCATCAATGAACCTCCTAATCCTTTTTCTCTCTGTGGGAACCAACTAGATCGTGTGATGAGCCAACTTTGAAAATCTCATCTCATACTCAGTCACAAACATACCCTCATAGCGTAGCTGCTCAAACTTCCTATGCAACTCCTCCCGGTAGGTCGGTGGTACAAACTTCTCCAAAAAGAGAACGGAGAACTCGTGCCATGAAAGTGGTGCAGCACCGGCTGTCCTACCCCGCTCATAGGTCTCCCACCATCTGAAGGCCGCCCTATCAGCTGAAAAGTAGTAAATGAGATCCCACTAGTCTCCAGAATACCCGCCGTGCGAAGAATCTACTGGCACCTATCCAAGAAGTCCTGAGCATCCTCTGACTCAGCCCCACTGAATGTTGGAGGCTTGAGCCTCCCAAACCTCTCTAGTCTCTTCTGCTCTTCATCACTTATAACGGGACCCACCTAGGCCTGAGTAACTGCAACCGGCTGGGCTGGTTGTACCCCCGATGTCTGGAGTCCCTGCACTACCTGCTCTGGAGTACGGGCTGCGGGAGTCTGAGTACCTCCGGCCTGAGAAGTGGCTGGTGCGGCCTGAACTGAAACCGCCTAAGTAAGGCTAGTGCAAAAAGTCCATATCTGGGCCAAAGCCTCCTGAAGGCCTGGAATCACAATAGGCGCAGCTGGTGCCTGAGCTGGTCCCATCGACTCAACCATATCTGGAACCTGCTCCTGAGCTGAAGCAATTGGTGGGTCTACAGGTGCTACTCTAGCTACTGTACAAGCTGCACCTCTGCTTCTACCGCAGCCCCAGCCTCTCGTGGCCCTAGCTGGTGGTACTGGTGGTCGTCCGCCTGATCCGGTAGAACGTGTACTCACCATCTGTGTGAGAATAGAATAACAGAAGTTTAGTTTATGGAATCAACAAATTACCACGACAAGAATACAAGAATGTGAAGTTTTACTAAGGATTCGGCAACCACTCGAGGATAAGTATAGGCATCTCCGTACCGATCCGCAAGACTCTACTAAACCTGCTCATGACTCGTGAGACCTATGTAACCTAGGCTTTGATACCAACTTTTCACGTTCCAAGCATCAACATGTCGTGATGCCGCCTATCACAGAACTAGGCAAGCCGACAATCACAATAAGACTAGGCATTTTATTATTAAATATAAGATGAAGCATGTTTAATAGCAATAACTTTCATAAATAGCCGAAATGGGCAACTGCGACTCGAATACAGACTTTCCCAAAATCCGAATGTCACTGAGTACATGAGCATCTATACAATAACATAGTATGAAACACTGTCTGAGAGATAGAGGAGGAGAGAGTCAAGGTCTGTGGACACCAAAGCAACTACCTCGATAATCTCCAAACGGGTAAAAACTCCAAGATCAGTAACCACCATGCCCAGAAATACTTAAATCTGCACACGAGGTGCAGAGTGTAGTGTGAGTACAACCAACTCAATAAGTATCGTAAATCAACAAGGCAAGGTAAGAGAAGCTTAAATTATTGAGGATACTATCTATTCTGGTGCAGTTTTGCCTTTTTAAACTAGCACAGAACAATATTTAAAACTAACTCATCAAGTTTCGTGAGAAGAATACCCGTGTGTGCAAGTGCACAGTTTCTAAAATACCCTGCTCAGACAATATCATGGCATGTAGAGGAAGGAAACAATTAAATCAGATAAATGATCAAGAGAATGCAAATTCAACATGTTGCACAGACAACTCACATGCTAACAATAGAACCTGCACGGACAACTCACGTGCGACACGGACAACTCAAGTGTCAATAATATCAATATATGAATCCGCACGGACAACTCACGTGCCAATAATATCTATATATGGATCCGCATGGGCAACTCACGTACTGCATGGACAACTCACATACCAATAACATAATCCGCCCAGCATAGTCACAGGCCTCCAGTCCAAACATATCATACAAAAGAAATTAAACAAGTATACATGTATATGGTGAATGAAATAAGATTCTCATGCTCCTGGAATGGTATAAATGACATGCTAAAATGTAGGCATGTGAAAAGTGTGCTATCGTAGCTCAAATCGGTAATTTCATCACTGAAAAAGCATTTATCAAGTTCGTTCAGGGATTAAACCTCTATGTAGCCTCATCATGGCTCAAATAGATCACATAAGTTGTTACAACATGTGAGATATCATAACTTAAAGCTGAACAGGAATATATGACCTCGGTACTTGCACATGGGCTCATCCCCATGCATGTGCGCACCCAATAGCACGTGGCTATCACAACAATTCAGGCAACTGGTGCCTCAACCGGGTTTAAATACGATACTTACCTCAAGCAAATCGAATCACTTCGCTAGCAAGCCCTTGCCTCACGAATCAGCCTCCGAAAGCCATGAATCTAACGATAAACAACTCGATACAATCAACACAGGCTATCGGAATCAATTCCATATGAAAATGCTAAGTTCTTAATCAAAAGTCAAAAAGTCAACTCAAAACGTCAACCCGATCCCACATCTCAAAATCTAACAAAAGTTATAAAATTCGAACACCCATTCAACCACGAGTCCATCTATACCAAAATTACCAAATTCCGACACCAAATCGCCACTTAAACCTCCAATTTTCACTCTCCAATACATGGGTCAAAATCCCCAATTTTTCAATTCAAAAACACCAAATCTATGGAGGAATATCAATGGGTATTCAATATTATTGAGTAAAAATGATCAAAAGTGAGTTACCTCAAGAAATCTAGTGAAATTCCTCTCAAAAATCGTCTCCAACCAAGCTTCAAATGTCCAAAAATGATAAAAATATCGGAAACCTTTGAATTTAAACACTGCCCAGGCATTGCCGCACCTGCGAAGCCTGGGCTCGCACCTGCACTCCCGCTTTTTCGGATAAAACCTCTTTTTTGCGAAACCCACTTAACAGCAGACCTTGCGCACCTGCTATCTCAGCTTCGCACTGTAACAACCCGATCAGTCGTTTTGAGCATTTGCATTCTGTTCAGCTATTTGAAGTCTTGAGTAGTTTCGTATGATGTATTATGACTTGTCCGAATCGTCGGTTTTGGTTTTCAGATTATTCGGAATTTGATTTGAAAGAATGATTCTCAACTAAGAAGCTTTAAGTTGGAAGAGTTGACCAAGTTTGACTTTCGAGTGTTTGACCCCGGATTAGAGTTTTGATCGTTTCGTTAGGTCCGGATGGTGATTTTGGACTCGGGTGTATGCCCGGATTTGTATTTGGATATTTTTAGAAGGTTTCAGCACTAATTGGTGAAAGTTAGAACTTTTGTTTTGGTAAATAAAAGAATTTTATTAACCTATGAAAGAACTACATGTAGAGAGAAAAAAATTGCTAGAACCCTGTATCACAGGTCCGACAACAAACAACACCATTACTACTCTAACTACTATTCTTGATTACTAGTTCTAGACAGGGTAGAAATTCACGTTTTCCAGCTGTGACTTAATCTTGGACTTCAAGCTTCCCAGGTAGTAGATCTCTTGTATGACAGTTCTAACAATGCCTTCTACACTTGTACTTTTGCCTTAAAAAATTCTCAGGTTCCTCTCTTTCCAGACATGGTATATACAAGCTGCAATAGCAATTCTATAGATGTGAGAACTGGCAGACTTCCCTTTGCAGTTGTTTATCATCCATTCCAACTCCTCCTTCCACCTGAAAGCTTGTCGACTTATTCCTTTCCATCGAAGCATTTTGTTCCAAACGTTAGAAGCAAATTGGCACTCAAAGAAAAGGTGAGACACTGTCTCGTTTTCAGTCAAACACAAATGGCACTTTATATCGACATTCATTCCCCACTTTGTAAGTCTATCTTTAGTGGCCAATTTCCCCAATGCAGCCAATCTAACAATAAAGATCCATTTAGGACTTCCATAGTTGTTACATACTAATCTCCTCTAAGGCACCTTAGGAAATACACCCACTAACTTTTGGTAGAATTCTTTGATAGAGAAGTTCTTCATTGCTTGGAATCTTGTGCAGTCGTACCCAACCTCCTCAACGTATCTCTTTTCTTTGAATATATTCTGAATAACCCATGAGGCTTGCTTGGGATATGTATCCCATACTAGCCTTTGCTTCACAGAGTAAATGTGTACCCATTGTATCCAAAGTGTGTCTTTCTTTTTGCTTAGATTCCACAATAATTTTGCAATGGCTGCTTTGTTCCATATTTGGACATGTATAAGATTAATCCCACCTGCTGACTTAGGATAACATAGTTTGTCCCACGCAACTAGTGCCTTCTTGGATATATCAGCACCACCTGTTCACAAAAAGCTTCTACACAATGCTTCAATCTTTTTGAGAATCTTCTTTGGTAGAACAAATACTTGGAACCAGAATGTCTGAATTGAAAACAATACACTTTTGATAAGTTGTACTCTGCCCGTATAAGATAGAAATTTGGTTGTCCATGTTGTTATTCTACCAGTCATCGTTTCTAGAAGAGATTGACATTGCATAATCCATAAACTTTTTGTGCTAAGGGGCACTCCAAGGTACCTAAATGGCAGTTCACCCTTAACAAACCCGAGCAGGTGGAGAATTTATTGTTGTACCACTTCCTTAACCCCACCAAAATAAACAGAGCTTTTGGAGATATTTGCAATCAGCCCTGATGCAGCCGAATATTTCAGAAAGCAGTCACAAAGATGAGTGATGGAAGTTGTGTCACCTCTAAAAACCAAAAGTAGGTCGTCAGCAAAACCAAGTTGAATAAGTCTTAGTTTGTCACACTTTGGATGGTACTTGAAACCATTTGTAGTTTCCAATGTCTTTAAGATCCTACCAAAATACTCCATGACAAGCACAAAAAGAAAGAGGGAGAGAAAAAACTAGAAAATGCTCTCTGTACAGGATGACTGCGCGCTACAGTAATGCAGTCATGCCTTTATGGTCGCTACTCCGCCGTTCGGTGTCCAAAAGCCACCGAACCAGTCCCAAAAGAACCCCTATCTAATAGCGCACCTTCCCTAATTGGTTTCATTTTCAAATTCCAACCCAGCTGCGGCAAATCTTCAAAATGGTAACGCGATTACTGTAGAAAAATTTTGCCGGGGAGCATCTAAAAACTTTCAGTTCATTTCTGGGTCAAACCTTATAAGTCCAAGCAGTAGGGTTTGTTCTCCACATCAAGAACAATCTCTCCGACAAAAATCAGGCGATTTCACCGCTGGAATAATGAGTTTTAGGAATGGCGAATTGAGCCCTTTCATGGCTGCCAACGTCTCCGTCAAACTTTAGCCGTGGGAGAGAAAAATCAACACCTTAATGAAGAAAATCAAAACCATAGAAATAACGTCACATATGCAGCAAGTTTGAATCCAAAACAATCTGCTGCAAATTTAACAAAAATGAAATTGAATCCCATTGAACATGCTCATGGAGTGCTTACGAGACAGTTTTCAATGGATGAGCGTGAAGATTTTGCAAAGGAAGAAGGATTATACTAGGCAGTGGTGATTAAACTATCCACAAGCGCACCGGATTTGAAAATTTTGAGGAGTATTCTGCCGAAAACAATTGGTATCAAAGGTAATTGTTTGCTAGGATTATTGGCCCAACAACAAATTTTAATTCGTTGTGATCAATATGAAGATTTTGTGTGTTGTTTAGCAAGAGCTGCGAATTACTTTCAACATAATGGAAAACTTCATCAATATAGAGTTTTCCATGGAATGTTGGCTATAATCCTAAGGAAGAAACCTCTAAGGCTGGTGTTTGGATTTCCTTGCCGAACTTGTCACCTGAACTGCTTGCACGTAAGGCTTTACTGTCTATTGCAACTACTGTGGGTAAGCCTATTGCAATTGATAAGGCAACACAAGTAAGATCTCGTCCAAGCACATCTAGAGTGAAATTGATTGTGGATTTGATTGACAAACTACCAGAAAAAGTGAGACTTCAACATATCGATGTCGTAACGGGTAAGATTATAGAGGAGTTCCAGGTTATTCTCTATGATAATCTGCCATCATACTTTTTCCATTGTAAACATCAAGGCCATGACGATATAGATTTTCGTTGTTTGCAAAGAAAAACAGTAGCAACACAACGGGTTACTGACGTAGTCTATGAAGAGTTTCAACATGTTGAAACATTACAAGGTGATGCAAGGGATTTTTTGAATGCAAAGAAACAACAAAATTTGGATATTGTTAAACATACATGAAGCTTGGTTGATGTTGGAACAGGCAGGGCTTCACACGTATTGGAGGCAGGTTCAACAAAGAAGAAGGACAATTCTAATCCTAGTTTAACTGGAACTATTGGTGCTATGCAGACTGCTATAGCTGGTGCCGTTGGTCGTGGTGTAGTTTTGAATCGAGCTACTACTAGTAATAATCAACAAGGGGTTGCACTGGTGAATCAAGGACTTAGGAGTTATCACGACCCTGAATTTTTGCCTTCGGGGCCGTGATGACGCCTAACATTTCACCTGCTAGGCAAGCCAACGTTAGAGGATCTTTAAGCTAATTTTCAATCAATTCAATTAAGTAAAACCAATTAAGCCGAAAAGAAACTAAAACGGGAAACAAATGAGATAAAATCAATAATATCTAAGTACAACCCGAATCTGGAGTCACAAATTTACGAGCTTCTAGAATCTCTACAAAATAGGGTTTGAAATAAATACAACTGTCTCGAATGAAAAGAACAGTAAATAGGGGAAATGGAAGGGGACTTCAAGGTCTGCGGACGCCAGCAGATCTACCTCGA
Organism: Nicotiana tomentosiformis; assembly: GCF_000390325.3. NCBI lineage: Eukaryota > Viridiplantae > Streptophyta > Magnoliopsida > Solanales > Solanaceae > Nicotiana > Nicotiana tomentosiformis. The sequence continues at coordinate 61,057,512 of NC_090815.1, read as the reverse complement.
GTCTCCAAATGCCAATCCGTGCTGGTACGCCTCGCGGACAGCTGTCACCAGTACCAAAATCTTCATAAGAAGTGCAGAGTGTAGTATGAATACAACCGACCCAATGTACTTCATAAGTGTCGAGCCTAACCTCGACGAGGTGTTGACGAGGCTATGACAGGACACCCACATAAATAAACCTGTACAAACGGAAATATATGTAAAACATAACAACAAATAAAAAATTAACAAGTACTAGTGGGAGGGGACATGTGAAAGGGGTACAAGATACGATAACTACAACAAGGAATGATAATAAGAAACAATCAATAAAAATCAACCAACAAAATGAACAAACATAATGAATAAAACTGCACGGCATCACCCTTCGTGATTTTACTCTCAGCCTCACCATGAAACAGTAATAATGGCACGACATCACCCTTTGTGCTTTAACTCTCAATCTCACCATAAGATGATAAATACGGTACGACATCACCTTTCATGCTTTAACTCATAATTTCATCATGAATAATAGATACGACACGGCATCACCCTTCGTGCATTAACTCTCAAATATGGCACGACATCACCCTTCGTGCATGAACACTCAAATATAGGACGGCATCACCCTTCGGGAATTAACACTCTCCCTTACCATGTAACAATGAACATATAACAACATGGAGATAGAATAAGCAAGATCAAGTCTTATGTCAACAATGGTTCCACAACACCAATCCCTTCTTCAGAAACAATATTCAATTATCATAGATAGCCTATAAATGCGGAAAGAATAATCAATTTACTAATTAACTAGTCTAAGCATGGATATCATGATCAAAAAAAGAAATAAATGACAAGAAACAAGTCCCACCCGCATGCTTTAACCCAATAATAATGCACAAGTACGTGTCACGTCACATATACATTGTATCCACCATTTAAACAAGAAGCAAATAGGCAAACAAATCCTAATCCCTCGAGTCATGTTTAACCACGATATTTACCTCGCTCCAAAAGTCGACTCAAATCTCTACCGGAGCCTTTCCCCTAGAATCAGTCTCCAAACCACTCGTATCTAACCACAATTGACTCAATAATGTCAAATATTTCTAAAGGAATCAATTACAGTGCATAAATTTAGAATTTTCACACTTTTCCCCAAAAAGTAAAAAATCGACCCCGGGCCCGCTTGGTCAAAACCTGAGGTTCGGACCAAAATCCATTTTTCCATTCACCCCGAGCCCGATTATGTAATTAGTATCGGAATCCAACCTCAATTTGAGGTCTAAATCCCTAATTTGCAATAACCCTCAATTTTTCCTAAATCTCTAGTTTTCTAGCATGGAAGAACAACGATTAGGGCTAGAAATTAATGGGTGATGTTAGAAATGGAAGAAAATGAGTTAAATTGTACAAAAAGATGAATTGATGTGGAGTTTTCTCTTAAAAATCGCCTCTAGACCGAGCTCTAATGGAGAGTTTATGAAAAAATGAAAGAATCCCATTTTTGGTCTATTTTAATCACTGGGCGTCAGGCCTTTTTCATGTTCGCGAAGGGCCTGACGCGATCGCGAAGCAGTAGCTCAAATAGCCTAGGCATTCGCAAAATACCCTTTGCGTTCGCGAAGGCTTACACCCACCAGCCTATGCTAGGCAGCCTACTATGGTGGGGGAGCTTCACCTACCTGTCTATCAGGACCTGCAGCATGACATGCATCGTCCACAAATAAAAAGGACGTCGGTACGAATAAAGTACTAAGTATGTACGGCAGGAAAGTATAAGTAAGAATAGTAATGTAAACAGGGATAGAGAATATACAACCTGTAATATCTGGGTACCTCTGAGGGCTACTGACATGAAATACATGATATATATATATATAGAGACATAAACTTTTAAAACATATGCCTCTGTGGGCATCATCATCATCATATATTACCCGGCCGTAATAGGCTCAGTAAAAATATACCCAACCATAATTAGGCTCAGTAGAATCGTACCCGGCCACGTGGAGCTCGGTAAAACCCAACTGATCAATGGTTTCACAATAGGTACCATACCCGGCCGACTATACCGCGACTCGATAGAGTAAAATAGATACATATATATGATGCGTGCTAGACTTATTGGAATCACATTCTGAACCTTTCAGAGTGACGTAAGGTCGGTATCCTCCGTACACGTTATTAGAAATAACTCTTCATTAAGAATATTATAAAAATCAGGAAGTACCAACAACATTGATAACATAAGAATAAGAGAAGTAACATCAACATCAATTGTTCCATAAGAAGGGAAACAATATGAGTACTACTAAATTCTAAGAGTGGAGTATCTTTGGAAGCTCATTCATTACATTATGTACAATCGTAGTCGTAAAAAAGAAGGAAAGGAATAGCCTCACATACCTTGTATATACTACCCAACCTCAAGCTATGCAAATGTCACGACTCCTTAGTCTATAATAAGAGAAATGACACTATCGTTATCGTTTAAGCGTCGTAACTATTATGTATCGAATGCAACCTATTTTACGATGAAACAGACAATACCTCCACTATTTATATGACTTCCCACAAGTTAAAAAAATCACCAAACAGACCAAACAACATCAATAATAATCATATTGAGCCTCCCAAAATAGTCCACCAACCAACAACATTTCTAACAAGCCTTTCGATATATATTTCACAAGTTCTAGCTTCAACGACTTAGCCGTAACTTGGATAATCTTAAATACATGTAGGGTAAGAGGTTCCTTACCTTTAAACAGAAGTAAAATCTCCAATTTGACCTTAATTGACCACGAAATATCCCTCCAATGCTTCCACAAGAACAAGGAAGCGAAACTAGCAATCAATTAAGGTTTTTCGGTACTAGAATCACTTTAGAAGACTTGAAATCACCTAGAGTTGATACTTAAAACTTGAGGGAGTATGTTACAGAACATAAACCACTTTAACAACCTCCCACACGAGCTGGAACAATACAAAAATCAGCAACAACAAGAAGAACAAGAAACTTACTAGCGCCATGGGATTCCCGAAACTTGATTTGTGTTGTTTGCCCTTTGTTTTGGTCTTGGATCATGAGAGAACCTTGAGAGAGTGATTTTAGGGTTCTAAGGTCTGAATATACTAAAAAATAATGACTTAAAATGGGGTTGAGGCGTCTTATATATATCCATATGTCTCAATTGCCTATGTGGGACCCATAGAGAGCTGCTTGGCGCAGTCTCGCGAAAACGTGAATATCTCTCTACTCCGAGATCGTATCGATGAACGGTTTAATGAGTTGGAAACTAGATTCATAGATATTCCATTTTATGGGTAGATCACCTTGTAATTCCAAGTAAATTGGGAGAAAAGCTTAGTAACATTTGACCTAAAGTTTAAGTAAAATTATTAATGTAAGTTGCGACAAGTTTTGTCGACTTTTGTTTCATAACTCGTTTGACTTCAAGACTTATGATACAGATATTATATGATTCAAATACCTTAAAACACGAACTCTTGGGAATATTAAGCACCTCTAGTTTTACTTAAAAATATAGGTTACAACATCCTTGATTCGTTTAACTTCTAATACTTGTTAACCACTCTTATACACCCCTGTATCGTTTAAGACCAATAGGATTAACTTCTTATCATCTCAAAGATAATCTCTTCTCGGATTTACGTCGACTAACTTAAGGCATGATCTGACGTATGCGAATATGGGTTGTAACAACCTCCCCCCTTAGGAACACTCGTCCTCGAATGTAAGGGCTTATGGGGAGTCTAACTCATCGTGGATTCCAACAAAAATTTTCGGCTGAGTTTCCCTTATAAAATGGACACTAGCCAAACTTACAAGCAGTTAAACCCAACCTATGGCCTTACAAGGCTATACAAAGCATTATGGATACGTATATTATCTGCATATCACCATTTTGTATTAAGAAAGAGTATTCTCAAGCTATTGCTTACCTCATAGAGCCGTTTCACCTTCTAATGCGTCTTGCGTTCTCCCGGCATCCTCGTTATCTTCAATTTGGAATAGGTAAGGGTATTTAGACTTCATCTCCTCTTCTGCTTCCCATGTCATTTCTTCCGTATCCTTGTTCCTCCACAATACTTTGATAGAAGCTACATCCTTTGTTCTCAGCTTGCGACTTTGTCGATCTAATATAGCCACCGACACTTCTTCATATGATAAATCCTCGGTAACTTGTACATCTTTGATAGGGACGACCTGAGAAGGGTCTGCAATACATTTCCTCAACATAGATACATGGAATACCGGGTGGACAAATTCCAATTTGGATGGCAATTCTAACTCATAGGCAACCTGTCCGATTCATCGAAGAAATTTGTACGGCCCGATATACCGCGGTCTCAGCTTATCTTTCATTCCAAAATGCATAACACCCCTCATCGTTGAGATCCTTAGGAAAACCCAATCACCAACCTCAAATTCTAGAGCACGACGTCGAACATCGGAATAAGACTTTTGCCTATTTTTGCCGCCCTCAGTCGCTCTTGTATCACTTTCACCTTCTCAATGGCTTGGTGAATCAAATCTGGCCCATATAATTCTGTCTCACCGACTTCGAACCATCCAACTGGTGATCTACATCTCCTCCCATACAGTGTCTCGTACGAGGCCATTTTAATACTTGAATGGTAGCTATTATTGTAGGCGAATTCTATGAGTGTCAAATGGTCATCCCAATTCCCCCTGAAATCTAGAACACATGCTCGCAGCATATCTTCAAGAGAATGAATGGTACGTTCAGCCTGTCCGTCAGTCTGTGGATGGAATACAGTACTGAGATTCACTTGTGTGCCTAAACCCTTCTGAAAAGACCTCTAAAAGTTAGCCGTAAATTGAGCTCCCCGGTCTGATAAAATAGATACCGGCACCATGAAGCCTAACAAGCTCCTTGATATACAACTTCACATAATCTTCCGCCGTGTAAGTTGTCCTAATTGGTAGAAAATGGGCAGATTTTGTAAGTCGATCAACTATCACTCAGATGGAGTCAAACTTATGATAAGAGCGAGGTAATCTAATAATGAAGTCCATATTGATCACCTCCTATTTCCAGGTCAGAATATCTATATTCTGAATCAATCCACCAGGTTTCTGATGCTCAATCTTTACTTGTCGGCAATTAGGACATTGGGCTACAAATTCTGCAATAGACTTCTTCATGTTATCCTACCAATACAGCTCCTTAACTTCATGATACATCTTTGTCGAGCGGGGATGGATAGAATATCGGGACTGATGAATCTCAATCATAATCTTTTCTCGCAAACCTGCCACATTTGGAGCACATAATCGGCCCTGGTATCTCAGTGCCCCATCTCCTCTGATATCGAAAGTCGTAATTGTACACTGCTGAATGCTCTCTCTCAATCGTACTAAGGTAGGATCTTCATATTGCCGTGCTTTTACCTTGGCTACCAAAGATGATTCTGATGTATTCTGTACAATAACACCTCCGTCATCAAAGTCTAACAATCTGATTCTCATATTGGCTAGCTGATGAAGCTCTTTAGTCAACCCCTGTCTACCTGCCTCAATGTGTACTAAGCTTCCCATTGACTTACGAATGAGAGCGTCTACCACAACATTGTCTTTACCGGGATGGTACAATATCTCGACATCGTAATCTTTCAGTAATTCAAGCCACCTACACAGCCTTAAAATCAACTCCTTCTGCTTGACAATGTATTGTAAACTCTTGTGATATGTGTAGATGTCAACATGCACGCCGTATAAGTAGTGCCGCCATATCTTCAAAGCATATATTACTGCAGCCAATTCCAAATCATGAGTCGGGTAATTCTTTTCATGCTTCTTCAACTGTCTTGATGCATAAGCAATCACCTTCCCACGTTGCATCAATACGCACCCCAAACCTATACCCAAGGCATCATAATATGCCACATAATCTTTTGTTCCTTTTGGGAGAGTGAGCACTGGCGCGGATGTCAATTGATTCTTTAGCTCCTGAAAACTATGTTCACAAGCGTTAGACCACTGGAACTTGGTAGCTTTCTGTGTTAACTTAGTCAATGGTGCTGATATAGAGAAAAACCCTTCTACAAACCGCCTATGATATCTTGCTATCCCCAGGAAGCTGCAGACTTCTGACGGTGTTGTAGCTCTCGGCCAATTCTTCACTGCATCGATCTTCTGAGTGTCAACACTAATACCCTTGTCAGATATCACATGGCCAAGGAATGCTACCAAGTTCAGACAGAATTCACATTTGGAGAGATTAGCATATAACTTATGATCCTGAAGGGTCTGTAATACTATCCGCAAGTGGCCCGCATGTTCCGCCTCCGAACGAGAATACACCAGAATGTCATCAATGAATACGATCACGAACACATCAAGATAGGTCCTGGATACACTATTCATGAGATCCATAAAAGCTGTTGGGGCATTTGTTAGCCAGAACGAAATTACCAAAAACTCAAAGTGCCCATTTCTTGTCCGGAAGGCCGTCTTTGGAATATCCTTCTCCTTAACCTTCACCTGATGATACCCTGAACGTAAGTCAATCTTGGAGAAATACTTGGCACCCTGGAGTTGGTCAAACAGGTCGTAAATCCTTGGAAGTGGATATTTTTTCTTTATAGTAAACTTATTCAACTGTCGATAATTGATACACATCCTTAACGACCCGTCTTTCTTCTGCACGAACAAGACTGGCGCACCCCAAGGTGAAGTGCTAGGCCTAATGAAGCACTTATCTAGCAAGTCCTTCAACTGCATCTTCAACTCTCGCAACTCTGCTGGGACCATCCTGTATGGAGGGATAGAGATCAGTTGAGTGTCAGGCAACACATCAATGCTAAACTCAATCTCCCTTTTAGGAGGAAGGCCTAGGAGTTCATCTGGGAAAACGTCTGGAAATTTGTTGACCGCGGGGATTGATTGTAGAGTAGGCAGCTTCGCCTCCGCATCCCTAACACGAACCAGATGATAAATGTAACTTTTGAGATCATCTTCCTTGCCTTAAGATAGGAAATAAACCTACCTTTTGGCATGACAATATTCCCCTTCCATTCGATGACGAGTTCACCAGGAAACTGAAACCTAACCATCTTCGTACGATAATCAACATTTGCATAGCATGAGGCCAACCAGTCCATTCCCATTATCACCTCGAAATAAACCATTTCTAACTCAAATAAATTTGCCGAGGTTTGACGACTACAAATCATCATTGTGCAACCTCTATATACCCTTCTAGCAATCACAAAATCTCTTATCATAGTAGATACCACAAGTGGTTTACTTATCAATTCAGGTTCAACGCCAAACTTATTAGCCACAAAGGGTGTAACGTATGATAATGTAGATCCTGGATCAATCAGCGCATATACATCATAAGAAAACACAGACAATATACCTGTAACAACATCCGAAGATGACTCAAGATCTTGTCGACCTACTAGAGCATAGGTTTGATTTTGAGTACCATTCGAAAATCCCGCATTGTCGAGTGCTGAAAATCCCATGCTGGAGGTCGAATTGATGAGGAAGAACCAGACACAGATCTAGTCGGCTGAGCCATACCACCACCTCTTCTGTTAGGACAATCCCGCATCGTATGGCCAGGCTGTCCGCAAGAATAGCATGCATCAGAACCTCGACTTCACAGTCTGAAGTGGGCCTTGTCGCACTGATCACAACGAGGTGTTGGGGGTCTCGCCCTATGATATTGTGAGCCTGATGCCCGCGAACCCTGACCTGGACTAGAATAGGTAAATCGATCATACCGAGGCCTCTGAAACTGTGGAGGAGAACTAGCTACAAGTGGCGCCAAACTCCTCAAGGACTGGGGCCTGATACTGCCTCTGAAGTCATTAGAATACCCTGCAAATATCGCCCTCATATGCTGGCCCCTATCATACTCCCTATCTGCCCTTTGCTGGCACTTACGATCCTCTAGTGTATGGGCATACGCCTTAATACAAGAAATATCCATGCCCTCCACCAAGGAGGCTGTCGTGCACTCATTTATTAGATGTGGTCCCAACCCGTTCACAAACAGGTGCACCCTATCGCTCATCCCAGCCACCATATGGGGAGCATACCTTGCTAAAGAATCAAACTGCATACTATACTCCCGCACACTCATATTACCTTATCGAAGGTTCAAGAACTTATCAGCTCTAGCTCGTCGTATCTCAATTGGCATGTCGTGACGATGAAAGGCTTCAGAAAATTCCTTCCACACAACTGGAGGAGCGTTCGAACCCCTGGATGTCTCCCAACTATCATACCAGAAAATCGCTAAATCCCGTAACCGATAAGAAGCCAACTCTACTGCCTTAGTATCACTAGCATGCATAACCCACAGTGTACGATGAACCTGATCAATAAAAGTCTGTGGGTCCTCCTTGGGGTCTGATCCGGTAAACACTGGAGGGTCTAGATTAATAAAATCATGAACTCTCGCACTAACTGGTTTATTAGCAGCACCTGTATTCTATCTCTGAGCCTGAGCAACTACCAAGCTAGTCAATAACTGCACCGCACTCCGCATATCTTGGTTTGTAGTGCCAGACGGAGGAACTGGAGGTGCTGGATCCCTCCTAATATCCTCTGGAGGAGACGAAGTAGAAGAGGTATGAGGCGACATCTAACTTTGAGCCTCACTTTGGCCTGCTCTAGCTGGAGGCACCCGACTGGTACCCTCTCCCGCAGCTGTATCAAGCCGTCTACTAATTGCTTGCTTCCTAGTCGAAGGCATCGCTGAACGAAAACAAGGTGAATATTAGAGATGAACCCTTACGACTCAACTCTACGAATGATCTAGATTCAAGAAGGAGGTAACAACCCTAGCTGTCATGTAGCCT